>NC_092859.1:145153122-145401274 GCF_032062135.1 Pyxicephalus adspersus
GTCACAGTGTTGTCATGTGTGCCACTCTAGATGGTAGGAGGCCAAGGATGAGTATTTGTTTTTTACATATGGCTTTTTAAAACTATTTGTGGTGGAGGCCGAGTCTGGCAAAAAAAAAAACTCCATTTGTCATGGAAAGTCCACTTTAACTGACACCTTTTAATGAAATGCATTACTAAAATGTTTAATATCTCAAAGTTGTCCTGAATTTATTGTTAACGTTATTTAAAGGTTATTGTGGTCAGCAGCCATAATACTAATAATTTCTTTTATGCTAACTATAAAATTGTAATAAGACCAAGGGCTAACTGTCTATCCATGTCCATGGCTCAGAAGTAACAAACACATCTTTTGCACATGTAAAGTTCATTCTGTATACCAGACTTTATTTTGTTAGGAGTTATTTCAGGTCATCAAGACAGCTGATCAGTATTCTGGTCAGTATTCAGAAGCATAAAATGTTAAAAAGCAATTTGATTTATACCATGTAATAAAACTTTATTAGCTGTCCCTCAATATGTATATTTAATCTGAGCAATTTAAGCCTTTTACTTTGATATTATAAACATCTGTACATTGCAGACAAAATGACTCATCTTTTGGATAGATTGACAAAAATTACATTTCTTCAATGATGGACAGTTGCTTTGATACGGCATTTATGACAATAATAGCAAGGTATGTGATACCGAACAATAAACAGATACAGAGACGTGACTTTATTTACATGTGATACAAATCTGAAAAGTGTAAAAAGTTGCTGTTTGAGTTTGGGGTGTAAAGATTTAGGCATATAGCGCATTGTTAAGAACAAGAGGACATTATTTCCACTGACTGCTCGTCATAGGGTGTACAAGCTTTATAATATCAGCTTCTAACACAATACAGTTTTTTTGTGTTCTGGACAATTTTACAATTGGCCTGAATCCAAACAGCAACACTGTAAGATGAGTTATGTTTAACAGTTGTAAAAGAAGAAGACAAAAAGTAAAGCTCTTTGCTGCAACAATTGTGTTAAAAAGGTGATTTGTATTGAGAATATCAATACTAGACAAAGCTCAACTATTCGTGATAAAGATACATAAAACAGTACAGATAATCATATTTACAAGTTTTAAATGTGATCAAACCACATTAGATAATTAAGTAATTAACGCGTTTCGCCGTTTAGGCTTCTTCAGGGGATACTGCAGAGTCTTATACTGATCAATAAAAGTACAATACATTGCAGAATTCATTTGCATAGAAGTCATTTAGTCAACATTCTATCACATTGATTGATCTACTGTTTTGATTAAATATATATATGTATACAAATTAGAGAAAAATCTAATTAGAGAAAAAAATATTTTCCATTAGAATTAACCATACATATTGGACTTTAAATATAATAACTTTACTACATAAATACCTGAGTCCAATAATCTAAGCCTTAGGAATCTCATCCTCAAAATATTATTAATATTAACCTTCATTAGTAAAGTGCCAGCAATTAGAGATAGTTGGGATTATATCTAATTTCAAATTCTTAATTATACTTTTCTGGCAGCAAGCATTAATACCAAGATCAAGGTATTATGACATTCCTAATTTGCTAGGTAATAACCAAAAATGAGCTATTAGGCTTTATGTAAATGGCAAGATAAAAATAGGTCTCTAGTTTGCTTCTAAGTGTACTGTTTGCTCGGTACTTTCTAATCCAGTGTATCTATTTTGTTATTTTATGAAGCTCATGTTAAAGTTGAACTGTTGATAGCATAAAGGAATCCTAAAAACTTGCTCTTTTACCCCTCGTCCCTTGGAACTTTTTTCAAATACCTTAAATTTGTACTATGTAATCTTTCTTCCTAGGCCCTGTGATTTCATACCAAAGCAGGAGTCCCCAGTCTCTGTGACTTGTGACCAATTAGAAGCAGAGCGGTATGTCAGGGCAGGTAAGACAGGGGGCGCTCTCTACTGCTCACACAGTCACCTGTTTATCTCTAGTGCCATGCATAGTTCTCATACTCTGCATGCATGCTGTACATCAGGGGTGTCAAACTCCAGTCACGTAAGAGGCCAAAATCTAAAACACAGGCTAAGTGGCGGGCTGAACTTTTTATTAAGATACATAGTCTTAGTAGAAGAATAGATTCTTCCTCACCTCGAGACACCATATCGCACGCAATCCTCGTGCATTAATCATGTTCTGAAAATAAGAACATGTTTGTCTTTTTATTAAATTGTCTCGCTTCTGCATCAAATTTTCTCTTGTTGGACAAATGCTTTTTTTTTTAGTAGCTTTTTCAGAGGTAGGTGTACCTGACCTATCTTGGCCAGTCTTGGCCAGTCTATGTGAGGAGAATGGAGCCACTGACTGCGCTGAGGTGGAGGCTGGTGTATCTGAGGCTGGGGACATTGCTAATGTAACATCCCACTGAGATTCCATGCCTGGAGCATCAGTAGCATACTACTGGCAGCAGGATCGGGACTCTGGCACAGACAAGGTTAGTGCTGGGTCTCGTCAGGAGTGTGAAGAAGCAGTTGGAGTCCTTTTACCTTCAGCGCGGTCAGGCACTTGTGTTGACTTCTCTGCTTCCACCTAGCTTTCTGGGACTCGGTCCTCCTGCCTACAAATGTCACATAAAATGGCCAGATGGGCCGGATTCGGCCCGCAGGTTTTGGGTTTGACACCTGTGCTGTACATTATAGTGTGCATAGTTTATCATTTAATTTACTGAAATCAGTAAAACTCTCTTGAGTTGACATTTGAATCTACATACTGCAGAATCTAATGCTTGTTTTGTGGATGCCCGAGTATGCAGGAGAATCTAGTGTAGGAACATATAGATACATACAGTATATATTTATATTGATGACTGGCTGTAACCATTTGCTTTTGTCCTAGCTAATCCTTGTGACAATCAACCCTAGCTTAGTTTTAGGGTAAGCACTTTCTTATTCAGTTACAAGGTATTGTCTGAGCCTTCAATGATCTACACTTGGGTGGGGTAACCCATTACTAATAAATACCAGTATGAAGTAAAAACACATAAAATACATGTGTATGTACACTAAACACTTCATCCCTTCTCAGTATTTTCGTCCTTCTCTAGTTATTACCTTTAAAGTGCATTTGATTCTACAATTCACGTTCACCCAACACCGACTTTCACATTCAACTCAAGAATATTTATTGTCGCTATTTACGCAACTTACAAACATTTATAGATAGCCCATTAATGAATTTGCGATTGTTGTTCAATTTTCACAGAACAATTAAAAAAATCTTATGTGAATGAAACTCTATGCCAATTTATTATGGTGTATCTATTAGCATATGGCTTAGGAAAACAGTGTTGGGGACCAGAAAGTCATTCTATCTACCTGCAAGTGGTAAATGCCCTGTGACCATCCATTATATCAGGAATAATGTTTTTTTAATTAGGAGACTAGACTCTTTTATCAGTCATTTATTATTATGGATTTCCCATTTTAGGCCCCAATACCACGCCTGGGACAGAGCTAGTGGTATTTACATAATTGCATAGTTAGTTATTTTACAATCTCTGTTTAACTTTGGCTTAGGATAAACTGAGTTGCCTATTTGCCCTATCATACTCTATTTATGCAATTTCATCTTTTTCCTTGCCTAGCATGTTTGAGGTCTACCTTGTGATGGTGAATTTACCAGATTGGACACCCCTTTATATAATTTAGGTGCATTAATGGCTGTATAATGTTACTAAACTATATGTCCACCACTTTTGTGAACTACTTTAAACTATACTATTTGCAAGGTCTCCATGTTCTGCTCAGTAATAAAGCTCACAATGTAAGGTTCCTGTTATATTAGTGTCTTGTTGGGTCCAGCTTCATGAAGAATCACCACTGGTGCCATAAGGTTAATCCAAGTAATTCAGTAGCTCTATCAGTAGTGCTGCAATAACCGTAAATATCAAAGGAAAGTGTTTCTAGCATTAAACAAACATTCGGAACACACCCTAACTGCAGCCATCAAAATCCTACTGATTTTATGTGCAGAGGTCATGGTAGTTTAAAGGCTGCATTGGACCTGGACATTTTATTTCTTTTGTCCTACTGAGGTGCCCAAAAAAATGCCCTAACATTATATAATGGAACACTACATATATACATGTGCATATATATATAGAAATGTACGCATACAATAATATAGGATAGTAAGCTAGAAGAATGTATTTATTTTATTTATTGATTAATTACAGCATGGTTAGTGGTGGTCGGATTTTAGTTCTGACTCCATTTGGAGCTTTTCCGACCTCAGATCAGAGGTATTTTAAATTCTTATTTGACATTCTCCTGTCAATAACAGGTAGAGCAAAGCTCAGGTAATCCAGCCACTGGACAGTGACAGTGTCGTATTCCAGTGGCCAGTTTGACTTGATCCCTGCTGTACCTCATCGCCTGCTACACCTGTCCCATTAAAAAAAAATCTGAATCTGGATTTCTTAACAGATGCAATCTGCAGCCAATCTGGCTCCAAATGTTTCCATTCTGCTCACCGCTAATCATTAATATATTTTTCTTAAATTTAACAGATGTCATCAGGTATCAGACACAGTTATGGGGTTTTTAGGTTCGCCCACTTATTCTAACTTACATCTGGTGGGGGGAGTCTGGGATCTCTCTTGAATCTTACTTATTAGCTAAATATATGATACCATGGGTTTGATTTGCGGATCGTGTTTTGTCATCTGCTTGTGTTCTCTGCCTCGATCGGGGGACTGTCTGGGGTACATAAATCAAATTGATGTTAACATGGTACATTTTGGAGAATTAATGGAACACTTTGATGGGAGACAAGCAGAATTACTTAATGTGAACACTGAGGGTATTAACCAGATGTTTTAGAAAAAAACCCAGCTGCAAATTCTATTTTAGTTTTAATAGCTGCTATCCTTTGTGTGTGAGACGAGCTGTCCCTCATAGAGAATCTGTAAAATATTTAATATGAGGAATGAAGATTTTGAAATAGAGTCAGGTAAGTGTAAAGGGCATTTGTCACTTAGAGGGTATGCTACTGAATTGATAGAACTGGCCCATCAGCTTGCCGAAGTTCAGTCGTATAATGTATAATTAAAGAGAAACAGACAAAATCAGTTCATTTTCACATTTGTCTATTCTCCCATTGAGGATAGGATCTGACAGGTTTTGTTAAATCACTGGCACATTCTCGTAAGGGATCTAAGGATAGGAAATAGAATTAACAATGTGTCAGTGATTTCTCTCCATGGAAATAATAGTTTTAGGCAAAATATAGGCAGGAATGAACACAAAGTCCACAGATAGTTATTGAGAATGAGTTAAAGTGAAAAAGTACAATTGTATAAAATGTAAGCAATTTTATTGGATTGCTGATTATCAGTGTAAAGTGAAAGATCTTGAAATATCATTTTATTTGTGTCATTGTCATGTATGAGATGAGTGTTTTTCTTAAAGCTCTCCTAGGCTGGAGAGGATGCACTTTTATCAGTGAAGCTGGATGATCCATCAAACCTGGAATGGATTTCTTAAAAAGTAATTTGCTAATTGCTGGTAAATGTTTGAATCCTGGATCAGATCCATACCAGGTTTGCCAGATCACCCAGCTTGACCAATGAAAGTGTATCCTCTCCAGCCTTGGACAGCTTTAATAAATCAGGCCCTATGTGTTGACATTGTAGGATTTATATTTTGTTTTTTAGTGCAGCACTTCCCGTAGGAGCTGCTAAATTTTCTTGGGTTCTTCCTTGTAATGTGCCATCACTGTAAGATAGTCACAAAGGTTCACAAATCTTTAGTATGGGGTCATTCATTGTAATTCAACTTGTAAAAAAGAAGCTTAGGACAGCAAAGTGTCAGGTACAAGCAGTTGAAATCCAGTAGCAGTAAATCATACAGCACTGACAGCTAACCTCCAGCATCCCTGCTGAAAATTTCATATGTAACTGGTAGTGAACTTGGCATCCCTAGCAGGCATCTCTCCATTAAAGTGGGTCTCCGGGTTAACATGACAGTCCCCAAATTGGGCACATAAAGGCTCCTGTCCTAAAGTATCTTCCCTATGGGTCCATTCTCCATTGTCTTCTCCCTAAACTAAGTCTCCTACATCACAGTGGTTCATTACCCAGACCCAGGGAGCCACAGGGCCGACCTACCCTGCCCCCTAGCTTCTTCTTGACATCCATGGTAGAGGTTCCCTCCACTCCGCACATTTATCCTGTTTAAAGTGACCACCTAACAGAGCGCCAGATGTAACATAGGTCCAATAGGCAAATGCACCACAGTCTTGTTTGGTTCCTACCTTGCTAAGGTTGGGTTTCTCTCTTGTTACAGAAGGTAGCCAACCATTACTTCTTAAGGATATCAAAATATAGTATGATCCTTCATGTTTTAAATGTAACCCCTTACATCTTTAAGAAACCCCTGTACTAAATGCATTAGTATGTATTTTATCATTTCTATAGTAAAGAGCTCTGGGTTAAACTTAAATTATGACCTCCCCTAATTCCCCCCACATCACCCCATAGCCATTTAAATGAAATCACTCATAAAAGTCAATGTGCATGGATATCCAGGGACCAGATGTTATTGCCAAGGAGAGGGAGGGAGGGAGGGAGAGGGGGAGAATAAAACAGCCAGCCACCAATAGAGAAGCGGCCCATAGTGGCCACACTAAAAGACAATAAATGTAACACACAGATCCATATACAAAGACACACAGGAAATACAAAACAACACAAAACAAAGTATAAGACAAAGGCAAACACTAATAGGGAGGGGTTAAAGACCAAATTAGACAGACTACTAGAAAAAATAAAGGGGGGGGGTGACAACATAAAACAACATAAAGGCTGCTAATCCTCACCCAATCCTCTCAAAAGGGGAAGGAAGGGAGGGAGTTTTTTTGTATCATGTTGTAGTGCTGATACATCCACTAGCTGTACCAATTACATCCCTGAGGAAGCAGACATAGTCTGAGAAACGCGTCGGATGATCTCAACATGTGTATTGTGTACAATGTATTTAGCCCATGTATGTTTGAATGTCAGTAAGACTCTTCGTAAAGTTTGGTATAGGGGAAGAGGCATGTATCTTTTAATTGTTGTTTTTTAATGAAGGAAATAAAAAGTTTATGATAATTTCTCTAATATCAACTGCCGTTAAAGTCCCATAGCCTTTTTGCTTTTGTATTCTTTATTGTAAAATATTAAAGTACAACTAAAGCCAAAAATTGTTTTTGCATTTGGATGGAGTAGAGGAGGAAAAAATTCAATATTCAATGTTTTCCTGTCTATAGAATGAAAAAGAAGTAAAAGAATATATTTCCAATGAGTAGTTCCTATTGTACAGCTGTAACCAAATAAATGTGCCCAATGAAACATTTTCTATTTAGTACTGTTCTGGTGGCAATTCGGTGAATCTAACATTCACTAAAAAATTCACTGGTGGAATTGTTTCGGTGAATGTTAGATTCACTGTTTTATAGACTCCAAGGGGTTTTTCTTAATATAGTTTGGCACGTCACCTCCTCTTTTGCTTTGATTTATTTTGGATCAGTTTTGGAAAAAACATATTTGAAAACTGTGTAAGTTCATTTTAATAATATTTTTATAGAATTAAATAGGATTTTTTGCAAAAGTATTCTCTTTGAAAATTGCTCATACCAAAACAACATTTCCAGTTTCTTTAATAAACACCAATGAGAATGAACTCTCTGATAAAACTGTATCATCAATGGCTCATTGTATTTAATGCAGCAAAATATTTGTTTAGAAAGTTCTAGACCTGAAAAATGGTCTTTTGGCAGAGGATTTGCCCAGCTGTCAGTTCCTCGCTGTAAAGTAGATGCATAGTTATGAACACAAGCCATAAATGATAAAAGGTAACAGGTTGGTTGGCTTGCCTGTTCGTTCAATCATCTTCCTACATTATCAGAATAGGTAGCCATTTCTCATTCTCTGCGTGCAAACACACAGAAATGACCTGTTCCCATAACTATTACACAGAAACAGATTGTTGAATACTGCACCACTATCATAAGAATTTGTAAATCCAAAAGGGACATCTATGATAAGAAAACTAAGTGTGTCTCATATACAAAGTCTGTGGAGAATTAATGCAATGCAAGACAAACCAACTGCTGTTTAGCATCATAAAATTTTATTTAGGTATTAAAAGCATTTTGGCAAACAGTTTAGGGTAATAATTGGCATCCCTGTGTACTTGTTTAGACAAGGTTGAAATAATATTTAAACTCTTTTTTTTTTCAAACTCATGTCATGGCAGGTTGGCTTGGCATTACCTTTAATTACGCCCTCTCCCTTATCCACCATATTTAGAACATTTCCAGGTCCTGCCACTTTCACCTGCATAACATTTACAAAATCTGCCCCTACCTGTACCTAAAGACCACCAAACTCCTTGTACACGCTCTTATCAACTCTCGTCTGGACTACTGTAACATCCTCCTCTCTAGTATTCCACTAACCCGACTCTCTCCTCTACAATCTATTATGAATGCTGCAGCCAGACTCATCCATCCTTCCCACCGCTCCTCTTCTGCTGCCTCTCTTTGTAGTTATCTTTATTGGCTTCCATTTCACCTTGGAATCAAATTTAACCTCCTGTGTATTGCCTTCAAAACCCTCCATAGTTCTTGCTCCACCTTTCTGACCTGAGAAACATACTCCCCTAGCCGCTCTCTTCGCTCCTCCAATGACCTACTACTGACTTCCTCACTCATAACCCTATCACACACATGGCTCCAAGACTTTTCTAGAGCTGCCCCAACTCTCTGGAATGATCTTCCAATTTCCTGCTTTCTGTTCATTTACAAGAGCTTTTAAAACCCATCTTTTCAAACTTGCCCACCTGTCTTTTTTTGTTTCTTAGTACCTCGCTGCTCAGCCATCATTCCATATCTCCCTCCTATTGTGTGCTTCTTCCCCCACTTCCTAGATTGTAAGCTCTTCAGGGCAGGGTCCTCTCCTCCTCCTGTGTCACTGTCTTTATCTGTCTGTCATTTGCAACCCCTATTTAAAGTACAGCGCTGTGTAATATGTTGATGCTATACAAATACTGTTTAATATTAATAGTAATCATAATAATAATGCTGCTGTGGTGAGGCATAGAACATTTTTAGGAACAATCATGGCTTTTAGAGATGAGTGTCAAACATTTGGTTGATTTGTTTTCCATTAAAATCAATGTTAATGCATCCATCGCTTTTTCAATATGTGTTAAAAAAGTACTTTTTATTGAATGTCAACTCGCATCATAATGCATATTTACATGTACTATGGTAATTTAACATGTGCCATAACCCACAACCTAAAGCATGAGTTAATCACGATCATCCAATAATCTCCCAGCTGTACCTAGATGTAGGGATGCGAGTAACTCACTGACAAAATTTAGTCCTGACGAGATTTTACATTGCATTTAAAGGTCTTGTTGAAATTTAGGGGGGATCCAATACTTTTTTTAATTAAAAAAACGGGTACAGCTTTAAGGTATCACCAAGCATGTTAATAAAAGGATTTTTGTGATTTCAATATTGCCCATGAAGCTCCAAGAAAAGACCCTCACCCAAAGAAAGTAATTTTTTCTGTTTTAGCTTTAGTGCACGTTTTCCATATCAATGCCCACCTTTCTATGCCTTTTTGACAGTTTACCTATTAAATTTATCATATATATATATCTATTAATTTACACCTTGCTGATTACCTACAAATAATTCCAACGTTTCAGAACAGAATTTGTCGATTTCCCTCATCTTTACTTCTGACTGTTGCAGCTAATTTGAACAAATGATCTGTTTTCTGCAATCAGTACTGATCAGGACCATGGCTATCATACTGGCAGCAACTTTGATGAAAACAGTTATATGTGCTTCTCATTACTGGAAAATTGTGGCTGCTGTGCTTCTGAAAATGTTAGTTGTCTGCATATAGGTGTTAGAACCTCTGAGTAACCATATGTGTAGCTAAAATCAAACAACAATTATAAATCTCCTATTTCTATTGTGATTCAGTGTTTCAAAGAACAGAAGTGAAAACATAAGCATGGCACCCAGGCAGCAACCAAACCACTCCACCAATTTCAGTACTAAGCTTTGATATCACGATAGACTGCAGGCTTGAGACTATTTGGGCCTGATTTAATAAAACTCTCCAAGGCTGGAGAGGATACACTTCCATCATTGAAGCTGGGTGATCCAGCAAACCTGGAATGGATCTGATCCAGGATTCAAAACATTTGCTAGCAAATGGCAAATAACTTTGAAGATATCAATTCCAGGTTAACTGATGAAAGAGTATCCTCTCTACCCTTGGAGAGCTTTAGAAAATCAGGCTCTGTGGGTCCCATCAGCTCCTTACATTCATAAATAAAGGAAAAACAACAGTTAGATACCAAACAGGTAATGTCTAGCTGCAACTTTTTTGGTCTATGAGGGACCACAGGTGTCGCAGAACAGGTACACTTAAGATACATTTCATCTCCAGGAGGAGCTTAATCATACAGTCAAACACTTGCTCAGTAAAACAAAGAATAAAAGTTTTAAACATGATAATCAGATAACTATATAAAATATAGTTGATGATAAAAAAATTGGCAACCTAAATTTTTATTCTGTTTTGGATTTCCTTCAACTATTCATATTGCACAATCCAAGACCTGGACTTTTTGGGGGTTTTGCTTTTGTTTTTGAAACTTTTTACTAGTATAAATCAATGCTTATCCCACACATGTTTAAATTATCTTACTGTTGAACGACCCACTACGTTTTCTGGAAGTCTGTCCCAGACATTGACCATTTTTCTGAGGTTAGATTAAACTTCCCTTCTGCTGGTTTGATGTCATATTTGAGTGTTCATGACACTTGCTTCATGTTAAAATTATTTTCTGCTGATTTTTTATCTCACCCCTAACTAAACTTTTTCTAAAGGTTCTGAGGGAACTAAAGATTGTGGGAATAATAATTTCCATGACTGTAGTTAGTGGAGTTACCTTTATAATGTAGGTTGTCCTGATCCTTTCTGCCAATTCACAGTAATGCAAGGTGCAGGTTAAAAAAGGTCAATTACAAATTAAGTGCATCTGTCTATGGATTTTAAATCTACATTTCAAATTTTGTGTTAGCTCAAAATAGGGTTCCAGTGTTGTGTACTACCTGATGAAAATTCTAGTCTTTGTCTAGTTCATATCATTGTATTTAGATATATTAGACATTGTGTATTTGTCAGTAATAACATCTGAGGCTGACAGTGCTTTTATAGTAAATGCATGTATACCATTTGTTAAAGATGAGGGTTTTTTGGCAAACAAAAAATGTTATTAATGATAACTTCTCATAATACAAAGAAACAAATATTCACTGATCTCTAATTTCACAGTAGGATCAGTCTTAATCAGGTTAAATCAATTGCAAACCAGACAATAACTATCTATTAGCATGCCTTATGTGTAATTGGTCACCAAAATTTGCATATGTAGGGCCCTGATACCCGACGCATTTCACCTGATGTAGGCTTCCTCAGGGGTAGCGATATGTTCAGCAAAGCGATACACACACTTGATAGCATTTGAATCCTGAGAAAGGAGTGGATTTACGATGGTACTAATGGGTCTCTGATGTGATGAGGGAAGACCAAGTTAAAAATATCCATTCCTGAGAGAAATTCCTGTTTTGTGGATAAGCAGGGATGTGTCTGAGTTGGAGCTGCAGCCAGCACCAGTCTGTCTCTGTATAGGGAGATGTGGCCATCTTAAATCCACTGCTTTCTCAGGATTTGAGTGCTATCAAGTATGTGTGTATCGCTCTGCTTAACTTATCGCTACCCCTGAGGAAGCCTTTGGCGAGGCGCGGCGGGTATCACAGCCTTACATATGCAAATTTTGGCGACCAATTTCACATAAGGCATGCTAATAGATGGTTACTGTCTAGTTTGCAATTGATTAAACCTAATTAAGACTGATCCTACTGTGAAATTAGGGACTGGTAAATATTTGTTTCTTTGTATTATGAGAAATTATCATTTGTTTGCCAAAAAACCCTTGTCTTTGTCTTTTTCTCATATATCTTTGTACCAAGGGATTGCAACAAAGCCCATTTGAGGAAATATTAACTATATCAAAACATGTATACCACCCTTCTAATCACTAAACCATTTGTTAAAGAACATAAACTACTTTCCCTACTAATGGTCCTTACAAAGGGTTTTACAGCATTGTCAGAAAAAGTCAATGAAGAGATGAACCCTATTATTTTACCTGCACAATTCTGGTAGAACTCATGAAAATCGTCATCGTAAACTTATCATGTTTAAACCTTTTACCTCATCTTTTAGAGTAATTTATATGCATTAGAAGTTTTCAGTGAAAATTACTGTAACATGCAGACATTCCTAAATGAATACATTAGGTAAATTCATATGTAAGAAGACAGGTATTCTAGAAGTATTATTTGGTTTACCTGCAGAAAAATACTGAACTGTATATTTTAGGTCTGGACAAGGCAGACACTTCTTTTTTATTAAATAGTCCAATGCTGAAGCAATGCTGTTCTGATACCAATAATGACCAATCAGATTTCAATGTTTGGTATATAAGTAGAATAAATTACAGGAAAAATTGAAATGCAATTTAAAAACTAAAAAAAAAAACAGCACCTACCAGCGCCCTGGTGAATGCATTATATAGCAAAGAAATATAGCTTCTAATGTTTTTGCTAACCTTTCTCAACACTTTTATTTCTGTGGAAACTCTTAAAATCATTTTAAGATCTAGGATAATCCCTGCTAAACCAATTAATATTGGGGGTCAGTGGAAAGAATGCCCCACCACCATTACAGACAACTAAAAACATCATTAGATTCATGAAGCTGGCTCTACCAGGTGACATTGGTTCCATAGTTATGCGGGCATTATCAAATTGGAGGTCAATCAGCCACAGTTTATAGAACCCCTAGCAATCTCAAGAGGCACCCTGGTTGTGAATGGTTGATTTAGGCTGTTTTACGATTATTCCTAAAACAAGAGTGGCATATTTGGAATAAGTAGGTTAGTGTAGGGCCCATGATCATTACATAGACTCCATCGAAAGAAAAGTCTTCAGGTTTTATTGTACAAATGCAAAAAGGAGCAAAGAAAAGGGGTGCAGAATACCTGAACAGGCAGCAGCACTGGAACTATACACTGAGGAGACCCTAAATCTTAATAAACCCATCCTGTTACAGTCCTGAATTCGGTAGCACTCATGTGTTCCCCTTTCCTTTCAGGCTTCTCTCTGGACCTCAACGGTTTCTGGGGGTGTAAAATGTTCTCGCACTTTCTTTCCAGACTAAATAAGGCCCAAGCCAAGACACACAATGGCACGTCCCCCCTTACCTTTAATCTCCTGATACTTATTCCATTTTAGGCACCTGCCTCATTGGGCATCAATCTCAGTGATTGCAGGTGTACCTGATATATTGCAATGTGCAAAAATGTGGAGCATATACTTACCTCCTAATCTGCTCAGTTCCAGCAATGCAAATTCTTAAAGCAGAAATAAACTGAAAACAAAGATATTATACTTACCTTTAACCACCTGAGCGTTACACTGATTTCTAGATTTCTGTTCCAAAAGCGTCACAGGTTTTCATGAAATTTTTTTTTTTAAATTGTAGATAGGGATAGGGACAGGGACAGGGAGAGGAGGGAGAGGAAGCCGGCTGGCTTAGAAAAGAAAGCCAGCAGGCTTTCTCCTCTAAGCCGGCCGGCTTTTTCTTTAAAGGAGAGGGACACCCAACGCTGGAGGACGACGCTGGAACATGGACCCGACGCTGGATTAGCACAGCGGGACCAGGTAAGTGGGGATTTTAGTGTAGGCGAAAAAATACGGGGTTATCCAAAAGAGCAAAAATATTTAGTGCGAGAAATTACGGGCTTAGCGGTTGGGGGGTTAATCCTGCAGGTCCCTTGATGGCGCTGGTCCTTGCCAAGATTTAGTCCCACATCCTCCTGGAATTCCTTTTCGTCCCGGTGCCGGGGTGCCACCATCTTCTATCTTCTCTTCCATCTTCTTCTGTCTTTTTTCTGCATCACCCGATCTCGCACTGCACAGGTGTGAGATCGGGTGACATAGCTGGTGTGCAGGGGTAAAATAAAGAGAACCGAAATCACTGCTCATGCATGAGATCGACATCTTTTTCCCGGTGAGGAAAAATGCCCCCTGATCTTGGGCATGCTCAGAAGAAGCATCTAGAGCCTCCTGGGATGCATGAAGTAGCTCTGCACCCGCATTCGTCTCAGCGATAAAGACTTAAAGGGGCGGTGCTACACCTTTTTTTTTTTTTTTTAAAAAAAGGGTCTTGCACTTAAAAAAAAAAAACAACAACATTTTTTCCTTACATATAGTTACCTAGAGTTGTCTACCCTTCTATGTAAAGTAAAAATGTTGAGTTTAGGTTCACTTTAACTACCCCTTGTCTTGTCTTTAGCCACTAATATTTGTTCCTGGTTTTCTGCTGGGATACTTTCAGGCTGAATTGACATTGTCCCAGAATCCAGGTCTTTCTAGACATCTTTGATATGCTGGAAAAAAGATTGCCAGTATACACCACACTGAGCATGTGTGGACAGTGTAGTTTATTAAAAATTTAGTAGCAGAGAAAAATAATATCTAAAAGCTATGCAAGAAATCCCTAGCAACCACTGGAGGAATCTTTGTTGAGAAACACTGCTCTTAGTACTCCACCTCCAAAGTTCTACCTTTGCTGATATAAGATATATATAAAAAGATGCAAAAGGGATATATGATCAAATAAAAAGCTTGTATACTCATGTCTTATAACACAGATGTATGTACTTTATGTATGTTGACTATATGCACGTTATCCTTCACGCCTACATGTACCTTTCACATCGTGTCATACATAAAACAATGATGTAAGGTGGAAATTAATTTATTACGTGCTTTCTCATACAAATTCACTGTAATGAATGTTTGTTTCTCAGGTTCAATTTTTGTACAGCTTATCTACAATAGAGAAGGGCAGAGATCTCTGAAATTCATAGACAGACATGTCTTGAAAAGGATTGCTTCTTAATGTATAGATTTGTGATAACGAGGTCACCGTTGGAGATAACTATGAACTTGTTTACACTCAACAAACATAATATTTATAATAATAATATATAATTATAAAACGAGTTAAAAGAAACATAAAGCAAAAAATATATAAAACATAAAGTCCTTTACCTTGTTTTTTCATTATTAGAAAAAAATGTGCTCTAAGGATTTATGTTTTGTTAGTATATTGGTGTGTGAATCAGATTTGCTATTTGGAATGTATTTATAGCTTTTTAGTTATGTATGTACATGTTGGGCTGAAGATTTAGCTCATTATAGGCATGCTGTGCTGTATGTCTAGGACCCCAGCACAGAAGTTTTATTTTACTCTTTTAATCCCAATATAGAACTTTTAATAGCTCTGATTATTGGCTCGTTATCTAAATTGCCTTTTTTGCTTTAGACGTTCAGCAAGGACTATGACTGTACACTCCCATGCAGGTAACTAATATAATCATCAAAACCAATGAAGAAAAGTATTCAGAACAGACTTGTTCCAAACCTGAGCATATCAAATCTAGCACATAATAATTATATATTAATATAAAAAAAAAGTAAGTTTTGATCATTATGCTGTGTACACTGAATGTATTCTATTCCTAAGAATTTTTTATTATAAGCTCAGTTTACTAAAGTTTGTAAAAGGTTCCTTAAGGTAAATACTGCTTTATTACCTTTTAGTGGTATACGCTAATAGTAAATAGTTTCTAGTTTAAGTTTCAACGTTGTCCACTATAAAAATGGTTGCCTGCTCTATTTGCAAACAACCAAGGAAAGCAAGGAAGATGACTTTAATGTGAGTTTGTTTTCTTCAGCTAAGCAGGTCCTGACATTGAGACACAATTAGGACATTTTACAGTATATAGACTAGAAAGCAAATGGAATTCCACATGTCATTGGTTCATGGCATTTACCAAAACAAGTGTCTGTGTTTTTATCTCCCTAGCTCTCCATATTTTATATGTTATTTTTTATTATAATATATTTTTAGATTATTGTAAATTATATTTTTTTAGGCTTGTAACCCATCCAGTGTTTTTATAGTAACAATCATAAATGTAATTAATTAATGAATACACTGTGGAGCAATTGCTTTGGCTTGTATAACTAAAATATAAACAAATATTATACCTTGTGTGCTGCAACCCCTATTAGTAGTAGTTTAATTAACCCTGTAATAACACTAAAATATCTATTGATCAGATGTCATAAAGGGTCGAAAAGAAAATATGGCTTTACTTTCCAAATGTCCATAAATCAAGACATTTTTTGGACCTGAAATAAGCCAGAATTGTAACAAAACGGTGACTATATGGAGCTGGGAGGATGTCTAGCTTAGGGCACACAGCCAATAAACACTTGGAAGATGTTCTAACTTTTCCCCACAATCAACACAACTTATACGAAATTGTGCATAAAGTTCCAATAAAAAGCAATTGCATTTTTATAAAAACTGAAAAATAAATACAGGTAGTCCCTGGGTTACAAAGGAGATGGGGGACTGTAAGTTTGTTCTTAAATTGAATTTGTATGTAAGACGGAAATGGTACATTCTTTTAATAAAAGCAATTAGGACAAATTTTTATCTCAACATAATATTAGGCAGCTTGGTGTAGGTTACTGTATAAAATCCTCACTGTGAGCTAATCACAAAAACAAACTTTATGGAGCCTAGACATTCAATAACTTCTGGAGCAAGCTGTGCTTTGATATGCAAAACGAAACAACCACAGAGTTTGTCTTGGTCAATAAAGAGTTACAAAATCTTGAAAAGCTACAAAAGAACAGCAAAAGATTTCCTCTGCAAGTCATGCAAACCGCCCCCTCCCCCCCAGAAGCCTCCATCCTATCTAGGAGTTGTCCGAATGTTGGATGTCCTTAACTCGGGTGATTTCTGTACATGAAAATAAAGGAATACAAATATTTACTGTTCTTATCTAGCCACAACCTAAGCAATTGTATAGTACCAGAAATAGGCATTATCCTAAAAGAGGGGCTATGAACAGCATTCAGGACTTTTATTGGCCCAAGATTGATACTCAAATGAAATATATAGTTAATTTAAAAAAAGTTTATTACAAATGAATCAATATAAACATTGAAAAACATAAACAAAAATTTTTTTTGGGAACAAAAAAAAATTTCCTATTCCCAAAAATATATATAGTGTGAGTCTCTTTCAAAGGTAGGTTAAATGTTTTCAGCCCCCAGAACATACAAATTGAATAAAAAGAAAAGAAACAGTAAGGGTTTTATAGGCAAAATAATAATGTTGTATAAGTATCACATATAATTTCTTACTTTAGCTCAAAGTATGTAGACAAATGACACACCTCTGCTGCACACCCATTTTTCAGACAAAAAAAAAAAAGAATATATTTATTGATACAAAACCCTTACTAGTACGTTATGATTAAAATATCTGTAAGGTCGGCTTCCTATTGACCAGTTTGTTTAATCTCCTGTTCATATGAACTGAAATCTTCTAAAAAGCAGTCCTATCATCTAATTGTTTACATTGTGTTTTTTTCTTTTAATTTTATTAACAATTTTTTTTAAGATTTGAAGGGGATACCCTGCTGCAGCAGTAAAGACTGAATGGGAAGCCCATAGCATCCTGGGATACCTACGTCACATATCCCAGGGGCCTGTGAATATGAACATGTAAAGAAGGGTCCATCTCATGTATGCCTTTTCTGGAAGCACATCCTGTGCCGTCCGGGATGGGGTGATGTCAGCAGAAGAAAAAAGAAGATAGCAGAACAAGGTGTTCAGCCTGGGACAAAGAGGGAAGACAGGACGGTGCAGGACCAACTGGACTAGGATCCCGAAGGAGTCAATGGCTTTCCACCTGTACAGGTAAATGTTTTTTTTATGTGATTCATTCCGTTTTAGGTGAGGGGTAAATGCATTTAGTTCTCAGGTGAATAATGTATGACATCATGACATTTGCTAAATTATGTTTTAATTTTTTTCATGTTATTCTTGAAAACCATTTATTATAAGGTCAACTTTATTTTTCACAACACTGTTTTTATTCATTTTACAGAACTCTCATATATTTGTTAAACCTTTTGTTGTTGAACTTGCAGCAAAGAAAGTAATGTATTCCCCTAAAATCTGTAGTCTGAAGTGTTCCACACAGGATCCCTCTCAGCGATTTTAGCTGATCCACGATTCAAACTGGCACTATGACTGGGAGGGCAATTTCCTGAATCAATATCTGACTTATCTTAAAAGCATCTCTCTGTAGGTTATCACTTGCATTTCCTTTCACTTTCTGTCAACCAGAACTTTTCAGCCCTATGCAGATACTGGATTCAGAACTATATTATTCTTTAAAACCCAACAGAACACACAGGCTGCATACACAGCAATAAATATTCCTTTTATTTGCTACATTTTTATTAGCTAAGTGCTGTAGCAAAGAAAACAAAAAACAAACAAAATAGAGTTGGCAGCAGATAGAATTTCATACATAGGAAGAAGCCTAGCTCTCAGACATGACTTCTGAACAAAGCCTAATTATCATCGCTGGTTTTCTGAGAGCAAGAGCTGATTAGGCTGATGGAGCATGCTGGACTACAGGAGAGATTGGGCCACTAATGTAAGAAAACTCCCCACAACTAGAGAGGATAGACTATCATAGGTTAACCTGGGTGATCCATAAAACCTAAAATTGATTTCCTAAAATCATTTGCTATTATCTGGCAAATGTGTTTATTCATGGACCAAAATTATTCCAGGTTTGTTGGATCACCCAGGTTCTCCCATGATGTTCTATCTTGTCCAGTTTTGGAGATATTTAATAAATCAGGCACATTGTGTGATAAGGTGAAATTGGTACGTGGAAAAGGACATTTTGATACTAGTACATAAAAAAACGTACCTAATTCGAAAAGATTAAGGAAATGCCAGTAACTGAGGGAATCGCTTGTTTGTCTCTTCACATTGCCGTATGAATATAATCTCTGAGCATAGGTTGGCTCACCTGTGCAGATGTAGCTGTATCATTGGACTGGATACATCATTGGTTGGACAAGTATTTGGACAAGTTACAATGGTTTGTGGATCACCAAGGTTTGAAGTAATGAATAAAAGTGTTTTGCTATAGACTGGGCTGTGGTTTTATGTTCTGTCACTAATTACTCCTGATGAAGCGAAAGTAGAGTCTTGGAACATTTGCTCTAGGGAAAAAGCCTATGTTCAACATGTATTTACCTTTTTTTCAATAGATAAAAATCAAAAAATCCTCTCTGAGACCAGCTGCTGGTATCTCATCCTTTTTCCCCGACTACCACCAACAATCTTCATCCCCAAATGGTTCTAAACAGTTGAGACCTGGGTCTACCACTCCTTGTCTCTGACAGACGGTTACTGGGTTCATAAAATCCACTACTACACCAACGATTTTATTACATCTATAATCATAATCCATTATTCTATAGCTGGATATACCACGAACTTCAATGAAGTGAAGGAACATGAACAGTTTTAACCTTGTATGGTGAATAACTTTATGGATTCTTAACAAATGAGCTATATCTAATAAATCCCTGAATGGTATTATTGAACATCAGTATCAGTAATAACATAAATACTAACCATATTATTGTATGTCATACCTTACATCAGCTCACCAACTTATACCTATTCCCTCCTACTGAATCATTACAACAAGCGACTATTATATGCCTATAGTCTCAAATTGTCTTTTTGGGGTATCTTGGTGTGGATATCCCTGGGTGCCTCTATTTGATTTTAAAGTACAGTGATTATACTGACCATTGTTATTGTTCCCTCATTCTCTCATCAAGTAACCTTTTGATCTCAACAATCCCCTGAGGAAGCCTATGAGCAAAATGCATAGGGAACTTGAGATACCCCTAAGCTTTTCAGTGTTCAAACCTATAAACACTGTAGGTTGAGTTTATATTTTTACTGTTTGCTTGAAAAACTACTCTAGAATAGTTGGTCTATGTTTTTCCCATAGGACCAAAAAATCACCACAAATAAGTGTGTTAAAGTTTATTTGCCTACAAAAAGCCTACTTCTTTCTTCATTCTTTCCTTACAATTAAAAATCAATATACATATTTTTTTTTTCTTTCAAAACATGGTTTTCACCATTGTGTGATAGAGCCATGGTCTAACTCTATTATATGCCAGTGGTACCGGGTTTTTAACCCTTTCTGCAGCACTTAGCTGAGTTACCAGTATTAAAACAGTTATAGCTCAGTGGTAAAACCATCAGCAATCCACCATCAAAGACTTTTGGCCTGGATGCCTAAAATGACTTTGTTTTACTTATTATCAGTTTTACCTATTTTTCCCAGGGCACCCAGCAAGGGATGATGGGATGGTAACCTAAGAGGTGTCACCAGTTTGCAACCCTCAGGGTAACCCCACTTGAGGAGAAAGGATTGAGAGACTTCAGTGTGGAGACAAATGGGGTCCAACAGGCAAGAAATGGTAACCATAGTGAGGAGGTGTCAAAACTGGCAGTGGGAAGACTTGATCAGAGGTCCAAGGTCAGGACAGGCAGCAGGTGCATAGGATCCAAGGTCCGAGCAAAGGTCGGGCAGATAACATTATGCCAAGTCACAGCACCAGCTACCATTACTGATGAAGCTAAAAGATCCTCTTCCCCTTTAAGGAACCTCCTCTCTGGGCTGTGTGCTAGCCTGCTCATAGTGGTTTGAGTGCAGGGAGTGTGGCTACATGCCCCTGCCATTTGAGAATCAGTGACGGAGAACGGGCACCGAGCCTAACAGCTTAGGATGGTTCTGTGGAAAGTGCCGCAGGAACCTACAGGTAGTATTATGGACCATCCTGCACCTGCTGCTCTCTTTCCCTAACACAAATACGCCAAATTACACTTTTGTTTACCACAATAATTAAAATGCACGTAAGCACTGGTCATTTGCATAACTCAACTGCAATTATTCTTCTCTAGGTCTTCTAAAACCCAACACTCACCTGGCTACCATTGCTATGGTCAACTGCTACTTCGGAACATTCAGTTCACTAAGTCAACCATCTCTGTGCTTACGTAATAAACTCCTAAGTGCTTGTTTGATATTTAGTAACCTGAGCAACGTACACGTTTTAAATCCTGCTGTCAATACAATTTCTCCTAAATCATGCAAAGTAATTGGAATAATATCTACCTATGGTGCATTAAATTACATGAGTTCTTTTTAGGTCATTAGGCTGGTATTTTTAGGTTAGTTATATATCTGGTAGCTCAGTACATAATACTTATGTCTATATTAATTACAGTAATTTTCTAGGGCCTTTCCTTTTATTAATGAGAACTGTAATGGATATTTATTTTCCTCCTTTTCTCTAAATTTTTCTGTTGGGAAAATAAGATTGAAACTGCGGTTTTAATGAAACTGCAGATTAAAAAAAAATGCAGACTTGGCTACTTTTTTTTTCCTGTAGCCTCCAGACAATCAATTCCATATTCCTATCTTAGCAAATGTAAAATTCAGTGACGCATATTACATTTAGGACTGGAGATTGAAATTCTGTTATTTAAACAAATGGCATAATATGTTTCTTTCCTCAAACACTCATTACCTTCTGTTCTATTTAAATATTTGGATACATATAGATATGTAATAAAGCTGAGTGAGTCCTTTTTTAAAAATGGTTGGTGCAGTAGAGAAAATATATGGAAGCCCCTTCACCCACTCGGAGCTTCTGTACATTCTGGAGCTTAGTGTACAGAAGCAGCCGGCGATCACCCATGGAAAATGGGGATCATTTGAATGGATCTTGATATCCCTATATTAAAAACCTATCAGGGAGGCTTAGAAAAGATCAAGAAGAAAACAGTAAAGTTGGTGTTGTTTCATAGTGTATGGCTTGTGGTATGAAAGTAAAATAAGCCCCATAAACAGCAAAATAACCACCAGCACTGGTGTGAATGTCTGTCGTAATTCCACCTAATACAGCTGGTCAATGGAAGTAAGGTTAACTTTCCCCCTGTATTGGTAGCCAGTGGTAGTATTGGTAACCCCCTCCCACTGGTTGTTTTTGGCAAGCTTAGTAACGGTTTTATTGTATTTAACTACCCCTAGATTTGGTAGTCATCGGCAGGTTTATTGCACCTGTTCTACCTCTATTCTCTCCATCAGTTGGGACTATAGTTCTGCTGTTGTCAGAATATCACTCTGATTCTAACACCAAAGAAGGATGGCAAACCCAAACTAAAATGTTCATTTTTAATCCCAGTTTGATCTTCTACCCTTCTTTGGGGTTAGAAAGGGGTTTAGAGGTTGGCCAAGCAATGAGAGGAGGATTCTGAGCTACCTTGGTCATGGTTGTTCAGGTGCCATCAGAAAAATATCATGTCATAGTCCGTGTTTTTATTGATGTGTATAGCAACCAACATATTCTGCGAAAAGTCAGAATGTACATTATAAAAATTTGGTTAACTTTGTAAAGGTGGCTTTGGCAGGGCTTGGTGTGGTTTGGTAGGGCTGACTATTAAAGGTCCTTCACGCTTTCTCCAAAACCAAATTGCTCCCCTTGAAAAGACAGTACAGAGCCGATAACACACAATATGAGTTTGAAATAAAGGGCAGTTCCTAAAGATCTGTACATGCTAGAACAAGTGAGAAGGCAAAAACAATGTGAAGAGCAAATCTGCATTATATTTAGTGAATGTGTGCATTGTATGTTAGAGGAAAACAAAAAATATTGTTGTATAAAGAGCCAGATACATTGCTGTTCCTGGGGGAAGGACAGCCAGTCGTTAACAAGTACCTCCATTTGGAGGGATTCATAGTGTTATGAGCAGAATAGAAGTAATGTATCTGGTGCAAAAATCCTTTTACATAATCCTAAATCCATAAACTGCTTAATTATTACCTTATAATACAGTAAGATACAATACAGGTGAAACAAGTTGCATCACTGGTATCATTTCCAGAGCACATTATCAATTAAAATGAAAACACCAAGGTGGCTGAAGCAGAAAACTTTAAATTCTTTTATTTATTTATGTCAGTTCAACTGTGCTGCAGCCCATACAGTATTAGACATAAGAACTATTGGCAAGGTGTAAAGTTTTATTGAAGGCTCATACAGTATATGTTGCTTCTGCTTGATTTTGGTTGATTTAAAAGTCTGTATATTGGAATATTCTAGTTGATGCATCTTACATGTTCACATAAATCACTTTACTCTGTTATTTCATATTTTCTTTGCATAATGTTGTTTGGATGTGAGTGACATCTGAATAAAAAAAAAATCCAGAGCCCGATTTTTTATTCTTTCTTCTGTGATTTTAAGCTTAATTTTTAGCCCCATTTTTTATTAAAAAAAATATTTAAATTTGTTGGACATGTTTTTTACATATCTCTGTGCTTATTTTATCTGATGTATGTCTGCCACAGGCTATGGCCTTCTTTTTAAAAAATTTGGTGCTAGTTTTCAAGTTGCTGTCTTTTATGTAGTTGAGTTTCCTTTCCTACCCATGAGGTCATTTTTATTTCGCCTTTAAGCTTACATAAGGGTAGGTCTATCAATAACTTTACAAGTCTGCATTATTATGTCAAGAATCATTTTCATGAATAAACTGTAATTTTGTTATGGAAAGCAGTTCCTGAGTTTAGCCAGGTGATTTGCCAATGCTAATAAGGACATTATCAGTCTGCTAGTGGCAGATAGGAATCAATTGTTCTGTCTCCACTTCCTCAGTGTTTACACTCCAATATTGGAACTTTATAGCAAGTTGCAAGGCAAGAGGCTACAGAAAAAGCTGATCCATGTGAAGTCATTTTGAACATAGTATAACTCAGTGTCAAAGAGGTCACCTGTATTACTAGTGTTAGATGGAAATTATGTAGAACCGCAGTTTTTCTACTAATTACTACTGAGGTGATACCAGCAACAATTTGGTTGCAAAGAAAAAAGGTTATTTTTCAATTTGTGTTCTGAGGCTGGTTTTTCTTGGAATCCGCAAATACAGGGCGCGGCAAATTCCCAACTCTGATTCCCACGTTTTCCAGAGGCCCTCGGGCCTATTTAGCACACCTGGTGTTAAGCAGCAGCGGCTGGGTATTTATTACACTTTCATGGGAGAACTTAGGTGATCCAGCAAAACTGGAATGGATTTCTTGAAAATCTTTTGCTAATGGTTGGAAAAATTTTTCATCATGAATTAGATGTATTTGCTGGATCACACAGGTTCTCCCATGGTAGTCTATGTTTTCAAGTCTTGGAGAATAAACCTCTGTTATCTGTGAGAGGTCTTAATCCCTCACTGCATAGGTACCAGCCTTCTTTTCTCAACATGCCTGCATTATAGTGGAAACCATGCTGCATTTCTATACGAGGAAGCTGGAGTTTTAAAATTATAAAGTGTTGAGAAACTATAAGATCTCAATCTGTTAAAGCGGACGTATCGCCAGATTGTTTACTTTATATGAAAGGGTGGAAAACCCTTTTATAATAAGTGAAAAACTTTTTTTTCTAAATATTTAAATTAAAATAAATAAGATCCTGCCCTTACAGGAAGACTGAAAGGGGATCCCAGAGTCTACTATTTCAGGTATCCCAGGAAGCTTCAGGCAGCTCCGTCACTGTGCAACAAGCTTTTCCTGCCATGTATGCATGCACAGTGAGATTAGTACAATTTTTTACAGTTATCGGAGCAAGATCAGTTGACAAAAACACTAGCTGGAAAACAAAATAAGAAGATGGTTCCTCCATGCTGGGATGAAGAAAGAATCTAAGCTGAATCAAGGCCAGTTGTGGAGGGATTAATGGATCTTCACAAGTAATTGTAAATGTTTTTTTTATTATTGTAATGAAATAAATGTGGCCACAGGTCATTGTACCATTGCTATTCCATTGTAATTTTATCCCAAGAAAACTAAAAGGTGCACTCATTTAACCAAGCACAACTACACAATGAAGTCCTAAACGTAAAAAGTTTGCTTTCAAAGGTAATAAACTAATCAATATGAGTACATTGAGAATTTTCCTTGTTCAATTTTGGCTTCAGTTGGGCTTTAAAACTGACAATTATTTGCTTTAGATCATACAAAACACTTTGAAAATTATAGGTAACATAGGCAGTGTATTCCCTGACACTTATAAAATCACAGGCCATTGTACCATTGCTATTCCATTGTCATTTCAAACTATAGCTTTTTGATTTTTCTATATCGCACAATTGCATTTCTACTGCCTGGAGTTAAAAGTGCTTCAAGAAAAAGAATGACAACACTTTTCAAGTATACTGCTGTATCTAATGTAATAACCATGCCCCTAATTTAAGCTCAATCACTTTGCTACATTTGCCACTACACACTATATTGTACTCTATTGTTATGTGCAAGGAAATAATGAAAAGCTAAGACCTTATTTCTAGTACATTGAACGTCCTCCTTTGTAATCTGCTCCCTGTAATTACATCTATCTGTTCTATATTTAGGTGGAAAAGGGTACAGAGGTGCCCCATGGAATATACCAAACGTGTATGACTGGCGGTGGATTGTTTCCACTGAACAGCAAAGGTTTTGCATACATTAAACAGAATCGTCATGTACTTTCTGTCCGTATCACTAACCAACAGGCCACGTACATAACATAACTTAAATATCACCGGCTAGGATGAATCACTTTGGGGTGAAAAAAAAGCTTTCCATTGACCTTTTGGAGGTGTACTTTAGCAGCTCATTTCTTGATTAAATTTAACAGTGATAATACATTGGAAAGAAAAAAAGGAAACTGCATGCTAACAATCACAAGCTGCTGTGTCTGCGGGGACAAAAATTGTTATTCACCACATGTCACAGCCAAGGAATAATGCCATGTTTGTGCTCTAATCAGTCTTGCCATGTTATTTTTATTTATGAGTTAATATAATCCCTGCTACAAAGGCCAAATAAGTTATCTTTGAAATGATGTCAAGTGTATCAGCCACTGAATGTCATTCCAAATTTGAAACATGTTTCAGTAATTAAGCTTTTGATAAATGTAAACTTTGCCTTATTACAAAAATAAGACATTTGCACAAGTAAAACAGACAGACATTTTCTTATTTTAGCATTTAGAAATCTAAGAGCTGGTGGACGATCAGATTAAAGACCGTCCGTAATAAAAAAAGACTAACATATTATCAGATTACGTGCAATCACTGCGTGTAGCTGTAGGTGGGTCAGATGTTGTATTGAATTACAATGTGTACACTGGCTAATTAGTGGACACAGAGGCAGAATAGTGCCACGGGCAGGCACCTGCTTCTGCTATAGACCTGAAAACTACTGGAGAATCGCTTTTTTATAACAATTCATCCAAGTTTCAGATATAGCTATTTTTTACGGAGCTCCTTTATTATCAATTTTTTAGGACAGAACAGTGAGACAATATGGATACAGTGTAATGCCTGCAATACTCGGCAAAGAAATTTGCATCTTATTAGAAATTAAGTATAAAGCATAAAAGTAATATTTGGAGATGTGCTGCCTGCTTTTGGACTGGTATATGTATTATCCTTTGTTGCACTGGGCTTAGTAGTGCATAAAGTTCTAAAAGGGTATATTAGGGTGCCATGTACAATGAACAGAATCTCAATGCAAAAAACATAAGGTAGATGCATGGTGGCTCAGTGGTTAGCATTCTGGCTTTTGCAGCACTAGTTCCTCAGTTTCTCAGGAGGCTGTTGGTAGCTTCTTCCGCATATGTCCAATATATCAGCGGTCGCCAACCTTTCCGACCTCACGGACAACTAAATTCATAATTTTAAGTCCTGCGAACCATTAATATGAATTTGTTACAATAGATAAATACATTTGTAAAATAATGATCTTCCTAATGATGCCTGACGAGGACTGTGCAGGCTCTGATTCTATGATCAGCTCACGGTTAGGTGAAGTATTACCATTGTTACTAATATAATTAGTTGCATTATCTTTGGTATTACTTAAGAAATGCAAAATATTATTTGTGTTTTCTCACTGATTATGGGTTTAATTCATTCGAATTACAAAAAAAGAAAACCATGGAGTGCAAGGGAAAAGCAAAGAAAGAGGTTTTGAGGCTCAAGAGTTTTTAAGTCAAGCTTCGAATGTATCTTTATATATTTACTTCATATATAACAAGGTCATAAGAATACTTAGTTCACAAACCTAGAACATGTAGTACATTGTCTTGCCTGGTTATGTTGTACAGAAAACACAGAAGTAAGAATATTATTGCAAGTTAACATACCATGTTCTGTTAGTTACACCTATTTCTGTTTTGAGTCACAGAAATGGGGTGTTTTACTGGACGAATTGTTGCTAGCATGAACAGTAGACAGCAAAGAAAAATGAGAAAAGTTAATAATATAATAAGACCGTATTTTCTGTGTACAAGTCCCCGAAGCGTTTCGCCCAGATTAGGCTTCTTCAGGGGGATGTGACTTAATACAATTTGTGATAGATGGTATATTGATCGGTTCTGGGTGATATATTCAGGACAGTAGTTCTTAAAGTAGCGTTGATACACCAGTAGGATTCATTTAAACTAACAAAATTGTAGAGTACCAATTGATGAAAGGTTAGGGTGAATAAGGGTATTCATCCTATGGTCTTGTGCTTATAGAAGGTTGCACGTTGTATAATGAATATATTGAAGTTGAAGACCCGCAAGTTGTGATTGTTGCATAGTCAAATGCTAGCAAAGGACTTCTTTTCTTTTTTTGTAATTTGATATACTAAAGAGGGAGGCCCAACTGCATAGACCCCTTATCTTGGGGAGAACAGGGAACATCCCCATCCCCATCACTCCCTCATTCCCCCTTTCTCCCGATATTACCGGATATCTACATTTAATTCATTCGAATCTAAGACCAAACAAGAAATGAATAAAATAAAACAATCAGATGAGAAACGGTATTTCCAGAGAGGGGTGACTGTTGTAATGGTGGAAACAATACTGTAGCATTCAGCTCGGCAACAGTTGCCTCATACAACTTAATACTACACGGACGTCACACCCTTGTTTTTGCGTCTCTAGTACAGTCCATGAATTTAGTGCAATAAAAAGGCGATAATTATCATTCAGAATATAGGAATTTCTTAGAATATTTATTTTTTTGTTTTATTACCAATAAAACATAAAAATTGAAAAGAATGTCCAAATTTCTCTGTGGACCACCAAAATTTCTAACAGACCACCAGTGGCGACTGCTGCAATATATCATCAAGGGCATTTCCTCTGACAGTTTTCGATATCACACATGTGCAGTTTGGGTGACGCAAAGAAGAACCTGGAAGAAAGAAGATGGCAATGCTAGACGGAACAGCGATTACCAAAAGGAAGAGGGAAGCCAAGACCAGACTTGCCGGGCTTTGTTTGTGGAAGGATCGGGGACTTTTTTTTATAAAAGTTGTGCTTTAAGCATTTAATGTTTATGTGTTATGCAAAAAGACTGGTAATGTTCAAACCATTCAACATGACAAATTCTGGACTACGCAGTGTCTGTAAGCAGTCCTAGACTGATTGCCAGTGACGTAGTGATCTTTATGCCCCGTTAGATTTCAATCAGTACAGATAAATCCAACCAATATACACAAACCCATTAACCTAAAACTTTGCAATCTGCACAAGAATAAACACAAAGGAGAAAGTTTCCATTTTTTTAGGATTTTTTTGTCTCCTGAAGTTTTTTCTTTCCCTATGGGTTTTATGTAATATTTATTTGACAATTCTTCTTACTTCCATTAATCGTATCAATTTTGCATTGATACAGTTTATACTAGAAATATATTACAGTTTCCGATTTACGATTCTCAGCGTTTGTTTTTGTCAAAGAAAGTATGAAGGCTACATAAAAAGAAACACTTTTACAAGATGTGTGATATAAAATTAAATACTGTTTTGCATTTGTGGTGCTTTATACTCTCTACTGGTGTAGGCACATAGCAGTGAGTTTGAAGGTTCTCCAAACAAGCCTTGTGGGAGATTTTGGATAATCCTGCACAAAGCTATGATCACAATAGAGCTCTGGTTCATAAGAACATATTCATCTTGTTTGTAATGTTCTCTCTATCCTCTTTTATATAACTTCAATATGCACAGCAATTATATTGGGCAATGCAAGCTTTGCTATGCCAGGGGCAAATACATAAAAATCCATGAAATAAAGATATGCAGGGAAAGAATCAAAACTTTCTGATAGCAACAAAATTTATTTTAGGTTTAATATTTAAAGTGAACCTATCATAACATTTTCAACATTTACATATTGTGAGATCACCTGTAGCAACAGGGGGGGGGGGGGTGTTTCAAAGCACGAAGCAGGGCCAGCAGGTTTCAAGCGCATCAAGGGTTTATTTCACTTCACACACAAAACAGGCAAAATTAAACAAACAGCAAAAAGAAAGCCTGGCCACTTGGCCACTAACTTACCGTTAGTTCCCTTAACTAGCAATCCAGCCCAACCTAGTGTTGTTCAGGACTCTAAGGCCCTAACCAAATGTCCTTTGCAATGGTCTGTGTCTTTACTCACAGTTCCCAGTTCCCAGTTCCCAGTTCCCCTTGGACCTCCTCCTAGCTCAGCAACCAAGACAGAGCCATAGGAACAAGCAGGCTGGGAGTTTATATCCCCAGCCTAATTTCCAGGATGCATTTCAGGTGAGACAGTTACAACTGATCATACCCTGGCCTCTATAACTCCCTCACCTGGCCAAGAAGCCTGGTACTTCAAACCCCACCCTCAGATTAAAAGGAAAACTGACTAAACAGAAAAATACTCTGTGTATAACCTGTATCTGGGGCAAATGTACCTGCCATCCTGGATGAAACCCTGTGATTTATTTGGCCAGCTGTTACAATATGATAAAAAGTGGCTATCCCTTTTAACTATAAAAAAAATTGTTTCATTTTTTTTTTTTTACTATTTCTTTTAACTTTTTGGGGGGCCTTACCTCCCTATTCTTTTTTTATCGCCGTAGCGGTAAAGATTAAAGGGGAAACCCCCAGCCCCCTGGGATACTTGTGTCACATATCCAAGGAGGCTATGGGCTGCTCCTTCTACACATGCCTGAGATTGGTCATCAAAGAGCTTTCCTATAATGTAAAAAAACTTCAATCTCGCATTTTTTTTTTTTTTACAATTGGAGGAAGTCTCCTCACCTTCACATGGCAAGATTGGGTGACATGAGGACGGAGATGGTGGCATTGAATAAAACGATGATCCCCAGAAATAAGAGAGAAGCCAAGACAACACAGGACTCACAGGGAACTGTTTGTGCATGGACCAAAGGCTTTTCACAAGTAAAAGTATTTGATTTTTTTTTTACCTTCCTATATACTTAGAGTTGTTTACGACCCCTTTTCATTTTTTACTTTGTCAGGATTCTCCATCTAAACAAAATAAAACAAAAATATTCAAGTTCACTAAATTATAAAATGCTATGGTGAAAATTATGACATCTGTGTTGTTTATGGTCAGTTTCGACATGGTTAATATATATATAATTTTATAACAATAATTAGTGCCAAAACTGAAATCATACACACACTAAAATTCGACTGTTAGCTCTTAGTCACAGAACATCACACCAACAGCCACCCCTTTCCTCTCCCTCCTCTGTTCAGGGCTTATCTTTCAGGCTTCTTATCTGTAGCTAAACAAACAAAACAAACAGGCATTTCAGACACAGAAGGAACTATTCAGCTAGTCTTGTTACTTGTAAAGCACACATCTCCTTTTTGCAAAAATGCATTAAAGATTTACAAAAAGTAAAATTATGGATTATATCTTGGATGAAAATGAGACAGAGGGTGCAGACCAGCATAGCAATACTGATGAACAGGTTTCTGAGACGGAAGACGAAGTAGAGTATCAACCAGAATTCACAGACACATCTGATAAGTCTGATGAGGAGGCCACCACTGCTGAAGCTGCTTCCATTTCTGCTGAAACATTCAAATCCAAAAGTAGTAACATCTGTTGGAGTTCAGTACCTCCTGATTACATGGCAGATGAGCTGCTGAAAATGCCATCAAAATGAGCCTTAGGATCACAAGTTTTGCTGTGACTAGAGTAGGTGACATCAAGACATGTTTTGAATTGTTCATGCCACTGTCACTAAAAATAATTTTTATACAAACATTGAAGGAAAACAGTCCATGGGGACATGTGGAATGACAATAGTTAGGAATGCCTGGGTGCTTATTTTGGTGTTCTTCTTCTTGCTGGAGTGTACAGATCCTGTAATGAGGCCACTGCACTCATCAATTTTCTGGTCAACAATTTCACTTCCAACCTTTCAAATGATATCAAGAGTCCTCAGATTTGACAAAAGAGATACTAGAGCAAAAGCCGACAAGCTTGCTCCTATCAGGGATGTCTGTGAGAGATGGGTGCAGCTCCTTCCACTGATGTTTCACCCTTGGCCTCGGGTGACAGTAGAGGAACGTTTTGGCCCTTTCCGCTGAAAATGCCCCTTCCAGCAATACATGCCCAAAGGCCAGGCAAATACAGAATAAAAATCTGGGCTGCCCGTGATGCACAAACAAGCTATACGTGGAATCTACAGATTTACACAGGCAAACCTGCAAGTGGCATCCCAGAGAAAAAACAAGGAAAACATGTAGTCCTTGATATGACTACTGGACTGTGGGGTCACAATATCACATGTGACAATTTTTTTACCAGCTATGACTTTGGACAAGAACTTCTCAGGAGGAAACTTACCATGGTAGGCACAATGAGAAAAAATAAACCTTAGCTGCCAACCAAAATTTTGCAGGTAAAGTCAGGGCTCCAAAAATTTCTTCAAAAACCTATCATACTTATCCTGGATTACAACAAAAACAAAGAAGTAGACAACTTGGACAAGCTGACTGCCACCTACACGTGTCGGTAAATGACCAGGGGATGGCCAATAGTTGTGTTTTATAACATCTTAAATGTGTCTGCATACAATTCATTTGTGTAGTGGACCCACATCCACCTGGGGTGGAACTCCAAAAATAACAAGCGGAGAATGTTTCCTGAGGAGCTATGAAATTACCTTGTCAAGGTGCACACTGAGCAGAGGAAATAGGTTCCCCAAGACCCAGTCGCTGCAGCCTTTGTCAGACAGCTGCAGAGCACACCAAGCACTTCGTCCACATCATCAACAACACAAAGAGCATCAGTGCCAGCATCCTCAGCCAGCCCTGCCTCAGCATCAACCAGCACAGCCACAACTCCATTGAATCTACCTGATTCTAAAAGAAAGAGGTATCAGATCTGCCCTAGCAATAAGGGCAGGAAGACAAACACATTGTGCTTCCACTGCAAAATATTTATGCAAAGAACTCACTAAAAATTTCACTTTTGGCCACACATGCATCTAAATACACACAGACATGCATGTTCTTGCACAAAGAATTTCTGTTGGTTTGATTTGCTTGATTGGTTGTAGTTTGTTTAACCTTAAAAAATCTACAACTTTTTTTGCCTTTTGTTGATGTATATATTTGGGTCAAAATTGACCCATTAAACCATAGATGTTAGTAGTAGTAATAAATATTTTAAACATAAAAAGAAACAAAAAAAATATTTAACCACCTGGGCATTACACTGAGGTCTAGATTTCTGTACCAAAAGCGTTACAGGTTTTAATGAATTTTTTTTTTTAAATTGTAGACCTGTACCTTACAGAAATATGTCTGAACAGGGTTCCAGTAGATATCATGAATATAAAAAACGTTTGAAACACACAATCATGTAAAAAAAAAATACTTTTAATAAAATTAAAATACACAAAAATCAGCTTAAACAAGAATACATAAATAAATGAAAAATACTGAAAATGCGATAATTCGGTATACTGTATAATAATACATTAATGCAAAGGAACTCAATACAAAATTTTGAATTTCCCGCCCCGCCTCCCTCCCGCGCCGACGCATGCAGCGACCTCACCGGGAAACCCCGGTGATCGTCACTGCACTCGCCGGATGAAGATAGAAAAGGACAGGCGTGTCCGGAGGAGCGGAGGGAGAAGGTGAGTATTTTTTTTTTTGCAAACGACGCTGGATCTTTGCACGGAGGGAGAAGAAGCCGGCCGGCTTAGTTTAAAAGAAGAAACTGGCCGGCCGGCTTCTTCTTCCCGGAGAGGACACCCGACGCTGGAGGACGACGCTGGAACACGACGGATGGACGATCGCAGCGGGACCAGGTAAGTGATCGATAAACCCGAACTTTTCTCACTGTATTTTCATACAGTGAAAAAAGTTCGGGGTTATCGAAAATAGTAACTTTTTTTACCCCGTACCAAGGTCAGGGTTATCGGTCAGGTGGTTAAGAGATATGTTTTAATACTCCTTAGTAATAGTCTGGTAACATAACAACCTTTTATTCACTTATATAATTCTCTTGAGGTTCATTTTACCATTTTTTTTTTAAAAACGAGAGGTATGCTATCAAAGAAAGGCCAAGGGGGTCACACCAAAAATATTAAAAACAATCCTATCATGGATAAGGAAGGCTATAAACAAATAAGATGAAAAATAATTGTTTTGAAGGTATTTTATGGCTGATTTAAGACACGGATCAAAACCGACCAGTTAACATCATTAATAGTAACAGTAAGCTAAGTATATAGGAAGGTAAGTGAAAGTTGCACTTTTATATAAAGAAGATATAGTAGTTCACTCATTCACGGGAAACTATTCTGATTTGGGGTCAGGCAGCATGTTAATTATCTTTTCATCCTCTACATGTCTGCAGCAATCAAGGCTCTCCTAAAGGTCGTTTAGATTGTTCACATTCATTTGCTGATGCTCCAGGGAAAATCAATTCACCTATAAAGGGATGTTTTGTGCTCCTAAAAAGCTAGTCTAATCAGGCCTCATTATCCCTCTGCTGCGGTTATCCTTTATATAGGAGTCAACTGCCTGTAAATAAATGGGAGAGAAAGAGACTGCATTGTTTTGGAGGCTGGAATTGTTGTTCCTCTAAATACTGGAAAATAAATATATATATTCAAATAAAATAAAAAATAAATATAACGGGTTGTGATTACTTCTAAACTGTTGCATTGGAATTTTCTTTTCACCAACCCAATTTGAAGCTGTCTACATTAGTGTATCACTAACTACATATCAAGGTTTGGAACTCCAGTCCCGTGACATGGACTCAAGTCTGACTTAGGTCGCCAAATAAACGACTTGCGACTTGACTTGTGTCCAGTGACTTGCAACTCGACTTGCGACTTGATTTCCAGCTTTCTCCCCTGACAGCTGAAGGGGGCCAGGAGGAAGGCAGTGAGGCTTCTGTAACACTGGCTTCCTCCCTGCCTTCCTTGAATTCTATGTTTACAGCTTTCTCCTCTGACAGCTGAAGGAGGCGGTGTTACAAAAGCCTCACTAAGTACGATTTGCAATCGACTTGATAAATGAAGTGACTTGACTTGGGACTTGACTTCGAAGAATTCTTGATGACTTGAGACTTGACTTGGGACTTGGTGTGAATGACTTGGGACTTGACTTGGACTTGAAGGGTGACACCTTAGTCCAACCTCTGCTACAAATACATTTTTACAAACAAACCTTAAGGTGCAAAATAAGAACTCCCAGAGCACTGTGGGTTTCCTAAGTTTTAGCCTTCTATCTTTGCATTTACTGTTGGACGCATTAGACAAAATCATTTAACAAAGGATAAGTTCATCCGCTGACTTATGCACTTCGATGTGTGTGGAGAATGTATTGATGTAAGATAAAGCAAGTAATGCAATGTGCATGCAAAAGTCACTTTTTTGCATTTCGTTGACCATGTCAGTCCAATTTACAAGCTCTGTACAGTCAAAAGTCACTTTCTTGCATTTTTATCTCATGGCTGCCCAAATCTATTTGTCAATGGCCACCAGAAGACCAGAATTTCTATATGGACAATTATTTTCTGACTTTTTAAAAACCATACTGATGCCTGTAAAGGAAATAACAAAAATTGTACAGATCCTGTTCTGTCCTGTTTGATATATAAGATTATATTGAGCAGTGACTTTAGCTCTAAAAACAGGATGACAATTATCAAATTAGGCCTAAAACAATATAACCCATAAGATAATCGGTCTGTACACAAGTAGTGTCAGAATAAGGCACAGAGGACACTTTAAAATGACATTTAATCCATTTATTTTATTTTTCTTGGTGGCCTGTTTTCTCTCCTCATTAACATTCTAATTAAATTATTAAACAATTTTTTTTACTGTCAATACTATATTATAAACCCAGTGAAATCATTACTTTGAAATGGAAACAGATGAAGGCTGGCTGGAGGGATTGAGAGTTCATCTGGAGTTGGCCTGCAGTCATAGCTGATTAGAGCTGCCCAATGATAAGTACAGCCCAGGGAGTGTGGGAACCTGCACTTCAATGGAATTCGCGAAATCCGCTTGCTGAAATTTTGCAGACCCATCGGAGGTTTGGGGAAATTTGCGCGAGAATATCAGAGGCATTCTAATACATCTCTAATGTTGCACTGCTGCCCATGGTGGGCAGGATGAAACACGGTACCAAATAACTGAGCAGAAGAATCGTCAAGAAAGGCCGGGGTCAGGGCAGGCAGCAAACAAGAGAGGTCAGATCACAAGCCAGGAGGCACAGGTGACACAGGAATATCCACCGACAGACAGGAACACTGGAACAGGTAATAGGCTGGAAACAACAAAATGGGCAACAAGGGGTTAACACAGGAGGACAGAGGAAGCACTGAGTTAACCAACAGCAGTGCAGGAACTAGCTCAGAAGCTAGGGGCTCGGCACTAGTGGACACACGTTGCACGAACACTGAGTGCTGTGTCTGAGCTAGCTAAATTTACAGGGATGGTTAAGAGGCTATTTTCTGATTGTCAGATGGGTAGGATGAAACTGATAAAGCTTGGAAGCCTTGGCACACCCAGAGCAGAACTGCCGGCATGCACAGGAGATAGATGGCTGCGAGGAAGAGGTAAGTGTGACATACAAACTTTACCTTTAATGGGCAAAGGTAGATTGAACAAAGCAAAGGACAGTCAGGAAAGTTGAGAGACTAGAACAGTGTTTCTAAACCTTTTTAACACAATGGAGCCCTTGAAACAACGTTCAGGCCTTAGGGAACCCCTACTAAAATTACTTTATCCACAGCTCACAAAACATTAGTGATGATCAGTAGGAAGAATGTCTCCTACATTGCTGGTCAGTGGGAAGGCTGCCACCTTCACAGAAAGCCAAAAAAAAATGACCTTAGAGTCACAAACTATTCATTGCTCAAGGAAACTTTAGCAACTGTAGATGAACCCTGGTTGAGAAGCACTGGGCTACAAGGTCAGAGCAAGTCAGAACTAGTACAGGAAATAAAGGTTAGACATGACTGGAAACATGGCCTGGATAACCGGCAGAATGTTGAGGCACTCAATGGTTTTAGCAATGGGGCTACTTAGCCTTCTAGCAGATAGCATGAAGTGGTGGCTAATTGCCAGGCACAGCTAGAGAACACTCATGGGTGGAGAATAGAATGCCAATCCAATACAGAAACCACAATGAGACCAATGGGTCTACCTGCTGTCCTTTATGCTCTTGACACTTAGCAAATACATTTAATGGACTTTAAGTTTAGAAAGACCTTCAAGTACATTTCACATAGCTAGAAACAATTGGAAGTATTTCCTTAATGCTAGCATAGTGATAGTTCAACATGATAGCTCCATGATTCTAGTGGACTGGCCATTGACTGTAGTGAATGTACTCCACTTGACATAAGCCCACTGTTATTCAAATAGCAAGATTAACATTAGCTTCTGAGTATGGTTTTCTATGGAACACAGTTACTAATGATCTCTATTCAGTGATTTCTTTGTTTCCGGTCCTTAAAACTCAGATATAGTCAGCTTCATATGACAATATTGCCAACAGTACAGTCTGCTTTTTTTTCGTGGGCTGCATCACACACTCCAAGAATGATGGGAAGCAGGAGGGTTCCAATTAGTGCAGCATCACTAAAATAACAGTTGGGATGAAGAGGAAGGAGAGTTCAAGTTAGTGCAGCATCACTTCATGCTTGATATAATTGCCAATAATAAAGAACTAAAGTAACCTTATTCCTGCATTGTAACCTTACAAAGCTGCAAGACCATAGTTCAAGTTAGTCACAAAGTAAATAACGAAGTAATAAAAATTAGAAAATTAAATTTAATAAGCATAAGCTCATGCATGTAAACTATTCTTGCAAATGTAACTAACTGGATTTTTGTATATTGTAAGCATGTTTAATGTTAGCCTAGGCCATGGTTCAACTCTTATGTGTATTTCTGACAAGTGGGATGCCAGCCTGGTAAAACTAGATAACTAGTATAAACTAGATAAACTAGCATACCTTAGACGCTAATTCAAATAAATTGGATTAAATCTCTATATCATCTTGTTGAGGTATACTATCTATTGATTTTGCAAGGGCAGCTAGCTGATGTATTCTCCATAAAGAAGATTTACATAAAACAATACCTGAAGAAGAATACCATCTTCATTGGTATAAACAATATTGGCTGCTTCTCCTTCAAGATAACAGGTTTCTGATTACTGTAAGCATGATAGTATTGGGTTTCCATTGTTTTATGTTGGATAAAGTCATTCTTCTTTGTCCTATCTTTTTAATAACACTTTATGGGACTTCTCAACTGACCAAGCAAGTCTGCCCCTTCAAATATACAATATATATGAAAAACAAAGAACAAAAGGTTTTTAAACTGTTAGTCTCCAAAAAGGAGACACCATGCCATATAAAAATCATGATACTTGATATTTAGGAGGATGTATTGGCTAGGGTGAGCCAAACATCCCAAGGCTAGCACAGGTTACGAACTTTAGGATTTTTTTAGCACAATTATGGTTTGTGAACATGAACATATTTTAGTGTACAATTAATAATAAATAGCAATATGTGTTAGTATTCCAAGGGCAAAAGGTCTCCCTTTGGCAGAACTGTTAATCTCCAGCATTAGGCTATAGATCCCTGGGCTGCAGTCAAAATAAAACAAGTATGAGCTAAAATTGAAATAGGACAACCCAGTATTAGGATAAGGTTGTTGCAAATAGGGCTGCAACTTAGCTGTTTTTTTTCTGGCCTGGCCAGGTAAAATTGGACTTGTAGCTATTGTTATTAGTAGGGAAAAAGGCCAATATTTTTACCCAGGAAAGGTAGCAACCCCACTCACAAGTTATGACAGATTCATAAAATTCTGAGACCAATGTGGCTAATTTTTTACTCTATTTTACAATAACTAACACACTATAAAGTGCCAAAAGAATACATGTCAAAAACATTGGGAGCCCATCTCTATATAAAAATCTTTATTCCCACCCTAACCCATCCAGCTGAGGTTTACCTATTCTTTACCTTTTGAACCAACAAATACTCACCTGAATCTGCCATCCAGGTCTCTTTGTAATACTTTTCCAGGTGCTGGGGGATGTGGATCCAGTTTTGTAGAAGCATCTCTGCAGGCTGGTTCCCAGCAGCCCCTTGGCATATTGTTTGCCTCTCCTGAATGAAGAATGGCACCTTGCAACTCTGCATACAGTAGGAACTGTTTATGTCCTGCAAACCGTACTGGAAATTGGAGCATCACGTGCCAAAGACTTTAGAGAAGTAAAATCTAATTTTTAATTATTTTATTTTATTTTATTTTATTTTTTTTAATTTATGTCAGAAGGACTGCCTGGTGTTACAAACTGTATCATCTAAATCTTTTGAAACATAATGAAGAAATACAGTCTCGTAGAATCATCAATAAGGATGCAGAGATCTTTCTGATTTTTCTTAGGTCATTCTAAAAGGTGTAGAGAATGCATTCTTTCATGCACTCATCTGTGAGTCTTTGAGAGGAAGTAGGTAGTTTACACCAAAAATGACTTTTTGGGTGTCTGGATAGCAGGAGAAATGCTGGATAACTCTGAACACCATGCTGTTTACATGCAGAAAGAAGAAAGAGGGATAGGAACTTTAAAAATTATTTATGAAAAGCAAGAAGCTAAGCAAGATTTGCATCATCTTATTGAAACACTAGGAACATTTCTAAACTGTTGCATATTAGATCATATATTTAGACTTTATGCCTTTAGTTGTACTTTGACATTTTTATTGTAACAATGTATATATAACAAAATTAAATCAGTAACCTATCTAGATAATGCTGTATTTTCTGTGTCTTTGATGCTACTGCTAAAGTAGTATTGACGAATTTATATGCTGCTACATGCTCAGAAAGCCATGCCATATATTCTGCATATGCTGAATGCACAGTAGATTTGTAGAGCGTGGAATGAGAAATCTGTACAGGAGCAACAAATCTGGAATCTCAGCATATGCTGTATATTAATGCCAGATTGTCTTATCTTTTTATAGAAGGCACATGGAGTGTCTCTTTGTAATATTTGTATACACATTGATTTATAGCAGCAGGTACAGATGTTATTTATTTACACTATAGGATTGTGTTATTCTTCTGTTGCTGATAGGATGTGTCAGGTAAAGTGTGATTTCAACAAACGAAAGTACTATAAGCTACTGAGTCATGTTTGCTTTGCAGAAGCTGTTGTAAAGCATAACTCATATAGTATTACATATTATATATTTACAACCAGGGTATTTCAGAGGTCCCCCCTCCCCCCATACTTTCACCCTATTTGCTTACCAGCCCATCTCCCAGCTCCCACTTTGCCTCCACAGATACATTCTCTGGACTTTAAATGGGTGGCAACTCTTTTAACAACACTTGGAATAACATAAATTTCTGCAAACCTTTTGATAACATAAATACCTACAAATAAACATACATACCTCACATTTTACCCAAATTATGCAACATTACAACCCTTGTATCCCTTGTATACAAAACATCTTCAACCCTATTCAAAACCGAACCACAAGGCTGCAGATCCCAAAAGGCGCGGTCCACTACCAAACCAGATTCCTTATGAGCCTTGATGGCTCCTAGCTGCCCAGCACTGCCTCAGGAGCCTTGATCAACAATTACCAAGTGTTACCACCAAAAATTGCTTCCCCCGCTTCCAAAAATCACCACCAAGCCCCCCTGCCTTCCTAAAACCCATCCCTGATCAACCCAAACCCTTTTTCCTCCCTGCCCTCCCATGATGGTATGGGTGGGCAGGAACTTTTCAACCCAACATGAATCATCCTGCCTACATTTTATAACACGTTACCCCCCCAAATTCTATCCTCCAATCTTGCACTGACACCACCTTGACCCCTCCTTCCACTTAACCCTTTCGCCTCAGGTCTCCTCTTCACGCCCTGTCATGCAGGCCCTATGCCTATCTGCTCTTTGCTTCGGGCCTCCTTTTATTTATTGCACAGAATAACACAAAACATCTATCAATAGTGCATCACACAAGACATACCCGAACAGTCCAAAAAAAAAAAGTGATTTACTAAATGCAAAATGCTTTCTTTACCGTAAGACAAGGAAAATATACTTTTTTCAGCAAGAATTGATAACGGAACATCAGCAGTAAAACATAGTCCACAATATTAGTCCCAAAGTGGCACTCACAGTAATATCCCCAATTTCAGGATTTGTAGCTTTCCTCCGCAGGGTTCTCACTGGCCCTCTCACTAGGTCTGTCTCCTTTGGCCACATCAGGACTCAGGCTCCAACTCCATCCCCACTCTGAAACACGTTCCCTTTTATTATGGCTAGCCACATGCTTCAGAGTGATCTCCGAATCCTGGCCCGGAAAAAGTGATGGAATGCCTGGACCACACGTTCCTTCAAAGATACTCCAGGCCTGGATCCCAAAAAAACAGTACATATACATCTGCAACACTCCAATTAAAAGCAACCTTATCTGTGCCCTTTATTACCTCTCCAGGGTAACATAGTGGAATCTTTAAATCAAAATCCATCACACACATCCATCTTTGAAAAGGAATTTTCCAGGAACATACAGACAAATACAAATCATGTGATGAAATGGAAATTTAAATTTCCTGAGGCCTCTACCCCTAGGATTGATTTATTTAAGTTCTCCAAGGCTGGAGAGGATACATTTTCATCAGTGAACCTGGGTGATCCAGCAAACTTGGAATAGATGTGCTAGCAATGTTTTAAATCCTGCACACGGTCCATTCCAGGTTTGCTGGATCACTCAGCTTCACTGATGGAAGTGTAGCCTCTCCAGCCTTGGAGAGATTTTATAAATCAATCCTCCTGTGTCAGAAAGTTCCAGCATTGCAAAGTCAAGTACTTTTGATCAGGGCCCGGTACAGAAGTACCCGTTGTCCCCCTATGAAGGAGGCCTTAGGCAGGGTCTCTTCTGCTGTACAGCTTTTACATATAGTAAATAAAACACACGAATAGAGGGTCTTACTCTGAGAATATCATACAAAAATAAGTTTTAGAAATAATAGTCACTGTGAAGGTTATAAAAATGAACATACAGAATGTTGAGTTATGATGCGTTGGATACTTTTTGATAAACATGACACTTTGCCATCTCTCATAACTATATTGTGAAGACAAAAGATAATAAGAATGTCTCAGCATATAAAAAATGTAATTTAAATTGACTCACACTTTCATCTGATAAACCCAGTGTTAGCATGCAGGTGCAGACTCTCAGTACTGTCTGTACTAACATACAAAGGGGATATTTTCACACTCTTTGCTTAAGTAAACACTTGGCAATGCTAGATGAAAACCTCCATGTGAATTAAGTATTCTTTGTAAATTTGCATGTTACCTTTTTGACAAGGACTTGTAACTAAACAGAGGATGTTCAAAGTAGTTTACAGAATTCTGAAGGTAAAATAAATAACTTACTGCGTTATAAGCAATGGATGTTGTTGAAAAAAATGTTAACAAAAGCATCGAGCTCTTTTGGTGGCTGCAAGCAAAAAAAAAATTGTGGTTTGCCCGGTAATTGGACACAATAAGGCCTCTGGAACGAATATATTTGTCTGCCATATTTATATTTATTGGAATGCTCACTTGTTTATTTTATGCAATCTATAACCATTGGTGCGGTTCATGGATGATTGTTGAGATTTATAAATTAGATGATCAGCTATATGTTTTCTGTGAAAATAATATAGCAACTTGACAATAAAATAATACACTTGGTTGAATTATGTGCCTTTACCACATTATGGGTAGCTGAGAACTTGAGTAGGGAATGATGTCAAAGACGGAGACAACCTTGACCTTACATTATGATTTATTATTTAAATTTGTTGATGACCTGCAAGTGCATGGTAAAGCCCATCTCTTGACAAAATGTATGTCAAGCCTAGCTTGCTGGCAACAAACCTCTGATCCAAGGAGATGCACCCAAGCTGAGCAGTATCCGCCTATCCCCCCTTGCTAACGTAATTGCTGCTAAATTCTCTTCTCCATTTTCAAAGGACCTGTCTGATGAATAGCCAATGGAATCTATCCATTTACTCAGTCAGTGTCTAGGGAAAACAACTGAAGAAGTACCCCATCAGAAGAATTTGGGTAGGAGTGTAATGTGGCCCTGGATTAAGGTCAGTAGAAAGTGATTTTAGATCAGAAAACAGGGAGGGTGGTGGAATGGATGTATGGTAGAGGTCATTATTTCAAAAGATCAACTATAAAATTGACTTGTGAAGGAACACAGAGAGTCACTGAAAATTTAGGGAAGGTCATCAAACAATTGCAAGGATAATATTTAAAAAATGCAGTAGCTATCTATATTTATTCTTTGAATTGTATAGTATCATTTTAAAATACACTCTGCCTATCTACACCCTGAACTAGAAATAAATGGTAAGATAAAAGGCAAATTTTATACTTAAAGTGAAATTTTGTACAATAGCTTCAACTGAACTATGACAAGTAAATGCAAACTGCCATCTTTCTATCTAATGCATACTTTCACCATTGGTATTTATAGCAGTAACTACTTTTTGACCCAGAAATCGCCCCATTAAACCCTCTCTTCCAGGCTCTGGCCAACAGCGCTGTGATTTTGCAATTTCATGGCTTTGCCTGGTAGCATCCTACTTAATTTTTTATTGTACATGAACATTCTGCAGACCCAAGACTCCAACAGCCCAGAGACTGCCACATAATAAAGTTCTGTCTATCCTCCTAGGCTAAACATGGTATGTAATGATATGTGGAATAATGGAGAGGCTCCAGTAGCATTACCATATCCACTGCCTTGTCTGCTATGCCAACAGAATGGGATGGGTGGACACCTAACTGGCCATAAAATAAGAAAAATAACATAGCAATAAAATGTTTTTGGATAAATTTTTGTCAGAGTTTGGCTAAGCAATTTCATAATGTTTGACTTTTGGCAAAAGGGATATGAGCCGTCATAACAACCATAATGCCCAACTCGAGCCATAACTTTTAACCTTGTGTTGGATAAAGCTTGTGTTGAGTCAAAGCTTTGGTTAAATATTACATGTCACCTGTATCCCCAAACATTTTCCTACAATTCCCATCAACATAGACAGGAAGTAAAGAAAACTCCCCAACTGAATCACAGAAAGTATGAAATACTTAGTAGAAACTTTTCCCTCCTCTGCCTATTGACAGTAAAAAAATCAACACTAATTTATATATTCTTAGTATATATAAGAAAAGATGAGAAACCCATTTTATGTACTTTGTGGCTGGTTTACTCTTTTTAGAGGTCAAATTGACCTGAATAACAACATATTTGCATTTTAAAATGTTTTAGATCAAAGTGGCCTTTTCAGGATGTCATATTTGAGTAACAATTTGCATTAAAGAAAGTAAAGAAAAATACTCCACAGAGCGTGTTCAATAATCACTGACTGTAACAAAACAAAGTCAAAGGTATGTTTTAATCTACTTTAGCTACTGGGAGAACTACTGCCAATAGGAACCAACATGATCGGCTCCCCAGAGATAAGAGGGGTTGGTTGGAACAATGCAATGACTTTGTCATACAGTAACTAAATCAATTTACTATGTGCATTTTTGGGTGAGTTTTCGTGTGATCCTTAAGGGTCTCTACACCTAAAAATAAAATAAGTACCTTTTGCATTTTACTAGTTCTTAGATGTAATTACAAACTGGCTTCACTAATAAACATTTTTCATTTTTCCCATTATTGTATCCTGTTAATCTTAAGATAAATGTACTTCCCGACAACTTACTTTGTCAGTATGCAGTATCTATGGAACAAGCCATGTTCATCACCTTGGCTAGACTTCAAACACATCTTTCTCTCTCCATCTCCATCACACAGGGAATGGGATGAATATTAGTAAAGAAGGAATACCCTTATTTGTGCTTCCAGTTTGGCTTAAAGGAGCTGAAAGGACACTGCATTTGTGACATGATCAAACTGATGTTTTCTGTACTTACCAAATTCACAAAACCGCATTTATGGAATGGTAAGCTGCATTATTTTACTATCCTATGGGAAGTAATTATCTGTGAAATGCATTGGGAACATGATTGTGAGTGTACCTAATTATTAAAGCAGAACTTTACTTAAAATAAAAAACTTCCCAATTCATTTTACTTCCGCAGAGCCCTCGATCCTTCCTGAACTGTTCCAATTGCTTCTGTGTCGTCCTGTAATCCTACTTCAAGCCAACGTGGAGGAAGAGCTAGGCGCTGCCATCGAAATCTGTCTTTTTCCTTTTTCTGGCTACATCACCAGTTGTTGTATTTGAGAGGAAAAAATGTCGATTTAACTGCACATGCGTGAGATCTGCATTTTTTTCCATTTGCAGAAAAAAACCTTTTACATGCATGCGCAGAAGGAGCAGCCAGGAGCCTTCTGGAACACGTGAAGTGGGTATACCGCTAGGGTAAAGACAGAAGAGGAGAAGCTACCCATTTATTTTTAAATACATTTAAAGAAGAGAAAAAGTGGAAAGATAACGGCCCTTTATGGCAGAAAATAAGTCTAGCATGACATAAAACCTTTTATTTCAGTTACTAAAACATAAGCTTTTTAGAAACATAATTGGTAAAAGAGGCCATGGCAATGTTTACTTTATGTATGACTTTATAAAATACTCTCACTAAAGAGTCCAAGATGTGGGTCAGTACTGTACTAATGGTCTCTTCTGATGCGTTTCGCCCTAAACAGGCTTCCTCAAGGGGTTGCCGATGTAGTGCCCTGGAGCAGGGAGTACCATAACATTTGGACATTTGTGGATATTTGCCTATTTCCCCTATGCAAAGTTAAAACTTCTTACTTTATTTCACCTAAAAGGGTTAGCTTGCACTGTTTAATAGTGTATAATTGCATTTTATGTGTTGTAATATGTATCCTGTTCATTATCACTATATTTACATGGCTCTGTGGAAAGGGTTAAAAAATACTGAGAGACTATTAGAAAAGCTAGAAATTTTCCACAGCTGCCATAGGGTTTAAAGAAGACTATGTTTTGGAGGGAAAAAAAACAGACGTTGTTTACCATGTCTGCTTGTAGCTCTGTTGATATGTCTGGAAACTTGTTTTTGTCTGGAAAACCTGCTATGTCATTGCCATTGGGTATCATTGAAGTTCTAATGTAAGTCTATACCAGATGGGAGCTGAAACAATGTATCTGTTTGTGCTGAGCTTATCCACTCCACCCTCTAGAAGGTTCTAGTCTAGCAAAAACTGTATATAAGGAGAGCAGTAAGACCCCCTAGTGTGTTACAGTTAGGGACCAGCGCGTGGAAGAGGAGACTCTGCCAGACTACTGAGTGACCAAAAGAAGATGCTGAGACGGGGATACGTTGCCACAGACCCTGGATCACCAGCCTTGGATCAGGGTACCAGCCTTCTGAAGAGAGAGAGGGACAGCTAGCTCAGGCCTTTCCTCAGCATCAAACCCCTCTTCTGCCAGGGAGGAGACTGGAGAAGCCAGCCTAATGCCTTGTCTGTATTGTTTTGTACCTGAATTCTTCCAGTAAAGGAGCACCCTGGTTTTACTGCAGACCCTGACTCTCTGGACTTATTTCCCATTGGCGTGCACCACGCCTTACCATCCCTTCCGGAGAGCAGCAACACATGGTGACACGTCGGCGGTGTCCGGGGGACCCAGCGTACTGCTGGGACACACCAAAACCCGGCCACTGCACCGAGACCCTAGAAATTACATTAATGATAGTATAGAATAGAATTTCCACAGTATTCTTAGAATTTGGACAATTTTGAAATAAGCTGATTAATCTAAATAGTCTTGACTTACTTGGTATATTGACCTCACGAGAAGAAGTTGGAAGACTACATTCGACCCAGAAAATGTCACAAAAAGGGGGAAATGACTCGATTGGAGATTCTACAATTTCATATGAAAAATAATTGCAAGTGTAAATAAACATGTTAATGTTTTGGGATAAGGATAAATAAAATATTTAGGAAATATAATTCTTACTTGAATAGCTATCTTAATGATGTAATAATTATAATTTTATCCAGTTCTAGTAGATGGAGGTATCTACATTTAAAGAAGAAAAAAGAAGGTAATTTTTGCTTTGCAATAAAGGGTTATCTACCCTTATATTTAACCCCCCTAGCTTTCTAATTCTGTCCATGGGGACAACAACAGGACAAGGTAAGTGTCACACTTGGGATTACTGCTAGGGGGGTTAAAGTCAAAATTTTGTTGATAGGTTTGTTCTAAAAGAGGATTAACATCAAATTCTCCATTGCTTTCCTCACTTAACAGAACAACATATTAATGTATATTTAAGAGAAAGTTCCAACATTTCTAGGGAAAAGCTTTAATTAACGGTCTTCCCTCCCCTATTTAAGGGTTCTTTCCTTTTTATTATCCTAAAAATACCAGCTTTCCTTTCTATTCCTCTCATTTTAGGGTACCATTTTTCATGTCATGAACAAAGGCAAGAAAAAGATCAAATATGGGTTTGTCATCAGTTAATATGCTTAGCCTATCATTTTTTTATTTTATTTTTAGAGTTCAGTTAAACTTTAAGACATTTCAACTAGCTCTAAACATCTAGAGACAACTCACCTCATTTGTATAACCCTAAAGGCAAAGGCCTTAAAACCTAACAAGGTTTTAAACACTCTTTTTTCTGCAACAAAGAGGAAATTAGGCACCAAAACTTTAAAATCTTTTCCATGGGCACACCAAATACCATGGAGTCAGAGTCCATAACAGTTCTTAGAAATTAGAGCCTAGAACATGGTGGAATAGTTTTGGAATAGAGTCAACAGGATACCAAATATGCATGAGATTGTATAAAATATCTGAACAATAAGAAGACATTTACCGTATTTTTTGCCGTATAAGACGCACTTTTTCTTCCCCAAAACTGGGGGGGAAAAGTTAGTGCGTCCTATACGACAAATGTGTTATAAAATAATTAAAATAATATACTCACTCGATACCCGATCCTGCGTGTGTCTCTGGCTGCATGCAGCCTGTCTCTTCTCTCCTCTGCCAGCATCGTGTCTTCTCCTGTCTGTAAAGCAGAGCGAAAGAAGCCGGCACAGCGCCACCCGCTGGTCCCTGTCCTAACTGCCATACAGTGGAAAAAAAGCACAGAGTGATCAGAAGGGGAATTTGAATGACACAGAGTGATCAGAAGGGGAATTTGAATGACACAGAGTGATCAGAAGGGGAATTTGAATGACACAGAGTGATCAGAAGGGAATTTTGAATGACACAGAGTGATCAGAAAGGGAATTTGAAAGGCACAGAGTGATTTTGAATGGCACATGAGTGATCAGAAGGGGAATAATTTTTCAGAATCTTTTTTTTCTAGATTTTCCTCCTTTAAAATTGGGTGCGTCTTATATTCTGGAGCGTCTTATACGGCGAAAAATATGGTAAGTAATGCTGAAATCTATCACTCCTAGATTCAGAAACAACTTCATTGGAGAAAAAGCTTCAGTAACAAGATCAGGTACTAATTTGCCAAAGCAGTACTTTCCACTGAACAAAAACCAAAAGAGTTAAAACCTAGTGGATCAAATGGTTAAGTTAAAAAGAAAACCTGATATTAGCTGGAGGCAATCAAGACTAACATTGAAACTGCTAAGGAGAATTCCTTTCATCAATTTTTTAAAAGAGGCTTAAGAGGCAAAATATGCTTGGCTCATTTTGGGACCTATAACAGACAAAGGGGGGAAATAAGAGGGGCCCTAAGCCATTCCTGACACTTGATCTCACTGATTTTTTTATTTTACAAAAGGCCTGAAGGACTACTCAGAAACAGATTGGCTACCCAAATACAACCAGGAGCAGAAAGTGGGAACATTGAAACAAAAAGCCACCAATTACCATTGTTTCCATCTTGTGATTTAGGTAAGTTGCAAACCAAGGCGCGTTTTTTCTAGATTAACTGTTGTCCAAGCCTTTTACATTAGGATCTCTGCTGGGCAATGGACTAGGAGTTTTCTTGAACAGCTTGGCCATTTTTCTAAAGAATTCCTTCATGAGAAGAAGAGGGTGAATGTTGTTGTTAATGTTTGATGCAAGTTACCTAAGATGAAGCTTGGCTGCCGGATTCTGCAAAAATGAGCCTACTGGAAAGTAACTTGTAAGCACAGAATGAAATCAGGTATATTCAAACCCAATAGTAGTCTAGAACAATGTTTCTCAACCAGGGTTCCAAAAAACCCTGTGGTTCCTTTAGAATTTTCTAATGGTTGCTTGAACAATGAGCAGTTTGTGACTCTCAGGTCAATTTAACTGACACAAATGATCTGTAAGGGGGTGGTATCCTTCCCAATAGCTAGAAATGTAAGAGGCATTCTTTTAAATGTGATACTGTGAGCTGGATATAGTAATTAAAGCAGGGATTCCCTGAAGACCTGAAAGTTACTTCAAGGGGTTCCCCATAGTAAAAAGATCAAAGGTTTAAAAAAAACAAAGGGTTCCTGTAGTATCACTTTGGGTCCCTCTTTATCTGCTGCAACCCCTACTATTGAAGAGAACTTTGCTAGTCAGGAACTGACATGAATTAGTTGGTTATTTGATGAGCAGATTTTTTTGTTTGTTTTTTGTTTTTTTAATTCTATGCAATGGACTTGCTATACAATGTAAAAAGTTGAGCAAACACAAAGCAAATGGCTCTGAGCTATTGCATTATGACAGGCAGTTGTTTTGTACAATTCCTTTATCATGTTTTCCAGTTCTAAATCTTTGCTGCATCTCTTTCCCTTTCTAATCCCGCTGTTCTCTTCAGCATCATGCAGCTCTGAGAAATATCCCAGTATCCAGCTGTTGTTTCATTATGGAACATGGAAAATTGATATCGGCATTAATGTTGTCACAGCATAGTTTAAGATATTGCACGTTGGAGTTTAAACAGATGTATAAAATATGGCAAACCCAGAAAATAATGTCATTTTTACTTCATTATGTAACAAGAGATAAATCTGGCATGCATACAGCTCACGGAGTTCCTATCATGGGTCTGATTTGTTACATATAATATTTGACATACTACTATATACAAGTAATAAAAATTAGCTGTTAAAATTGCCATTTGGAAGTTATGTCCATTCAATATTGTGTTTTATGGGGTAATACAAAATTGCATTGGGATTTCCATGATCAATGAATAAAACGGTATGAAAAGAAGAGCTGTTTTTGTGAGTACTTTGCACTGATATGTGGGAGCTGCAGGATTGTTTCTCAGGATTCAAGCATGACCGCACAACACAGAGTTTCCACAGACACAGCTGTCATGGAGGATGACTGCTGAACCTTAAAACAAAGGTCTCTCTTAGCTTGTCCCATGTAGATAAATGCAATGGTAAATGGAAGATACATGTTATTTTGTGATTTCCGAGAGGATAAGCATGTCCTCTGCAAAATGTACTGTAATTTGAAGAATAGAAAGCACAGATCTGTATTTTTCTGCAAAAAGGATTATTTTAGTAAAATGCTTATAAATATTTTATAGTACATTTTTTCAAAGAATATATTAAATGTATAAGTCATCGTATTGTATATAAAGAAATGCACATATATTTTCAAAGACATTTTGCATAATGGTAAAATATGACATTTTTCTTGTACTTTTATGAAGTTAAACACCAGCCACAAGAAAAGGTGGACCTGAATTCAAAATTAACGATTTTATTGATGTTATTGATGATGTTATTTCAGATGTTTCTTTACCAGGGTTGTTCCAGAAGTTGCTAGGGGTTCCTTTAGCAATGAGCAATTAGTGTCTTTTAGGTCACACCAGGATACCGAAGAACTTTTTGGCTATCTGCAGGGGTGACATTCTTCTCACTCCAGCAAAGTAGGAGAATTCTTACAATTGACCACCACACATGTACTATGAGCTGTGGATATAGTAATTATAGACGGGGTTCTTTGAAGACCTAAACATTATTTCAAGGGTTCCCCCATGTTAAACAGGTCAAGAAAGCCTGGTCTAACCCACAAACTAAATTCTATTACCAAGGGCTCATTCACTCTTGTGTACTGTGACAATATATACTAGAACATATGGGTTAAGATATACATTGTTAGGTTGAAAAAAGACACATTAAGTCCATTAAGTTCAACCACTAGGGAAAAAAACATATACCAGATACAAAATCGTATAGACATAGCTGATCCAGAGGAAGGCAAAAAAGAACCCTGGTACAAGATGAATTGCAACAAGTAAATGCATCTATTTTATATTCATTGCATTGTGATCCTGTTGATTGCAAATGGCACGTTTATACACCCTTGTAGCACCCAATGCGCAACACAGTCCAGTGTACCACATCCTATTTTATAAAACAAGCCAGAAACAGGAAAGACGCACATTTTCAAGTATATTGTGTATATATATATATATATATATATATATATATATATATATATATATTATATTACATGAGGGTGTCTTGGATGTCTTGGACTTACATCCTCATATCTGTACATGGCTGTCCCCAGCCTGCTAGTCTCATGAAGTGTGCAATGTGATTCAGTGAAGGGCCAATTTGAACCACTTCTGCTTCTTTTATAATGCGGGCCAATACTTTGTGAACATATTTTTTGCTTCCTAAATATTACCTTATCAGTTATCAGAGCACTAGTCCTGAGAAAACAGCTCTGAAATGAGAACATGTGCAGAACATGACATGCTAACTACTGTTGTTGCTAAGGTTAGGACTGATTGCAAAAAAAAAAAAAATAGGGTTCCATGAAATTATTTTTAAAAAACAACATTATTTAAATATTCTAAGAAAATATTCTGTAAACATCTGTCAGCTCCCTCACAGGTTGGTGCTTACCAGGTGTGGTTCTGAAAATGGCAACCACCAGCCAATGGAAACTCTGACCACCGTGCACCTTACCAATTACTGTGGGCTTGGACTCACATGCTTTGTTAAGGTAAACAGAGGTCAGTGTTCCCAATATTTTTATTTTTACACAGTATTTATATAGCACCAACATATTACACAGTACTTTAAAAATTCCATAGCAATTGCACTAATTCACCCAATTGTTGGTATTTGCCTAGAGCTGTTCCACCCCTGGCAAGAACTGCTGATATTGTATACATTAGGAATTGGCTCATGCCTCTATGTTTAAGGTGAACAGTGAGTTTGTGTCTTAACCTGATTTTGCAAAGACAGTGTGGGCCATGTTCATGCAACAAACCTAGAAAGTCAGCAATGGGGAAAAGATCAGCTGAGAGAGCTTATGGCTAATAATAATGGCAACTTCTTTGCCCTTTCCTTCTGAGCCACATCACCCACATTTAAAGTCCTCCTAAATGTTTTCTTTGTTTACCGCCATTGGGATTCCAAAGATTACCTCCAGTCCCCCACCCCATCTTGTTTTGTTGTGCATGGAATGGAAGTTCTAAATTCTTTTCACTTTCTTCTTGTTTTACCATCCATTGGGGTGGGACAAATAGAAGGTAAGCTTATATTTTATGTAGGCTATTTAATTTTTTATATCAAATCATAGAATTTTATTTGAATCAAAGAGTTGTTTATGATGGACTCCATAAATGATATCTCCTATAAAACTGTTTGCAATAAACTCTCTTTAATTGGTTTAGCAACATGTCACTTTCTCCTTTATTGCAATTGTAATTGTCAAATGTTTGCTTGATATGATTCCTTTACAAATGATGCATTTTGTTTTCTTTTCTTACAAATGCATTGGATGTCTTTACCCATTTTCATAAGGAAATGTCATTTTTACACCTGAATTGTCATATGTCGCTAGGATCCCAAGACTGAATTGTTTCATGATACCGAAAAAGAAAATAGAATTCATTTTTTCCATCTACACAAATATTTGCTACTTGTAACTATAAGAATAGGACAGTCAGTATATGTACTGTATGTTTCTAAAGCCAATTGGTCATTAACAATCCCTCCATGATCTTAGTTTTATCAGTTCTGCGCCATCCCATCCTCCTTCTTCTTCCCGGCGTGGGATTGACTCGGGCACTGCCATCTTCTTCTTTCATCTTGTCACATGACTTCTTGAACTCTCAAGCATACGCAGAAGGGGTTTTACTAAAATGTAAAAAAAAAAGTGCCAGGGATATGGGACATAAGAAAAAAAAATACTCCAACACTTCCATCCCCCTCTAACCCAACCCTGCAAGTTTAGAACAGTTATTACCTTGCAAATTACCCTAATCTGCTGTCCGAATCCCTAGACAGCACCACTTATCACCGATCCACTACTGAAGTGGTGGACTGAACGCTCCATGACAATCCCCTCTACTGCTGTCATCACTGTAATCCTTATTCCTGTACATTCAGATAAAAGACCTTCTGCAGATTGCCAGGAGGTCCAGGTCATGCAGATAGAGATGTTGATACCAAGAAGAAGATTGGGCTCCTCCCAATGTGAACAGGGAAGAAAAAAAAAACACCTTGTGAGAGCAGCTTTAGAAAAGAAAAAAAAAATAGTTTTTCAGAAGATAAGGTTTTTTTTTTCAATTTCTTAGCTGCAGTCAATTTGATGGTGGTACTGAAGCCAGTTCCAAATTAATATACGGTAAGTACAGCACTTCCCTAATCATATATTTGGGGTACCTTTTATTCTTTACCATCTGATATAGAGAGGGGTCTTATCAAAACTTTATATTTTCTAATATATAACTACTAATTGTAATATAGTTTATATAAAGCAAAAACAAACCTTTAAATCTCAGTGTTACATAGCACATTCTATACATAGTACTTACACAGGTGTATGTTGAGCACTGATGAAAAGATGATAATGACGCAAAGAAACACTGTCCTAATTATCGTCAATGGATAATACGGTAATTGCAATTACTTCAGTGAGATGCAGCACCTGAGTACAGAAGTCACATTTACCTCTTCTCACTTTCTTGGATATCATTCAATGTTTCCATAACCTTTTGGATTTATGTATCGAACAGTCACTTACCATCGCTCCCATATCCCCAAACAAGGTCAGAAAAACATTACTTCTTTGTAGCTTTTGTCAAACTGCTTTTGGCTAAGAAAAAGGAAAAAGTATTGGATTTTCTGTTTTATTTAGTTTGTTCATCAGATTACGTCTATGTGATGTAGAAATGGAATGGAACTCCATGCAAAGATAAAGTACATTCTACTCTGGGGGCTCTATTTAATAAACATGGAATCCGACATTCGGTGGGAATCATTTGCTGCCATTTAAACATATAGACCTGGAAGATTCCCACCCTTAACGTTTGATTCCCTGTTTTTTAAATAGAGCCCTATAGGTTTTCTAACAGGAAACATTGAAAGGGAATTATGTTAAAAGTGCACAGATTCCACATGATTTACTCAATTGAGTGCATTTACAAGAAAACTAAACATCAAAAATTGCAAGCAGCAAGGCTGTTCATTGCAGAAGAGCCAACAAATGTCCCTGCGACCGGTTTACAACCTTTCCTTTTCTGAAATATAGACTTAGCTTTGAATGTGCAGCTTAGTATGCAATGTTGGCATCTGCTGTCCGAGTCCATAGACAGCACCACTTCTCCAGGGCACTGGCAATCCACAACTTCGGTGGAGGACTCAATGCTCCATGAAGCTCCCTGCCACCCACTGTCAAATTTTCAGACACTGGTTCAGTGTTTAAGGACCAACACTGTGTTTTGAATGACTGAGCAGCTGGCAAGATACGTCAGCTGCCGGGAGTTGCATGGGATCTCTTAATCCTTGCGCAGGCATGAACCTGGCCTAAATCAAGAAATTCATGAGGCATTTACCAAATCTGATCATTGACCAATCTAAGTACTTTTACATCAGCTCATTGGATCTGTCATCTAAGAATCTGGTTGAAAATGTTAGTAACTCAGCTCATTTATATGAAAAGTTTTCTTAGTGTTTTCTACATGTTTTAAATGTATTGTCCCTGAAAGACAAATTTAAGGTGAAGAATATTGATCAACTGTTTGGTTGATAAATTATTTTATTTTTTAACATCATTTGTGAAGATGTGTGAAGATTTAATTAAGATAACCACATTTATATTGAGCAGTAATAAAATGTGATAATGGATAATCATGGGTCATATAATAATAATGTAGGTACAGAAGAAACAAGGATAATGGGATTCATTTAATCTTTATTCATCTAGAGTTGCAAATCAATATTTTTTGTCAATGGCATCCAGCTGTATCTAATGTTGGGGGTAACAAAACAGGAAGCTCCACTCCCCTGATTGCTGTTACAGCCCTGTAGTATGTGTTCCTGGATACAGTTTCTCTATACAGGAACACAGGACTCCTGTGTTCTTGGATAGAGAAACTCTACCAAGAACACATACAATTAGTAAAGTGCTGCAAGAGCAATCAGGGGAGCGGAGCTGTCAGGTCCCAAAAATTCGGTCTCGCCAGCCAAATTTACATAGGCCGTCATCGCCTACATGTTTGATAAGCAAGAACAGCTCAATTCACCGCAAGACCGAATGTATTAAATTCGCTCAATCTGCCCTACTAACAAGTAAATTTATGGACAATTTGCTTAGTGAATCTTTGAACAAAAGTGCTTTAATTGAACTAAGATAGGCAAAGTAATTTAATGTACCTAAATTATATTAAAGCAGAACTAAAGTTCCACTTTAAAAATGTGTGATCAGGCAGAGTTTTCTTGCAGAAAGGAACAGGCAATGACCCTTTTGCAATAAAACTTACTTATCTGTCTGAACGTTTCTTAAAACTTTCAAAATCCTGGCATCCAGCACCTCCTGACATCTCATGGAGCTGCCAGGATTGAATAAACTACCCGCACAGCCAATCAAGATTGCCGAAGATTTAAACATCGAACACAAGAAGGAAGAAGATGGCAGCGCCTGGTACGGAACAGGGACAGGCAAGTATATTAATGGTTTAGTTGCCCTATGTCTAAGATGTCCAGTGTGTCCCAACAAGGTTTCCATTGAACCCTAGGCTTCATCCAGATGGTTCCATGAGCAATGAGCAATCTGTGCTTCTCAGGTCAGTTTAGCTGACACCAATGATCTTTTTGGCTATCTGTAAGGTCGACATTCTTCCCACCTTGCTAATATACTAGCCACTATGCTAATATACTGTGAGCTGTGGAAATTGTAATTATGGCAGGCATTCTCTGAGAACCTGGAAGTTATTTCAAGGGTTCCCATATTAAAAAGTCTAAGAAATGCTGACATAGGCGAAAGTGCACATGTATCGGTTTAATATTGGGTGTCATACTTAATTCGTCCACAGGGTGATGCTCACTTTCTAATACAATGAAATTTCACATGCATTTATTTTAAATAAAAAAATTAAAGCAGCACCTGCTGGTGGACAAATTAGGATTACCACCACTAATAAATTAAGGTATCCGTACATTCACTTATGTTTAGGTATTACCTTTTAAAACATTAAAGTACATTCACCCATCTCAGTTCACATATAAAAATAAAACAAGGACTTTCATTGAATACATTATTATGCAAAAATGCTTTTGTACTATAACTCTTCTGTTCCCTTAATGAATTCCATCTTATATTCGGAAGCTTAAATTACATTTTTTTAGGTGTATAGACATTTTTGTTACATCTGCAACACAGTAAAATGAAAATAATGCTAGTCAAAAATGGGTTAAACCTCAGAAACAATTTTGAATTCATCCTGTGATTGTGATAATCTGGAGTACCCTACATCCCATAGTGCTGATTTTCATAATTCCAGTTTCGTAGACTTTATGATGTTTATATCTCATGCATGATAAATGTGTGACTGATGCATATTTCGGTGTTTGTTACTATAATGTATCCCAGTACAGTAAATTTTTACCACTACTGTATTAGTAATTTGTTGGGTGCCAGTTCTGCTGCTATTTATTAGTAGCAGTTGCTGTTGTCTGATAACAGCTGTGCCCTATTGGATTATTCAGATACTCTCAATGGGGACTTGAGTTATGATTCACCTTTATGTGCATGTCTGTTTAGAGCAGAACTGTCACAAAAATAAAAAAAATTAACTTACCTTTCCCAGGAATCCTCCCTCCCGGCCCGATTCCCCCACAAACCAAGCCCAGCGAGTCCCGAGCTGTCTCAGTATTCCACTTGTTTTTGGAACTGGACACAACCATCTCCTGGAGGCAATCATCTTTTTCTTCAGGGTTTTTTCTCACTTTACACAATCTCGTACTGAGCAGATGCAAGATTAAGTGACATGACTTCCTGAAAAAGTAAAAAAAATCCAGATCTCAAAACACATGCATGGGATCAGCACTTTTTTTTACATTACAGGTTGGCTCTCGATGATACACACCTGATCTAAGGCATGCACAGAAGGAGCAACCCACAGCCTCCTGGGATTTATGACTAAAGTAGGAGGATGGAGGTTCTCTTTCAGTCAACCGCCACAGCGGTAAAGACAGAAAGGCAGGAGACCTCCCTGAAATTTTTTTTAAAAAGTTTAATAAAAAAAGGTAATCAAAGAAAAAACTACCAAATAAGGGATCAATACACAAGACATTATCCTATGTTTTGCCAACCCTCATTCGTAAGCAATGCAAAGGGAGAAACAGACAGAAGGGAGGCTTTTGCGGCAAAATGTTAAAGCAGATAAAAACAATAATATTTTAATTTCTATATAATTTACATATACATACAGACTCATTTGCTTGTTTAAAACATAGCATAGAGTCCAAACAAGTCCAAAATTTACATGTCACAGGCTGTCATGGAATGCTGAGGATTAGTCTCCCTTCTCGTTTCGTTTTGCACATATAGCTTCCTCAGGGCATATGGAGACTCACATTCTATTGGCATTGATCGTACGGCTATTTGGTTGTTGGCTCTTTAAGTTAGATAAAGCCTAATAGGAGTGCTCAAAACAGACGTTGAGTGTATGTACCCTGATCGGTTCCAGGTCTGGAAGTCTGAATCTTAGTTCTTTAAAATTTTAAGGATTTTCATATATTGGTTAATTATTTGCCGCATGGGAAAAGGTTGAAAAAAGTCCTTCAAATTCAACCAATTGGAAAATAAACATATCCCAAATAAAAACCCTATAAACACAGTTTATAGGAAGGAAAAAAAAAACTTATAAACCCTGGTACAATTTGCTCTAATGGAGGAAAAAAATCTTTTTGATCTCATAAGGCAATCAGATGTTCCCTGGATCAACAGTCTCTGTTGTCTTTATTTTAAAACTTTAATACCCAGTTATATTCTGTGTTTCTAGAAATTATCCAGCAAAATTGCTCAAACTACTTCCTCAGGGAGCCTATTCCAGGTTTTCCCAGGCCTTACAGTGAAGAATCCCTTCTTCTCTGGAGCCTAAACTTCTTTTCCTTCAGGCACAAAGAGCGCTCTCTTATTCTTTGTAATGATCTCAAAGTAAATAATGGGGAAGAGAGTTCATATATAGGGGAAGAAAGTTTATATATTTATACAGGGTGATCATATTCCCCCTTATACATCTCTTCTCAAGGGAGAATAGATTCAGTTCAGCTAATCTCTCCTCATAGCTGGGCTCCTTTATTCCTTTTATTAGTTTAGTTGCCCTTCTCTGCACTCTCTCCAATTCCACAATGTCCTTTTTGTGAACTGGTGCCCAAAACTGGACTGAATAGTCCAGTAAAGATCTTACATATGGAAAATACCGTGAAACAAACTAAAAAATGTCTACAGCTTTGTAATATTTAGAAAAAAAAAGTATAAGGGGTTCCTTAACCACCTGAGTGTTACACTGAGGTCTAGATTTCTGTTCCAAAAGCGTTACAGTTTTTCATGAAATTTTTTTTTTTAAATTGTAGACCTGTAACTTACAGAAATATGTCCGAACAGGGTTCTAGTAGATATCATGAATATAAAAAATGTTTGAAACACACAATCATGTAAAAAAAAAAAAAATTACTTCCAATAAAATTAAATAAAAGACACAAAAAATCAGCTTAAACAAGAATACATAAATAAATGAAAAATACTGAAAATGCGATAATTCGGTATACTGTATACACCTCCCTAGTGTCCGTCACATACCTATAGACAAAACCACATAAATATATTTTCTATTATTTTGTATTGGATTGGATACAGGACTTTGTGTTCAATCCAATACAAAATGAGAACAAAATTCAAACTCTCATTTTGTATTGAATTCAATACAAACTCCTGTATCCAATCCAATACAAAATGAGACTTTGAATTTACCAATTACATACTTTGTATTTATTTTGAATTATTTTGTATTGGATTGGATACAGGAGTTTGTATTCAATCCAATACAAAATATGTTTGAATGAGTTTCAGTTTAAATTTCCCGCACACGCGCCGACGTCATCGTACGCGCCGACGTACATGCACGGAGGGAGAAGAAGCCGGCCGGCTTCTTCTTCCTGGAGAGGACACCCGACGCTGGAACACGACGATGGATGATCGCAGCGGGACCAGGTAAGTGATCGAAAAACCCGAACTTTTCTCACTGTATTTTCATACAGTGAGAAAAGTTGGGGTTTATCGATAATTGTAACTTTTTCAAGCCCGTACCAAGGTCGGGCTTATCGCTCAGGTGGTTAATACAAGAATGTGTTATTATGTTATCTTTAAACATATATTATATATCCCAAATCTGAACCACCAGGATGAGAATACACAGTGGGCTCTCTTTATTTAAGATTGATTCTGTGAACCCACCATAATTATAGCAGATTTGGCCAGGGAAAAGATCATTTTACCCATGATGCTCTTTGAGTTATGGTCAGCAGGGTTACAATGGCTAATAGGGGGGATTTATTATTCCCACGACCCCTTTGTTAAAAAAATAGGGGATACAGAGCAAATCTAGTGTCAGAGTGCAAAGTCACAATTCAAGAAAAACTAATATTCTGCATATGGAAAGTGTGCAGTCAGGTATTTATTTTAGACATTATTCCTGACTGCTTGTTTGTTGGACAATCAACTTCTTTGCTGCCTTATTTTGCCTTACATTTTATTTTGTGGTTGATTAAAGGTCAGCAGTGACTTCTATCTGCTGTCCCATTCATATCACACTATCTTTTTCATTCTATTTTCTTCTGAAAAGGTTAAAATATATTAAAAATAAAGAATGTGGCTTTACTTAAAATTCCTACCAGACCGTGTTGATGAGCGGAAAAGTTTGACTCAAAAATTGCAGTTTCCATATTAATGAGAATTTATCGAGTTACTGGGGAGAGGGTCATTTACATCACTCAACAGATGATTGATGCTGAATTTACTCTCTGTGACATCAATAAAAGTTTTTTTTTTTTGGAATCGATAACTTTTTGTTTTTTCAATACATTTTTTTTTATGATTTGTGTCATTAAATCTAGTGTTAATTATTTGTGGAGAAGGGGTATGGGGTACTACATACTATTGTACCTATTTTCCAAGGTGGCTATCTGGGGGCCCAATTATTAGAAAACGATCAGCCCTCTCACAACCATTTGGAACACATGGTATGTACATAACGCATTGTCCCTGTCACGGTCCCTTCCGTGACTGAAGTTTGAGGATCTGTCAGACAAGCTGCATGTGAGGTTATCTGATAGTCTCTTTGTTTTTACTTGTTTCTGTGTTGTTGTTTGTAATGAGCACTCCCCTTGTATCAGGTGCAGCTGGTGGTCATTACTGCTTCTCCATTTAGTCTGGCCTCACACTTCATGCGGCGCGGTTGATATTCACTGCTGGGATGTGAAGAGCTGGTGTGTTGTGCCATCCTGAGTTCCTGCTTATATATCTGCTATTAAGATAAGTTGCTTTACTTTTGGTGTTTTGTGGTTATTTTGTTGTTCACTAGGCCTCAGGGAGACACTGGGTCTTTCATAAGGGAAGGAACCAGCAGTCTCAAGCCAGTCACTACTCCTAGGGCTTTACAGGGCTAGTAGGGCCTAGGTTCCTGTGTATGAGTATTCCCACCATCAGGGGATACTCATACTGTTAGGAGTTAGGGCTAGGTTAGGGTGTCTGCAAGGGGTGACCATTCCCTTTACCCTAACCACTGGAGGCCTAGTCCTGAGTATAACCCTTTTTGTTTCCCTCCCCTCCCCTGTTATCTGTGACAGTCCCACAATTCTGCCTCTTCATTGTGGAATGCCGCTCTTCCTGACCACCCAGAATAAAAATCCATGAGGGCCCAGAACCTTCTCCAGGTAAGTCATTTGGGTGGCCAGGAAAAGAGGAGGTCAGTGAGCATGGGCCCCCTTCTATGGATCCATAACAGGCCTTGGTGGGAGTTTACATCTAATACAAACGCTTACATTTGCATGCTATCCTATTTCAATATACAAGGTCACAGAGGGTAATGGTCCTATACTGCAAGCTCCCTAAATTCTAGTATACAGGAGTCATACAGAAGGTATTGTAGTAACAACTCATATGTCATGTAAAAAATGTATATCCAACACCTGCACTTAATGTACTATGCAGACATGAATCAGACTTTCTATAGCCTGGTGTTTTTTTTACCTTTTTCTGTAGTTGAACAGGTCATTTGAATAACATGCTGTAGATAAGAATTTTACCTTCCGTGAAATTCGAACAGCTAGCAACTGATTTAAATGTCAGTGCCCTCCTGATCTCAGAGCCCTACATCAAACATTTCCATTACCAGATATTTTTGCATGTAACTTACCTTACATTATGTGTTAGAAACTTCTCTTATTTTTGAATGAAGACATTATCAAGCTAAAAGTGAACTGGAAATGGATATGACTCATAGAGGTCTTTTACACAGATTTTTTAACTATGTAACAAAGGGGGCTGTCAGCATCATTGTCATATCTTACATTAATATCGAACAACAAACCTTTAATTTTTTAATTTTGGATTCAATGTGGAAAGGTTAGAAGTCCTCGTGGAAAAGCAAGAACACTTTTGATGTCTGTGTTCGGAAGATTGACCTTACCATTGGTCTTGGTGATAATTGTCTATGTTATACAAATAATAGTAAATTTTAAATTAGTTCTTCAACATGTTATAAAACACTGGATATCCTTTTTATATAACAGAAAAATGTGTTTTTTATTTCAATACTTTTTTTTACCCCTCCCTTTATTGCCGCTTCAGTAAAGACTAAAGGGGAAATAGGAAGCCTCTCAGGAAATCTTAATCACATATCCCAGGAGGCTATGGGCATATGTTATGCGTATGCCGGAGCTCAGACACTGGATCATCGGTGACTTTCCTAAAATGTAAAAAAAGTGCTCGATCTCATGCATGTACAATACTTTTTTTTACAATTTCAGAAATACACATCACCTATTCACGGCTGCGCAAGGTCAGGTAATGTGATAAGAACCTGGAAGAAGAAGAAAGAAGATGGTCAGTTCTTGGACCGGTCCTCTTTTCTCTGTACACCTCCTCTCTCGGTAGTCTCATATCCTCCTTTGGCTTACAGTACCATCTGCATGCTGATGACACTCAAATCTATCTGTCCACCCCTGACCTGTCTCCCTCAGTCCTGGATAAGGACTCATGCTGCCTGTCAGCCATCTCATCATGGATGTCTGACCGATTCCTGAAACTCAACCTGGATAAAACAGAACTCATCATTATCCCCCCCTCAAATTCCAAATCTCCCCGACATATATCAAACTGTTAACAACACTGTATTCGGCCCTCCCCCAGGCACGTTGTCTTGGTGTCACCTTTGATTCTGCCCTCTCATTTACCCCCCATATTCAGAACATTTCCAGGTCCTGTCACTTTCACCTACGCAACATCTCCAAAATCCGCCACTACCTGTCCCCTGAGACCACCAAACTCCTTGTACATTCTCTTATCATCTCTCGTCTTGACTACTGTAACCTCCTCCTCTCTGGTATTCCACTAACCCGACTCTCTCCTCTACAATCTATCATGAATGCTGCAGCCAGACTCATCCATCCTTCCCACCGCTCCTCTTCCGCTGCACCTCTTTGTAGTTCTCTCCATTGGCTTCCATTTCACCTTAGAATCAAGTTCAAGCTCCTGTGCTTTGCCTTCTAATCCCTCCACAGTTACTGTCCCACTTACATTTCTGACATGGTAAAAAAATACCCCCCCTGCCGCTCTCTCCGCTCCTCCAATGACCTTCTAATGACTTCCTCCCTCATAACCACATTACACGCACGGATACAAGATTTCTCTAGAGCTGCCCCAACTCTCTGGAATGGTCTTCCTCGTCCTATTCGACTTGCTCCTACTTTCTGCTCATTTAAAAGAGTGCTCAAAACCCATTTTTTCAAACTTGCCTACCCATCTTCTTCTGTCTTTTGAAACCACCACTACTTCCCACCACTACATGTCTCCCATCCTATTGTGTGTGAAATTTCCCCACCTACTAGATTGTAAGCTCTTCGGGGCAGGGTCCTCTCCTCCTGTATCACTGCCTGTATTCGTCTGTCATTTGCAATCCCTATTTAATGTACAGCGCTGCATAAAATGTTGGTGCTATATGAATCCTGTTTATTATTAATAATAATAATAATAATGGTGGTGATAAAAGAACAGAGAGTGACAGAAAGAAGAGGGAAGCTGAGCCTGCGGGGGACTCGGCTTGGTTTGTCATCAATAAAATTTATTACAGTTCCAATTTAAGGCTGATTTCCCAGACACAGATATAAATTTTAAATCTAACAAGGCTCCTAATCCATCCCTTTCCTATCCTAAACTACAAAAAAGTTTTGGAATGCTCTACCTAAAATCCTTTGAAAAGAAGTGTGGCTTTCACATATATTGGACACAAATTGGTCAAAACTAATAGCCTGCAATTTGGATCGTTTTGGTAATATAGCATTACCAAATTCTGCTGAAAATTATATAAACCAAATACTCTGCCTGCCTAGTATAAAAAATAATTCTTATATTAGCATGCCTTTCACCATGACAAAATTGTTTAGAGCTTTAATTTACCAAAAGTGTTTTTTTTATGAACTGCAGAAAAGTTACTCTTTGGAGCAGTGCCCTTTAAATGTTAGAAAGAAAAAAACTGAAAAAGCAGTTACATAACTCATACTGTTTTATTGCACACAACAGAAATGAATTTAATGGAGAATAATGGAAAGCCATTTGATCTTACCATGTTGTTAGGTGAAAAGATAAACAGTAATTGGTAAATGTCCATGGCTTTCTGACACTATGCAAGAACTAGTACACTGCACAACTAAATGACTTTATTATGGCATTCTGAATCTAAGTGGGATCTGACAGTTCACAAGTTCGGAGTGCAATTTATATGAAAGTAAGTACATTCTGTAAAGTACAATCTTTCTTTTAGGATTCATCTAGCTGTCTTTCTTTTTTACTCATTACCCAAGTGCTCAATGTTCTGTCCAGAAGTGTTCAGTTTTTATAGACCTTAAGAATATGCATCATGACTCTAATTGCTGGCAACAAGATGCTTCCACCAGGACATGAGGAACTCCGGTGTGGTTGGCGTGCATGCATTGCATTTGTACATTTCATTTCAAATCTCTTTAGAACATGTTCAGACACTTAAGCATCCGATCTTTTCACAGTTTCTCTCAAATAAAGATGTGAAGATGACTGAGAATGCTAAATGATTCATGCTGGAAACTGGAACGTGAAGTCATACTCTTTTAGCCTCATCTTGACTTTAATATAACCTATGTCTGCCCATTTCTACCTTGTGCCACTGGTTTGTTCCATTGTACAAAGTTACCAATTCAATTGATTTATTTTCTCTTAATGTTTGTCATTTAAAAAGTTATTGGGCTGCTTTTTCCATTGCTGCCATCCAGAATATTGAAATGGAGTTGCCGTACTTGGTTATAAATAATAAGGAGATAATCAATTAAAAAATCAGTTAATTTCACAAATTGCATTTTTTATTCTTGAACATATGACAGCAGACTTGTCCAGTCTGTGAAGAATCATGAAAGGTATAAATCAGTACAGCCTAGGTTTATAAATTGTGTGGTTTCTCAAAAATCAGAGAGATCTGCTCACTAATATTCAAGAAAATCAACAATAGTGGATTAATGTTTTCTTGATTCATCATTTATTTTAATCAACTGGGATTACATCTTGCAAACTTTAAATTCTGCAAGTAATCAAATATAAACCGATGCCAATATAAACTGAGGTACCTACTTTTACCTAAAATAAAACAGGATCACTACTTTGGGTGATGTAATAAAGCTCTCCAAGTCTGGAGAGGATACACTTTCATCAGTGAAGCTGGGTGACCCAGAAAACAGGTAATGGATTTCTTCAAAATTTTTTGCTATTTGAAATGTTTTGAAACCTGGGCCAGATCCATTCCAGGTTTTCTGGATATTTCAGGTTCTCTGATGAAAATGTGTCCTCTCCTCTAATAAATCAGGCCCTTTGACTCAACTATAAGCCTGGGGTACAAAATGTGACCGTTACTGCTAACACTCAAAACAGTAGTTAATAAAGATGGCAATGAAATCAATGTGAATAATTACATCCATGGTGTGTTATTTTAAAACATTTATTTAGAGGTGGAAAAATCACACCGGCTTAGCCTGTATAACTTTTTATCTATGTCCTACAGGTTTAAGTATTTTGTGCTTCTGAGTTGGTTATATTGGGTCATCTTCTCTTACCTTCCCGAGCGGTAAGCCCGAGTGTTACTTTGGGTACATAAAACAAGCTGAAAGTGGTAACCACGAGTGACACTCGGAGTGAATAAAAAAGTAAAAAATAAACACTTACCTGGTCCCATCGGTGCCCTCCAGTGTCCTGCCTTCCTCTGGCCGTGTCCTCTTCCTCGATCTGTTCCCCAGTGAGTGCGCTGACGTTCCCCAGGAGTTCCTGGTGACGTCGGTGCGCACAGCCATCGCTAGGGGCGCGGCAGGAAATTCAAATTATTTGGAAGACAATGTACCACTTTCAGACATATAAATCCTGACAGAAATGAACCACCCAGGAGGTTAAATGTTCTATTGTGCATTATTGTTGGTCATCACTAAATGGTGTTGTGTCATCCATGTAAAATATGGTACAGCTTGTTTTTGACAGCTGGGATCTGTCGAACCGCCGTCAAATACAGTTCCAGGTCATTCCACTAAGTGTCACCCAAGTATAAACTGGGATTCCCTATTTAATGTACAGCGCTGCGTAATATGTTGGCGCTATATAAATCCTGTTTATTATTAACAATTCTTTTTGTAATGGCATTTTTAGGGAACAAAAATCCCAGTTTATACAAGGTAATACCAGCAGATCTCTACTAACGTCTAAAGTCTTGATTGCGGAATTTAAAGATAACAAAAATTTCCAATACAGCTGGTGCTGTACCTGGAGTTTAGCTTGGTCCCCTTCTGCCTCCCAAGTCTCCAGTGATCCTTTATTGTGCCAAGAGGTCTTAATGACTAATAATGAGGGTACAGGGAAGAGCAGGGATATACATAAACCTTAAAATGACCATAGCTCTACAGAGGATTTCTATGAAACTAACCCCTGCATATGTGACGTGCCTATTTTAAATCGTTCAGGTTTCTGATATTTTTCTGACAAACTTTTAGTTGAACTTCAGGCAAATGGCCAAAAGGTTTATGTCCATCCAGTCCTAAGGTTTACATTGCACTACCACATAGTACTTGGAGTGTCTAGTGTCTTAGAGGGCAGAAAATCTGATTTTTGTGTAGCTTGTGATTGGACATGAGATCTGATGAGATCATTTTTCAGTCACTCTGCTCTCTCTGCCTTCCAACATGATTCTTGTATGGTGGGTTGCATCAGGCTGATATTGTACAAATTCAGATGCCTACATTGCTTGCATTTATTTAATGATGTATATACAGAGCTGCATTTGTTTGAGTCATTATTATCTTCCTGATTTTGCAACTGGCCAATTTGATTGCAGCTTCATCACAGCTTTCTAAAACAATGAATATATGTACATTACAGCCACAGTAATTATAAAAACATCACAATATGAATGAGAATATTAATATGAGACAAGCTGGATAATCATCCTAAAATGGTCCTCCTTTGGAATAATGCATTCTATTCATTATTAACCTGGTAGTCTTATCTCTTAGCTCATTATCAAAGGTCGTATGGGACTTCGCCCCTCTAGGAATAATGACACTTCAATATTTGCCCATCATTCTTCGCCTAACGTCATCTGTCTTTTTTATGATTTCACAGACATATTGCTTGTGTCATTTGTAATGTTACATTCTTTTGTATTATCTTTAACCTTTGATATTCATTAGTGACTTGTCTGAGATGAAACAACACAATGAACTGTATTTAAACATGAAATGCTAAAGAGCTAATGAGTATTACTCTGTGATATGAAAAGAAGAGGCAAAATAAAGTCAGCAAAAGATAAAATGCTAACAGAAGATTCATTCAACACCAGTTCTGGATTGACCTTTCAAAAGGAAACTTTTAATGGACTTTTGGTAGTGTTGATGTTCAGGTTCAGGTCTGTGTCAAAACTGACCCGAACATTGGTCATTCAGCCCAGAACGAAAAAAGCCAAACATCTTTTATGATAAGAATCAGCTCAGAGCTATATGCTATACCTGATAAACATAGCACAACTCAGCCAATTTGGTCACCATACTGTGACAGCTGTCATAGCCAGTCAGATTTGCTCAGCATTTAAAGAATAATAAAATAACCAGACATTTCAATATCTCCCTGGAAAGGAAGTAGGGCTTCAAACTTGTGTGCCCCTCTCTTATCCATAATAGGTCCTCTGGAGCCCAAAAGGGAAGGGGGCAGAATGTGTGTAACTATACAGAATGAGGTGGTCAGAAGATTGTAAGTCGAGAATGCAACTACCAAGAGTATGTAATTTTGCCCCTTATAATAAAGCCAGCAGGAGCACCATGCCTTTAAACTCTCTAAGCAGATTGCAGTGTTAATGTAAAACCTTCTAAATAGGGCCTTACATTTTAATGGTAAATTTAAAATTGATTTTAATAAGATCGTATGGACAGATTGTAACATATATGATATTAATGGGTGTAGTATGCCCCTTACATGTGTATCAGCAGGAGTCATGTTCCCATATATGCCCTTACCTAACATGGCCCTGTTGGCATAAAGTAACCCTAATGCTGTATGAGCTGACATATTGTAGGAGCAGCCTACAGTATGCAATATACAGCATGTTGTACAAAGTTAAGGAACACTCCACAGGATGAGATATACAGAAAAGAATAGAGAATGGGCTGTATGAAAAGGTCGCCATATAGAGTTAAAGTTTAATACAAAGTGCAAACATCACCCACCCTGTAAAGATGTATACCTATGCACATGCATACAGATGCACACACCTGTGTACCTGTTTGTAGCTGCTCCACAGTGATGAGAGGTCCAGGACTTGTCATGACCACATCAGAGAAAGCCACCATCTTCACCGACTCCACAGTTGACCTCTGAAAAGACGGTGATCATCTTTGGCCATTGAATGGCCACTGATGATGTAACTTCTCTGCATTTGCAGGAGTTACATTGCATCCGGTGGCTGGCCCTGTATGCTTCACCACTGCACACAATGCCAAGCAATACACTACAATATGCATTACAGTATAGAGCTAAAAACAAAAAGCCACCAGGAGCCAGGGACTTATTACTACCTCTTGGACTGTTTTTTAAAATCAGGTCCACATTAATTAAACCACTCTATCCTCTGTACGTATAAAGCTGCAGAGGAGAAGGGTGAGATAGCTTTGGTCAAGGTAAGGTAGAAAAGATAAGTGCATTTATATTTTTTTTTTCAACTAGTCCATCTTTTGCACAAGGGCAGTGTGCTGCTATTATGATTCAGCATCCATTACAGTTAGAACATTTATGAATAATGGGAGTAAGATTTTTGGCAAGCTTTGTTTCTCGATCTGTCCTTCTATAAAAACTAATGCTGTTATAATCTTTCAGTATTACGAGTTTGCACTCTTGACCTCTCTATTGGCAGGGCACTGCTGTATCCTCTAATTTATCACAGATGGATATTTAGTCCAAAGCCGCCTCAGATTAGTCTTCGAACCTCACTCTCAAATAAATTTTTAATAGTCTTTTTTTTTGTTGTTATTGTTTTAGGTCCCAACTGCTTGTCTAAAAAAGACTGCTTTTAACTTTTTTTTTCATGTCCTGCGAGAGAACTTTGAAGCTTTTTGGCAAAACAGAAAGTGAGGGAAATCTCGCTACAGCTGGGTCTTTGATTTATCACCAGAGGACATATTAAAAGAACCGTTTACATGGCTAAAGGGGAGACATGCTGGGAACACAACAAATGTAAAATGACTTATTATTAAAGATCAACAACATGTCCTATGCTTCCATCTGCATTATTGTTACAAAAATATTATAGTATGCTAAGAATGTTTTTCATTATTGCTTTTGTCAGGTATAAATAATCATGGGAAATATTTGATTGTTAGCCAAGCATTCAGTTATACCATGTTACTTATTAACAGCAGTTAAAAAAACAATATTAAATATTCAAGTAACTGAAACAATTAGATTAGTGAAGAAAATAAGTGCAAAAACGATGATTGAAGATGGGAAAATGTGCCTGAGTTTGGTACTTTCTTTTTTCTTAACTTAAAACACATTCGTGTTTGACTCATTCGGAAATCAATTAAAATGGTTGTCGTCAATGGTCCATGCTATAAACCAACCTCTGACGAACTCCAATGACTAATATAATAACAAGAATGCAGTCAACTGGCTAGGAGCTAGTTGGTACCTTGACATCTGTTTTGAAGTTTGTCCACTGGACAGTCTGCACAAGTTGCAAACAAAATGCTTCAAATGCCCAAGTCAAACCTACTGGAGGATTAAACTTGAGCCACATAACTAGTAAATGTGATGTAACTCTATTTCCGTTGCTAAAGACAGTGGCTTAGAAGTTAGCACTATCTGGGTGGAGTTTGTATGTTCTCGGCGTGTTTGCATGGGTTTCCTCCGGGTACTCCAGTTTCCTTCCACATTCAAAAACATGGTTAGGTTATTTATCTTCCCAAAAATTAACCTAGACATATGACTATGGTAGGGACATTAGATTGTGAGATCCTTTGAGGGACAGTTAGTGATATGACTATGAACTCTGTAAAGTGTTGTATAATATGTCGGTGCTATATAAATACAGTGCAATAATAATAATAATATTAATATTAAAAAAGAAGTTAACAATCATCATACAATGAAGTGCAAATATTACCTTAAATTCAATTTTTTGCAAATAAAATAAGTAAACAGGATTTTTTTTTAATATCAAATGATTGGATAAGTGAAGCTAATGTTCACACATTTTATTAATAGGAGGAAAAAAAGATTTTGATCTACTTTAGTAAATCAGCCTCACTGATCATCAGATCAACATCAATGCTGGCAATTCATCAACAAATGATTTATTATTTTTAACCTTTTGGTATTACAATTTACCACATTTTCTAAAATAACCAAATTAAAGTTTGCATTCAGGGAAAATAGGTGTAGCCAGGTAATATGGACGAGAGCTGACTTGCCGTATATATATTGCATGCACATGCTGCAGCACATGTGTCCTTCAGTATGTAAAAGGGTCAGGATTAAAGCAGAACTAAACTCCTTGGTGGGTGGTAAGCTTCTGCCATTATTAGCAGGATTGCACAGCACACTTGCTAATAATGGCACTTAGTTACCTTGCAGCAGTCCTGCAGGACCTATCATCACTGCAGGGATCAGTGATGGCTCCAAGGCATGGAGAATGCTATCCTCCTCCCTGATTGGATGATGTAACCCCTGTGCATGTGCAGGAGTTGCACTATCCCCTGTGGCTGACTCTGTCTCTGAATTAAGATTGATTGAGGGACTTTTAATAAGGACAGTGTCTGTAGATCAGGGACAGTTGGAGGTAAGTCAATACAACCTTCTTGGTAGACCTAAAGAATTTGATGTAGACTTGCAACAAGGAGAAAGACTGGAACCTTAAAGCGATTAATGTGTATGCTGACTTACACACATATAGCTGTGCAGTGTAGTCAGCTATATATCAAGGAAATGTCCTTTTGACATAAGGACCCAATGGGAACAGATCAGGGCAGGAATTTTAAAGCCTAAATGGTAAATTGTACTTTCTGAAGAAATAGTAAGCTGTATTTTTTTAAAACAGTAATTGGACACAGGACCTTCATAAAGACAGGGTTCAAGTTTATTTTTGCTTTGCTTTACATTTTGTGTTTCAGTCAGCAAAAAAAACAAGAAAAAACACATAAAAGCTTATCCAGAAGTTGTTTCAATGTTCTACCCTTTGGCAAGCTGAGTAATGCAAGTAATGTTCTTAATAAAAGCCGAGCATCTAATACTGTTTATGGAACCAAAGATTTCATGCCTATAGGTTCAGTAAGATTAATCTTGCCCCGGCCTGCACAGTAACAATATAAAGCTAATGTTAAGGTCATTTTTAATATATTACGTTATGCTTTATCTTCTCAGTGATATAAAGATGTATTTAATCAGTGAAATGTGCAGAATCCTATAACGACATACAACTACTTATTTTAGTTTTTATGACTACTGTAAAATAAATCTCCACAGCAACCATTCCCAAACCAGGGTTACTATAGAGCAGACTTTCTCTTCTTTTTAACATGGGGGAACCCTTGAAGTAACTTCTGGTTTTTAGGGAACCCCATCTATATTTTACTATATCCACAGCTCACTGTACTTTAGCATGATGCCTTTCACATTTCTGGCCAATGGGTCGTAACTGACCTGAGAGCTCAAAATTGCTCATAGCTCAAAAAAGTTCTAGTAACCTCGGGAGGAACCCTAGGATGTCATAGAACCTTAGATAAGAAACCCTGCTCAATAGGTGGGTACCTGACCTTGTATTTGCTGGAATCAGAATAGTTCTTGGGCCATTGCTATTTTTCAGTGTCTATATAATTTAAAAGAGTGAAAAGGTTGGGAAAGGCTGTTTTTAGGTTTCCATATTCTAATTTTGTATTGTGGAACACTGGTTTGGTTTTTCATGTAAATACCAGTTTGTGTGGGCAATGGTATCATTCAAACATTTTTATCCTGGGGGCTATGAGGTTTGTTTACAGGTTTGCTGGACCACCCAATTTATCCCATGGTAGTCTATTTTCAACAGTCTTTAAATGCTTTATTAAAGGCCCAATGAGTTTTGGTGTAATGGTAATACATTTGTGAACTCACTTACACTAACCACCACAAGTTCATATACCGACCTGTCGTAGCCCCTTCCAGATTTGAGCTAGGAGCCCCATAGCCAGGAAGCACATTCTGTGCAAAATCTCCATCATTTTCTATATTATGGTTGTCTATTATTTGCTCAATAGTAGGTGGAGGCAGGGGAGAAGAGTTCATTTAAAGAATAATTATACCAATTATACCAATAATTGTGGTAAGAGTACATACTTTAATATATTTTCACATTTACATTTATTAAAATTAATGTCTAGTAAATTTTCTATAAGAAAAACAATTCTTTTTGATGTCCTTATTTAGTATTTTACATTCATACTTATCCATATTTACTATTGAATACCTAAAAATGTATGCCTAGAAATATTCTGTTGTAGAATTTTTGACATATTACCATTATTCCTCCTGATGCCTAATAACAAATACAACAAATGTACAATTTAAAAATATGCCGGATGGTTCCAAGAGTCATATAACAACCTTAGCCTTGAACACTTCAATGAGTGATGTAAAGTTTTCCAATTCCATTTTATTCTCTGTTTATTCGTTCGTGTACTTACTAAATACAGATCGCCTCTGGCTTCTGCCTCCAATGTAATAAAAAGCAATGAGCAGGATTCTAGACAAACAATATATCCTGACACAATAGTAAACATGAGCTGTTACTAGAATTTGCTCCCAATTGCAGCCAGTAGACTTGTGCTGTACTCGGTGCCTCCAAAGAACAAATTGGTCTGATTTTAGAAGTAACAATACCATGTGAAAATAACCTATCCATTGTTCTTTATTATGTCTACAACACACTGGGCACAGAAACAAAACTATTTTGAATGAACCAGGTGCCCCGTTATCAGAGTCTTTACAATAACTGCGTAATTAAAATATGATCACACAAATTACCTTAATTAATCACTTTGCATGGGCTGCCTTCCTCTAGCTCTTCACACCAATTTAGTTAATGGTTTCAAAAATGATCTTTTCATTAGTATATCTGTAGCGAGTCAGAATCTGTCAATTGCTATGCAAAGCAAGAGACCTACGCACATGCTGGAATTCACTAGGAATGTATTCAAGGCTACAAATATGCCATTATCTTTTCAGACATGATTGCCGCATTGAAATTTGCTTATCACAAAGCACAGGCGACTGGACTATGCAGAGGATGCCTTATGCCAACACGTAACTCATCCCAGTATTCAATATTAAAGCAGAGAGGTTTATTTATCTACATCAGTGAAATGACGCATATTATGAAGGTAGAGCTCCACTACAATGTTATATGTTATAAATTCTGTAATGCCGTCACAGCAAATATTTGTAACACGCTGATGGGAAGTTTAAATCTTTTTTCAGGTCTGCATGTTTCTGGAAGTTTATATAACCTTATCTGCAATGTACAACGTACCATGAAAGCAGATTTGTAAGGTTTGCATGTGATGACTGCAACTGTTGCGCTCTTTACTTTTAGAGTGTTGCAGGTATAAATATATATTTAAAAAAAGGTAAGTAAAAAACTACCCGATGTATCAAACAAACTAGAACAATGCTTTTTTAACATGGGGGAACCCTTTTTACATAACGTTTAGGTCTTTGTGGGACCCCCCTACTATAGTTACCAAATCCACAGCTATATTAGTGTGGTGGTCAGTGGGAGGAATGACTCTTACATTGTTGGCCAATGGGGAAAATGCCACCCTTACAGATTGCTAAATAAGATAATGGTGTCAGTTAAACTGACTTTAGAGTAACAAACTGCTCAAGGAATCCCTAACAACCTCTGGAGAAACCTTAGGATTCAGCAGAACTCTGGTTGAGGAACAGTGATCTAGAAAGTCAAATTTTGACCAGTAGAGGATTTTAAGATGGTCAGTGAAGGTTGGATATGGAAAAATGAAATCAATATTCAGAGCCTAGCCCAGGTGAAGATGCCAGAAAGTTCATGAGCTGAGTGTTACCGTGGAAATAAAATGCAGGAGTGCAATCTGCATTCACAGAGTTTCACAGATAAATACACAATTGAAGTACATATTTGGAAACAGTTTCACCTTCTAAAAGAGTTTTAATTCTGTTTTGGGATGCCCTGTAATTCAGGCAGTTCCTGCAACTTGTTGATGGACTACACATTGGCTGAGCAATGCATTCTGATACAAGACATTCCTCAGTGATTTGTTTTGCAGTTTTTTTTTTTATAGCATACCTATCACCAAAATTTTAACTTTACATAAAAGGGTAGATAACCTTTTATATAAAGTAAAAATTATATTCTTCTTCTTTTTTCTTAACATCCTTTTTTTTTAAAAAAAAAGGGGGGGAGCACCTCCTCTTTTGTCTTTACTGTCCCGCAGTAAAGAATGCCCACATCACATATCCTAGGAGTCCTTTGGCTGCTCCTTCTGAACTTGCCTGACCTCGGGCATGTGCAGAAGGGACTTTTACCTTCAAATACCTCTTTCTTCCAATTTACAGCATGCCACGTCACCCAATCTTGCACCTGCGTGGTGCGAGATTGAGTGACATAGCCAGATAAAGAAAGAAAACAGACAGAGATGGCAGTGCTCGGTTCTTCTTCCGCCCCATGACAAAAGTGGATTCCAGGACAGCACAGGACCTAACTGAGGGAAGCCCTGGAGAGATCAAGGGATCTGTGGAAGAAAAGTTTTTTTTTATTTTAAATTGAGTTCCACTTTAGTTAAAAATACATGTTGCAAGTCAGAGGATCTCATGTTCAAAATCCAAACCAAAAGAATTTAGTTATAGGACAGGTCCACCATAGATAAAGGAAGATGTTTCTTTGTTGGGTACATATTGAATGTTTCTGGTCCATACAGGATATCCTGTGAGTACAATTCTTTCAACAGCCAAGACATATGAACGGGATTTGGATGTTTTCAAATTTGGGCCCATTCATTATCAGACAAGTCGGTACCTATATCAAAAGTTAATTTCTGAATGTTAGGTGGATGTATTTGGGCTTCTTAATTGGAGAGTAAGAAAAAAAAGGAAATCTATCTGGGGGGGTGAATATCCCTTTCAATATATTTTTATGATATCAAAATTGATGTACAATCTGGTGGTTTGATGTTTTATAAGCTAAAATGCTTTAACTTCAAGTGCCTAAAATTCCTTAAATTCCTTGGTTAGCTTAAATACTGCCATATTTTTTATCAGTATATTTGCATATAAAAGACAGCAAAAATGTTCTAGAATTACCAGATTATTTACAAAATGTTGTACCCAATGTACCTTAAATTATCCAAAAGGGAAAGACAAGATATTGGGGGAAGGGGAAAGAGGGTTTTTAAGTAACTAGATTATAAGAGATAAAAATAATAACTTTTGTTAACTAAATCTCACCAAAATTAACAATATGATAAAAACCCGATTGAGTACCATTCATCCCTTGGGGCAGACCTGGGAGGTATCTCTTCCTTCTAGTATCCGCCCCGATACTAATTCTGGTACATGTCTCTCCCTGCACGTACTAAGACATCTGTTGGGAAGTAAGGTAACATCCCGGCTTCAATATAATAACTTAGTATGTTCACCTTAGATATGCAGGTGCAGTGGAGACCAATATTATTAGGCTTTAACCATTTAGAAGGGCACCCTGTTCACAGCACCATCCCTTGTATGTGGCTGACTGTGGACAGGCTGCTCTTTTCCATAAGAATCTAGGATAAAATGTAAGTTAATTCCATTTGACTTTTCTCTAATATAAAACATATTATCTATTTTTGTGACACTTTATATACTGTGTTTTGTCACATTTGTTTACTTCCTTATAGAACTTCCCCATCTTTTCAAGGTGGACTTTATCTTTTTGCTATTATCCCCTACAAGAGCTATATTATTGAAACTAATAACTTTTTACTCCTATTCTGTATTAAAAAAAAAGTACGTACTCCATTTTATAGAATGACATGTAATCATCACTATCAGTCAAAGTGAACTAATTGTCATCTATTTTTTTCATCCAAGAAAAACATTTAGATTTACAAAGTTATAAGCAACTAATCTAATGGTGCAATATCTTGATGTTAATATGGAAGAACTTTCAGTCAACCAATAGGTGAGACTCATTACCTTTAATCTCATACCACCAAATCAACTAATTAGACTTGTCAACATTATTCTATGTGACATCTATATTTACAGCTTAAACCCTCGTGAAGTCACACTTTGGATCCCACTGTATGTGACACTTTTCTGTTTCATGTTCATTTATATCCTTGGATCTCAATTAACCCCTTATGAACAATTTGGATCAACTTCTCAAATTATCATAATATTAGTAAGTTTCTTTCCTTTTGATTTTTAAGTTTAATAAACTCTAAATTCCAGTTTATATATTTAATTTTTGGTCACTACTTCATACAAGCAATAATTATTTTTCCATTTACTACCAGCCTACCATCAAACACACTCAAAATCTAGCTTAAGATTCATTCCTCCAGACTACCTATTCTGTTGCAGTGATATTGAAGTACCTAGGATCAAATTGTAAGTCAAATTATATTTATTTATTTTTTTGTTTCATACCCCTCATAAGTATAGTACACCTTAATAGCCTAATATATTACAAAATATTACACTATATAATTTATCTCTATCTCTTGGAAACCATATTTCAATCTTCGAATGTACATTTTTTAACCAATTAAGTAAACGGTCACCTGTTCATGATGACTTCTTATTGATTGTTAATAGACAGCATTTACATTATGAAATTGATTTTGTATTCCATACATTATGTTTATTTCCATATATGCATAGATCAAATATTGTTTATATGATGAGTGAATATGAACCTTTTAACTAGCAGCATATACTATTTTCTTTAGCACAACATCTTAAGTCTCTATGTCCCCTGAGGAAGCCAAAGTAGGCAAAACGTGTGGGGAAGTAGATTTACTGTGTACTCTTTGTAAATCCATCCACACCTGAGACACTATTACAGGTCCCATTGTCTGATCGAAACGAACCGTTTGTCTCTTAAAAGTAAGTTTGTGTTATGGGTTTATCCCTAATGTTTTTTTTTTATCAAATATTGGTAAATTTGGTGATTGATGATATTTAGGTAATAAAAGTTATCAATTTAATTTCTTATAATCTAGTGCCCTAAAAGCCTTCTTTCCCCCTCCCCCCAATATAATTTTGAATGTTGTTCAACAAAAAAGGCTTGGCACCATCTAAGATCACCTAGTTCAACACAAGAACCCACAACCCAGAACACAAGGTGGTTGAAGTGTACATTTAACCATAACCCTAACCTACCCATAATCCAGTGTTTCTCATCCAGAGATCCTTAGAACCATGGGGTTACTCGAAAGGTTGCCAGGGATTCCTTGAGAGACGAGCAATTTGTGCCTCTCAGGTCAGTTTAAGTGACATCAATGATTTTAGCTATTTGGATGGGTGACAATCTTTTCAATGGCAAGCAATATAAGAGGCATTCTTCCAAATGACCACCACTCCAATATACTGTGAGCTGGGAATATAGAAGTAATATAAGGAGTTCCTTGAATACCTGAAAGTTGTTTTAAAGGTTTTCAGTGCTAAAAAAGTTTAGAAACACTGCCCTAACCCAATCATTAACCATTTAGATTCCAAGTATCAGTACAAAAATTACACCATTTATCCCCAGTGCTGAAGTCCATGTTCCATGTTTTTGTGCAATAGTCTTAGCCTACAGAATACAGTGCAATAAAAAAAGATGATATTGGTCCCAAGAGAATAGATAACTTCAACTTTCGCCTCAAAACAAAGATGTACTTGCTGCTTTTCAATTGCTTTACAATGCTTTTCTTTAGTTCCTGGAAAATTATTAAAAAACGTGGAGGACTTAAGTGAATGACACCAGGGTTTTCTCTCCGTACAAGAGAACTTAATTATTTCTTGGGCTATACTGCTTCCTTTTTGTACACTGTTAAACATCCTTTGCAACTACAGAGAAAAAAAAAAATCTGAAAGCTCTTTCTGGTTACATCCAAGAATGTGTTTTATTGTAGAAATGAAAGCGTCAGAGTAAGCATTTATTAGAAAATTACAAGCAATTAAAACAACTGTATCTTGTCATTTTTTGCTTCCGTGCCTTAAGGCACAGCAAAAAATTAAGGAAGAAGAACATTCTCTTACCAAAATAAAATTATGTAATGCTAATTATCCTTTCATGTGGGATTCAAGCATGTAGATTATGAAAGACAGCAGTCGATTAATGTTATGATGCTAGCATTTCCAATGCCAGTGTTTCCTTCGCATAATTATTTTTTAAAACACATAAGCTGAAAAGACATGACAATATAATATCTGAATATAGCATGCATAACTAAGTCTAGAAAAAGGCAAAAATAGTCAAGCCCGCCCAGATCTTTATGTTGTCTAATTGACCCACTAATCACTACAGGTAGACAAGGTTATTGTAAGTAATGTAGACAGACAGATGAAGACGGTAGGTGCCCTAATTGAAAAACATGCCATACTTTAAAAATGCACCACATTACTTTACTAAATTGTATTTTGGCATGCGTTTAAATGTAATAATCCCAAATAGTGGTTACAATCCTGTAATAATAGGAATGGTCAAGAATGTTTAAAGCGACAATAATAATGGCCCTTTGGCAAATTAATTATATACATGCATCAGTCTTCACTACAACTGCTTATGGTTGGATAGCACCACTCCCAAAGTTTACAAGAGTAATACTTTCAGTTATAGAGCTATAAAGCAAGCATCCAGCTGGTTGACGATGGTATCTAAAGTGGATATGAGCCACCCTTTTTGATCCAGACAAGAAATTGTCCTATAGGACTCAATGGGAAATAGAAGTGAAGATAGGAAACCTAAGGATTGGCAGGCTGTATGCATTTTCCAAAATTTCCTTCAACACGTCTTCAATAGAATCTAATTTTAAAACAATACTAAGATAGTAAATGCTCCCTATTAGGCTTCTCAAGCTCAGTCCAACCCTCTGTCCATTGTGTTTATTGGGTTACAGTCAGACAGGTAGTATGTTTCATGCTTGGTGGAAAAGTCATAAACTACACAGACTACAATGTCATAAACTACACTACTTTTTAGTCACTCAGATTACCCTCCCTAAAATTCCAGAAACTGAATCATTTCTAAAATGGAAAATCTCAATAAAACTTAATGGTACAATTTAATTACTATATTCTATCACCATAGCCTATCACTGAAAATCCTCTTACCTCACTTTGTCAAATGTAGATTCAACTGGATAAAAGTCAATGTTAATTTTACCTGTGTGATAAAAATAAACCCTCATGTTTTAAAAAAACCTGGGAACTGTGGGCTCAATATCTGCGTAGACCTTAACCTGGTCATTATTTTTTCCTTTCCTTGCCCTCTGTAATTTCAATTCCCCTTTGTTCCTCCTTTCCCACTACTCCCTTACTTTTTACTGATTTTTTTTTCTCTCTTTCTCTGTTCTGGTTCATTCTGTTGGACTCCCACCCGTAAATAGATATAGATCACTCTGTTTACTTTTAGCTATTTTCTTATTTAAAGAGGGGGTATCTGTTATCTTACATTGGTATTTTTAAACTTTGTCAAATTTCTCAGGTAGTCTTGGTACATAGAGTAGAAGTTGACTTTGATGTGCATTTTTTATGTAATTCTCCTTTTATCCTATGTTTGGGCTATTTTACTGTTATCTTTTGATATGCTTTACTTTGCTGTAATTGTTAAATGATTACAAAACATATTGAACTATAAAAGTAGAGATGAGAAGTCTTCCAAAAGAAGTAACCACAACTCAGTGTCAACACCAGATCAAAGACCAAAGACATAATAATATATTACAATAGGCTAAACCGGGCAATGTTCAAGTGAACTCTGCATGGTTGACCAGGACACAAGCATCTTAAGATAGTTAAGTTTAAAAAAGACATAAACCCATCAAGGTAAACATCTGTTAACTTTATAGAAGCTAAGTTCCTAACAACCATGATGGCATGCACTTTTGATCACCACAATTATATAAGGTTCTGAATATTATTTTCATGGTAGTGGGCAATAGTACAATAGCTAACGTGAAATTAAATGAATCACTCTAAAGGAATAAATAAATGTATGAAAGGCAATATAATACAATACAAATATAAATACAAAAAAATAAACTACCCACTTTATCTTACTTTTAAATGTCAATTTTCTGTGTCAATTTTTCTATTTTCACAGAACAAATTGATACTAAAGAGCCCAAGGTTAAGGAAAACCATGGTTCCCATCCGTCTCTAGGTCAACAAAAGTCATCCTTTCTGATACTCGCTCATCGTGATATGTTCCTCGTAATACAAATAAGGCTTGGCTCGTAATACAAAAAGAATCATTATGATCTATGTTTAACCCTATATCCGCATGATTAGTTGCCACTAATAATAACATTTTAGTATGTCTTCTATAAAACATGTAGCTGGTTTTTATCTCTCTCTCTCTTTCACTCTGCCTGCAATGATATATCTCAATGTCTTCTTGAGATTACAATGTGCTCTTTTGGTTCTGCTAACCAGATTAACCTTTTCACTCTAAGAGGATCAATGTGATGGGAAGCCCTGTGGCAATAAGGGGCTGGGTCACTTTGTATTTTCTTTCTTTCAAAGAAAAAAAAAATGAAATAAAATACCAGCAATTGCTAGAGGGTCTTCGGTGCAGCACATGAGTTAACTATACAGAGCTTACATTTTCAGTAGATGATGCATTTCTGCAGATGTGTGGCATAAAAAAAATCAAGGATGAGAAATTTAAAGAAGGCAATCATTTTTTGTAAGGAATTGTACATTTATTACAAAAGTTGCATTCTCCTAGTACAGAAAGGCATATCTTGATGGCCAAGCACCATGTTTTGCCCCTTCAGGGTAATGTCATTGGCTTGGTTTACTAAAGGCATAGAGGATGTTCACCTAGCAAAGTGTTTGTTGGTGGATCTGGAAAGGAAAGAAAACATAATTGCTCGCATTTACTTGTGCATATAATAAAAAAACAAAATATTAAAAGAAGCTAGTCTACTCGTTTAGTAGAAGGTAGTTTTTACTAATTTACTACAGTTTTCTGTAGTTTTCTTGTGATGCTTAGGTCCCCAGGTTTTCTGTGTTTCTCTACTTTGAAAGCAAAAAGTTGCATTCTCCTAGTATTGAAGCATATACAGAAAGACATATCTTGATGGCCATGCACCACTTCTTGCCACTTCAGTGTAATTCCATTGGCTTGGTTTACTAAAGGTAAGAGGATGTTCACCTAGCATAGGGTTTGTCGGTGGGTCTGATGAAGGCTGTCTTCCCTTACCCAACAATCTCCTTACTGATGAAAAGGGATGAGCGAGCGAATTTATTAAATTCAGTCTCGTAGCGAATTGGGCTGTTCTCGCTTACTGTTAGCTGTTAGCTCCGCTCTCCTGATTGCTGTTGCAGCCCTGTATTATGTGTTCCTGGATAGAGTTTCTCTATCCAGGAACACAGTGTCAGTCTCGCTAGCTGCTCATGAATGAATGCAACGTGGGAAAAATCCTCAGATTTTTCCCATGGTTGCGTTCAATAATAAATGCAAACCCCATGACTCACTCTGAGAGGAGGAGTATCGCGGCTGCATTTATGAATGGAGCTGTGAGAATCCTCCTTTCAGTGAGAGATCCCCAGGCACCACAGATCAGAGTGAGGGCTTACTTTCATTCTGACCTGTAGTGCCCGGGGATCACTCACTGACAGGAGGATTCCCACAGCTGTATTTATGAATGCAGCCGCGATAATCCTCCTATAGTGATTTCCTGGATTTCCGATGGTTTCGAAATGAAATTTTGCTGACCCATCGGAACTTCAAGGAAATTTTTGCGAGAATGCCAGAGGCCCAACTGATGAATAAATCTCATTATGTGTTAGCAATAAAACTGTTTATTTAATGTCACTCACACATTATTAGGAAATTTGAATAAACACACGCTCAATTCACTTTGTCAGGTGAACAGTTGCTTTAGTAAAGCAACCCTTATGGCTTTTTCATGTTGCCCCAGCAAAGAATTATGGGTGACTATTTGGAAGCTGTCTTTGGCCTACTTAAAGTGGAACTAAACTCACAGAGCCTGAATTATTTAAGCTCTCCAAGGCTGCAGAGGATACACTTTCACCAGTGAAGCTGGGTGACACAACCCTTGGAAAAGATATCCAAATCTAGTGTCCGTGCACAGCTTTAGCCTCAGAAGACTATACCCTCTACAATTAACCTTTACAGTTCTGCTTTAAACTTCATATATATTACAGTATAGCAATTCTATAAAATCTATTAGACTACAGGCTGGAGTCTGCCTGGGCCAGATATCACTGCTGTCATATCACTAGAGATTCATCAAGGTTGTTTTATGCACTGTAGTAAGTGTATTTTACACAATCTTAAAGTAAAAAAAGATTTTGAGCAAAATAGAAAATATATTTTTTCACACAGTAAACTAGGAATTCACAAGTAGATAAAGTATGTGTAGTATGAGTTCAATGTTTTAGGTAAACTATTTGTTTGAAAATGAATAACAAACTTTTGACCTCTGAGCACGGTGGCTCAGAAGATAGCACTCTTGACTTTGCAGCGTCAGGTCCCAGGTTTGCATCTCGTCCAGGACACTATCTGCATGGAGTTTTCAGGTTCTCTCTCTCTTCATGTGTTTGCCTGGGTTTCCTCTGTGTACTCTGTTCTCCTCCAAAAACATGCAGTTAGGTTAATTGGCTCCCCCCCCCCAAACGACCTTACAGTGCCCGGTGCCCCCCCCCAGCGCAATGCTTCTCCTACCCTACTGAAGGTGCGGACTGGCCAGAGCAGCGGACCACCAAAGAATTCAAAATAAAACTGGGCACATGTGCCCTATCCTGAAAAAAAAGTAAAGGCACACGATTCCCACCCGTGCCCGTCCCACTACACCCCTTGTAGGAACATTAGATTGTGAGTCTTTTTGAGGAACAGCTAGTGACACAACTATAGACTTTATAAAGTGTTGCACTATATAAATACTCAAACAAAGTTTGGTATAAAAAAATCTGTTTCTATTTAGTTGACAAATACATTTTGTCCCCTACATAAAAGGATAAGGAGCTCCAGGTTGATTAGGGAGGTTGCCTATCACAGCGATAAGCTATCTTAGCTTCCCAGCTTGGGCACTCCTGGGTCCTCTATAAAAAAAGGAGTTATTTGAAGATCCATGGATGCTCCTGCTTAATGTAAGTAGAAATGTATCATAAAAATGTTTGGTCAGTTCATTTCTCTTTCCCTATTTCTTCCCTTCCTTCCTATTTACCAAATCTATTTTGTCTCTTAGATATCAGTCTACTTTCATTTGTGGGCTTAGCTTATGTTATCTAGCGACTACCCACCATCTATGAATGCCACTCTCAAGCCCACTCTCAAAATCTAGTTTTTTTATGTACCTGCTCCAATTCTAATTTGGTAATTGTGACATGTCTGCTTGCCTTTCCGTTTTTATTTTCTGAAATCTTTCAAGCAATTGTTTGAAGAGGAAAGGAAAAAAAAAATATTTACTTTTGCATTCAATAAAAAATCAAAATATTAAATAAAGAAGGTAGTCTACTCTTAACTTTCCCCTATCATACTATATACTCTCATTTACCCCCCATATTCAGAACATTTTCAGGTCCTGTCACTTTCATCTATGCAATATCTCCAAAATCCCCCCCTACCTGTCCCTAGAGACCACCAAACTCCTTGTACACGCTCTTATCATCTCCCGTCTGGACTACTGTAACATCCTCCTCTCTGGTATTCCACTAACCTGACTCTCTCCTCTACAATCTATTATGAATGCTGCAGCCATCCTTCTCACCGCTCCTCTTCTGCTACATCTCTTTGTAGTTCTCTTCATTGGCCTCCATTTCACCTTTCTGCTCATTTAAAAGAGAGCTCAAAACCCATTTTTTCAAACTTGCCTACCTGCCTGCCTGCTTCTTCTGTCATTTGAAAACATCACTAATTCCCACCATTACATATCTTCCGTCCTATTGTGTGTAAATTCCCCCACCTACTAGATTGTAAGCTCTTCGGGGCAGGGTCCTTTCCTCCTGTATTACTGTCTGTATTCGTCATTTGCAGCCCTATTTATTGGACAGAGCTGCGTAAAATGTTGGCGCTATATAAATCCTGTTTACTAATAATTATAATAATAATATATTGTTTTTTCCAAAACCCAGTTTTTACTCATTTACCACAGTTGCCCAGGTTTTCTGTTTCTCTACTTACAAAGCAACTTCCCTCTTTGTTTATCCATATGATTGCCTGATGTGATTTGTGATATAATGTCATATTGACCCCTCCTATCGGTTGTCCAGTGCTGAGGTCCTCTTAAGACTTAAAAAAGTTGGCTACAGCAGTTACATCTTCGTATTAGGATGATGGAAACTTAATGGCATGGACAAATCTACAAAACTTGACGGTTTTCTGCACTTAGAAGTGGAGTCCATCAAGGCACCTGAAATAATATGAAACATTTTTCTTCTCAGATGAAGAAAAAGCAAAATATATAAGGCATAGGTTGAAGAGGGGTGAGAAGGAGAGATCAAAATAAACAAATGCTTTTTTCTCGGAGATGGCTTTTAAAGCTCATGCCAAGAAAAGCCTTAAAGCCGGTTCATCAATACATTTTTTACTTTATACAAAAGGGAGGATCATCCATTTTTTAATACTATTTTTGTTCTTACTGCCACCTTGGTAAAGACTGAATGTAAAACCGCAGCCTCCTGGGTTATATCACATATAACAGGAGCCTTCAAGCTTCTCCTTTTGATGTCAGGCACGCAAAGCATGGGCTTTCCTGGAATGTTTAAAAAAGTGCTGATCTCATGCATGTTCAACAGGAAGGTCCGTTACCTGATTTTACGCCTGCACAGTGCAGGTGACGTAAAAAGAAGGTAGAGGATGGCCATGCCCGGTGTTCAGTCCTCTCCAGAAAGATGGCACGGCATAGGACTGATGGGTGGCTCTTTACCTATAAAGGTGTTTTGTTTTTTTTTGAAAGTGCTGCATTACCTTTAGCTAACTAAACACTGATTTCACTGTACAGTCTTTCGTATTGGGGTCTCTCCTGAAATTCTTTCACAGCTTTTGGTATTGCATAAAGCAACAGATGTAACTTGACACATCAATGTTTTCTGCACTTTGCAAAGCACTCTCATATAAATCCTGTCTTCTTAAAGATTGTGTACCTCACATAACATACATTTAAGCAGTATGCATTGCTTCTGCTGCAGTTAAAAGTAACAGACTGAAAACGTAATAACGAATTGGCTTGAAAGTACCAGTTTTGCAACTAAGTAAAATAGCTTAATATTCTGAATAGTTATTTACCACATTGCAAAACAGCTGTTTGAAAAACACTTTTGGGTTTAATTGCATGGTTAGGGTTTGAAGCAGATGTACGTTAAGGGTTGTGCCTACATTACCACATTAAATAAATAACATTTCAGCACTGATTACGGCATGTTTACTTGGCTGTTCTTTTACCATGCTTGTTTTGTCTACAGGAGGAACAATTTGAGGTTTTCTTTAGAGCTGTCCTATTGTCTCTGTATCAAGGCATAATCAAAGCATGAGGGTATACATCTATGGCTTTTAGAACTGAGGTACTTTGTTCATCATCAAGTCTTAGTTTGAAATAGTTCCAAAGGATCTTCATAGATAATTGTTTTCAGTAGACTCAATTTTTTTTGAGTCTATGGGCCGATTTTATAAATTTGTGATAACGCAACAAATACTTATATTTATATTTATAACAGCACTGCAAGCATAAAAAGTTAGGGAAAACTATTTCTGTAAACAATTTTGATTCTGTTGAAATGTCATTTGCATTACGTTAAAGCCTAATTGTATTACAGGTTTCAATGTTTTTTTGGTACACTTTTAGGTGTTGGAGGAAGGGTTTAAATACCAAAACTCCTTGACACAAAGCAATGGTCTCGCTCTTCTCTGGTCTGACATGCCACCCCTACCCACAGTGTACCAATCAACAGTACTGTACAGGTAGCAAGATCGTTAAGTGGGGGTTTATGAATGGGCTGTTTTCCTGGACAGAAGGAAAGCTGGGCTATTACACAGTATTGAAAGGCATTTACAGGCATTTATCATTGAGAAACACTATCAGAGGGTAAATGGAACATTGTTAGTATGTTCAACAGGGAATTAAGAGGAATAAAAAATGAAATCAAAGTCTGATTTACTAAAAAAATATAGGCTGTTCACTTATCAAAGTATGAATTCTCACCTTGCAAGGCATAATTTACTGAGCTTAGTGAGCATAGTGAAAATTCACTTTGCAAAGAATACCAAATCATTAAATTGCACATTTAAAAAAATGAAATACTTCTTCTACATGGATAGTAAGTGTTGCTTCAACCAATCTACTAAGATAAGCTTGAAAGGGGATTGTCCAATGCCTTAAGTGTGGAGTACACTGCTTCAGGGCCTCCCGTTACATAGCCAACTTTTGGAAGTGGGACTACTGTTTATACAAAGTGTTTCTGGTTTTTCTGTGCCTCTCTTCCCAATTCTTCTACTATTTTGGCTACAAGGACAAAGCTACTTCAGCTCCACTAGATAGAGCAAAATGAGATTTGTCCCCTAGCAGCCAAGATAGCGATTACAGTATGCAGACCTGGATACACCTTTATTCACCTACGGTCGGACATGTAGATTGGAACACACCAGTGAGATGATGACTTTCCAATGGGCTTTCTCTACAAAATGGTATCCATTCATTACACGTATTTTTGGAGATTTTTTGGAGAAAATATTAGAGACCAGTTCAAATACTTCTCTTAGTATATAATTAATATCTCCACCTAATATGAGTTCAGAGGGCACACTATATACTGCATAATGCTGATTGAACCTGATCGATGCAATGTTCATATTACCAATACCAATACAATCAATACCAGTGAGTATTTGTTATGCCTTGATATTGTGAGCACAATGTTTTATTTCCCCCCCTTCTTTTTGTGATCCCCTCCTTGCTATTTTTGTGTTGTTACTTAATGTTTTATTTGTTCTTAATATTTATGAAAAACAAAAAAGATATTATTTAACCTCCCTGGCGGTATTCCCGAGTGTGGCTCAGGGTGGATTTTCGATACTAAAAGCAGAATTGCCAAGGAGATTGCCAAGTCCTACCCGGTTCCCACATTCCAGTGGCATTCTTCAGGAGTGCCTGCGGTGTCCTACAGCTTCCCCTGGTGTGTGAATGTTGGGGAGGCGAGGCCAGGGGAAACAGATGCCAGCTGGGCATCTGCTCGCGAGTCTTAGGCTGGAGGGTGGGACCCTTAGGCAGGTAGGAAGGACCAAGTAGGAAATTTTTAAAAAAGAGGATTTTTAAATGTACCAATTTTACATTTAAAAATCCCCATTATTCATATTGACAGGGAGGTTAAAAAGAAAATGGATTATACATTTTGTTATGTTAACAGCTTATATTTATTTAGTAAATCAGTCCTATAATTTGTCATTCCAAATTCCTCCAAATCATCTTTTTAACATTTAGAAAATGCTTTGTAAGTCTGAAAAGCTTCCAATTCAAGTCTATTGAAGCAGCCTACAATGCATTTATCATGAGATGCAAAACCAAGCATCTCAGCACCGAGACAAAACTACTACACAATGCCTGCAAAAAACTTCTTTAATAATTATCATTTGTTTAAAATAATGAGAGGGTTTGTGATTATTTGTTTTGTGCAGTGAAACAGTAGAAATACTTTATCCTAACTTCTTTACATTCATCCATGTGAACAAATTTCTACTGTATTTTTTTACAAACTGAACTGAAAGAGTAATCATGTGTATTTTAAACTAACAGAAGATCTGCAAAAGTTTGGAAAACTTTGATGGCTGGCTGATGGAGAAATGTCCCAGATTTCCCCTTTGAAGTTTTTTCTTTCCGTATCTCTTTCCACCGCTTAAACAGCAAGTACATGTTCCCAGCAAATGAGATTGCAAGAAGCCTGACAATGTCTTCTTTAAAGAAAGTGATATTCACACTTGTCTCTTTTTTTTCCTTTCTTAAACACAGTTCTTGTATATTGGAGCAGAATGCAAGCCTTGTCACAGTAGTTTTAACAGAATATTGTCTGCAGTCATAAATGCTTAAAAGGGAGTATGATTTGCTTCACACTGAACAGGCTGTGAGATAAAAGACAGCAGACAGACACGGTTCAGATATACTGGTGTACAGTGAGGCACTGTGATCCCAGTCCTGGCAGAGACATTTATTCTCAGCAAAAATGACTGAAATTGAAATCCAGATGGTTGAGATAAAATTGGGAGGGTGTCTCGGTTTTGTTCTTCACTACAGGGAACAACTAGTACAGCAAACCACTAAGGCATAGAAAAAAAGTTGTAATTGAAGTAAAAAAAATCAAGAATTAGCTTCAGACGAAAAACTTGGTAAGCAGAATGTGTGCTAACCTGGGGACATTCAACCCCACCCCAGAATTACAAACTTTTTAAATGCAACTATAAAGCAACAGTAACTTGTTTTTAAAGAGTCAATACTATTTCAGCCAAGCTTCTTATTTCTGGTAAATGTTGGGTGTTAATCCATACAAAAGGTAGAATCTTTCAGGACCCTGATTATAGTAGAAAAACCTGTTGTGACCAGCACAAAAGGACCCTCTGTCTATATCTGTTATTATGGAGAATGCATCAAGCAAGCTGAAACGTCAAGGTGGGGCAGTAATAGATCTAGAAACTATAGAATGTATTTGTCGGAGATATGGGGGCCAAGGGGTGACTGAACCCAAGAGACATATTTTTTTGTAACTGAAATAATTTTGATCTTTGAGATACAGATTGAAAATATTGCGTGATACTTCCCCCACCTTAGATTCTAAGATCTTCTGGGCAGGGATTCTCCTCCTCCTGTGTCTCCATCTTTATCTGTCAATTGCAACCCTAATCTAATGTACAGTGCTGTAAGTTATGTTGATGCTATAATAGTAGTTAGGGATTTAGGTTAGGTTAGGTCAGCTATAGTTAAGTAGAAACCTTTTTGTGGGCTCTGGTTGTCCATTTTGTATGTCACTACTGGTTGTTTTATGCTCCCTATCATTTTAGTATCTAATCATTTAGTGCCTCCTCCCCATCCAACTCTAGCCTACTGAAGGAGACTTTAACACCAGAAAAGCAGCAATTGTGCATTTTCACCTGAACTTCCTTTCTAATGAAAAGCCTTCCACCCCCATTAAGGAAGAAATTAGGTCTTGACATGACCAAGAAAAATAGAATATCAGTGCCCGTTTGCACTAATTACTTTACAGGTACTTAGAGACCTCATTTAAAGCAAACCTAAACTAAAATGTTTTACTTTGTTGTAGACAACAGTAACATCTTTTAAAAAAAAAGAAAAAAAGAGAGAAGCCCCACCCCTTACCGTGATGATCAAAACTGAATGGGAGCTCAGAGCCTCTTGGGATACCTACTTCACTCATCCTGGGAGGCTCCTGGCTACTCCTGCTGCACATGCCTGATCCTGGGCATGCGCAGAAAGGGCATTTTTCCTCACTGAGGGGAAAAAGATGCCAAACCTATGCATGAACAGTGAGATTTGCGTTATTTTTTTCCCCATTACAGCAGGCCAGAAGAAGGAAGAAGAAGGCCGAAGATGGCGGTGCCTGGCGTTTCCTCTGCACCAGGATGAAGGAGAATTCCAGGACCGCTTGGGACCCAATCAAGGACTTCTCCAGCGTGGTAAAGAGTTCTGCAGAATTAAAGGTATGAGAGATTTTTTTTTATTTATTTGAGTTTAGTACCACTTCAATATATTTTTATTATTTTACCATCTTTTGCCATTTGTCTTTCTTGTCCACCATTGGGCAGTCAAGGATGACTCATGCATGCTGAGGTCACATTGTCTGAACACCTGGCTTTATTCTTAACATTCTATAGAGCAGGGGTCCCCAACCGCCACTACGCAGCCCATTAGTGGGCTATGACCATCGGACAGGTGGGCTGCTGCTCTGGCCAGAGCACCCACCAGCGGAGTCAGGAGAAGGACCCTGTTTGGGGGGGTGCACCGGCTGGAGCCGTGGACCATGTCTCCTGGAGACATCGCAGGCTCAGGGAAGTAGGAGGGTTGAGGAAGGCATGGAACGTACGAGGAAGGAGGTAGTGTAAGGCCCAGCATGACTGTGCAGACAGGAGGAGACAGCAAAGGGTTAATGATTAGAATTAGTACGTGCAGGGATAAAGGAAGGGGAGGGGATGGGGAGGGGGGGGTTGAGACATAGGGAGGGATGGATAGGAGGAGCAGTAGGAGTTAAAAAGGTTGGGAATCGGAAGTGGAGTCCTTTTCGTCAAGAGACAGCAGGAAGGGTGAAGTTTTCCGGGCTTCTCAGAGCCGGCCGGTCGGGGCCTCGTGCGCTGGGCGCACGCAAAATGGCGGCGGAGCCATCGGGCTCCGCCATGATGGCGGCCGGGCCTGCAGGCCCTGCCAAGATGGCGCCCGGGCCTGCAGGCTCCGGGAATATGGCGGCGGGGCCTGCAGGTCCCGGTGTCAGGATGGCCGCGTCTGCGGCTGCTGTAGGCAGAGGGGGGTTGGGGGCAGATGTGGATGTCCTGAGGGAAGTTGTGGTTCCCCCCAGGGTTGAAGAGAGGCCACTTACCAGTCCGTTGGTGGCAGTGGCCGCCGCGGATCCTTCTGCGCCGCCTGCAGGCCTTCTAGAGGAAGAGGCGCGGCCTGCAGGTCTGAGAAGAGCCGGTGGGCGGGTGGCAGCTGTTGGAACAGCTGCTGCTCCTGGACTGCACGAAGAGCTGAGCTCCTGCAGCGCTGCTGGAGGGCCCCCTGGTGGTTGGTTTGGGGTGCTGCATGACCAAGCCAGGGAAGGGGTGCAGGCAGGCATGGGTGTCCGGCCAGTAAGGGGGCCACAGGCTGGTTACTCAGGCTCTGGCCTGGCGGTGCCTCTGGAGGATGTGGCGGCTGGGCCTAGCGGGCTGGCGGCCCGGTCAGTGGACGGCGACAGCAGACCTTTTTTTCACGAAGAGCCCAGGCCTGCTGCGGCTTGGGATCCAGTGGCTCCTGAGGCTTGGCTGGATCGGGACGAGGCACTATTGGATGACTGTTCTGAGGGAGAAGTGTTGAAGGTGGACGAAGACCGTGGAGCCGTGGGGGTCCCGAGCTGGCCTGGGAGGTCCGGTGTGGCGGCTTCAGGATCGGGTGGTCCTGGTGGTCCCGGTAAGTCCGGCCCTTTCCTGATTCATGAGGATGGGAGGGCTTTATCCCGGTTTCAGTTTTTGGCGGTGTTTCGGAAGTGTTTGAGGGCGGAGGGTTTGAATGACAAGGAATTCTCGTCACACTCTTTCCGTATTGGAGCAGCCATGGAGGCGGCCAGGTGGGGCCTGAGCGAGGATGTTATTAAGAGGATTGGGCGTTGGGAGTCGAGGCGGTTTCGACTTTATATTCGTCCACATTTGGTTGTTCGGTAAGTTCCTCGGCAGCTTGTTGGCCAGTCATGGTTGGGGGTAAGGACCGGAGGCCCTGGTGTTTTCAATTTCCCCCCGCACCCCTTTTGTTTTCTTATTGGTTGGTTGGTTGGTGAGGGAATAATGGGGGAAATGGTTGTTTGTGAAGGTTTGTTTTAAGGGCGTGTATTTCATTCTGTTTTTGTTCCAGGTGTTTGTCCCGCGCTGATATGGATCATAGGCGATTCTTATGTGGCGAGGGGTGCACGGAGAGCGGCTGTTCGTCCGGATGGCAGACAGCTTGGCATCCCGGGGGATCAGCAAGGGGTGCAGGACATTTTGGGTATGTTGCGTTCGGTTTTGTTGGGTTTGGGCGGGCCCGGTTGGGGGGTTGTCCGGTGGGGGGGCCAGGGGGGGTCAGGTGTGTGCCCCGGCGGCTGGTGGTCTGATGATGGCGACCCAGCTGGGCCAGGTGGGGGAGGGGGACGTGGTCGCCGCACGGGAGGAGGTGAGTAGTCAGGTTGAGGAAGCGTCGGACGTGGAGCTGCGGGAGACCTCCGGTGTTGGGGCTGTTTCTGGAAGCGATCAGGTGAGTGTGGGTGATGCGGCAAAAGGGGAGGTCTATGTTTGTTTTGAAGGCCCTCTGGGGGCTCATTTAAAACAAGAGGTGAGGGAAAGGATTTGGCGTGGGGAATTCGTGGATATATTTTCTTTGTTGCCGCTGGAACGTTTTAACCTGGACCGTGGAATGGGTGAGTGAAGAGCAGCGGCGGGTTCGGTTGATACCCAGGACATTTGCCAATTGGCTGAAGGCTTTTGCCATTTTGGCCAGTGTTATTGGGGAAAGGGCGCCGGAACATTGTTCGGTGCTGTTCTGTTATCTGTACGCTATTGGGGAGGCGTATAGGATTTATGGGGGCTTGGCGTGGCTGCGCTATGATGAGCGGTTTCGGCAACGTAAAGCAGTCAGGCCGTTTATCCGGTGGGACCACAAGGACATCAGTTTGTGGATGAAGTTGATGACGCAGGCGAGAGTGGTAAGTTCGCCCTTTCTCGGGGGGGGGGCGGGGGTCAGTTGGCCACGGGCTCCCCGGTCCTCAGAAAGAAAGGTGTGTGCTGGCAATTCAATGAGGGCACTTGCCATTTTGGGGCAGCCTGTCACTTCCGGCACGAATGTTCCGGGTGTGGCAGGGCCCACGGTCTTGCCCGATGCTTCCGGCATGGAAAAGGACGCCCGGGCGAATTTGCTAGTAAAAGGGAGGACGCCGGTGATGGTTGAAAGGATGGCCTCCTTTCTAAAAAGATATCCGGACAGGGCGGCGGAGCGTTTGCTGTAGCTGGGTTTTAAGGAGGGGTTTCGGATTCCTTGCTCGTTGGGGGCTCTGCCTCCCCGAGTGCGGAATCTAAAATCAGCATTGGACCGTCCTTCGGTTGTCACGGCAAAATTGGCCAAGGAGGTGGAGTTGGGTAGGATGGGGGGGCCTTTTGCGGAACCTCCAATAGAGGGTTTGGTGGTGTCTCCTTTAGGGGTGGTTCCTAAGAAGGTGCCGAATATGTTTCGGCTCATTCATCATTTGTCGTACCCGCATGGGGGCTCGGTTAATGCAGCCATTGATCCTGAGTTATGCTCGGTGTCTTACGCTTCATTTGACTGCGCGCTTAGGTGGGTGCGACGTTATGGGAAGGGAGCGCTGTTGGCAAAGGCTGATGTTGAGTCGGCGTTTAGGTTGTTGCTGGTTTACCCAGAGAGCCAGCGTTTCTTGGGGTGCGTGTGGCAAGGGGCGTTCTATGTGGATAGGTGTCTGCCCATGGGCTGTTCATTGTCCTGCGCACTTTTTGAAACGTTCAGTTCCTTCTTGGAATGGGTAGTGAAGGATGTGACGGAAGTCCCGTCCATCATTCACTATTTGGATGACTTCTTGTGTATTGGCCCGGCAAATTCCTCAGTCTGCAGGGTGCTGTTGGGATCGCTGCAGTATATTGCGGAGCGTTTTGGTGTTCCTTTGGCGGCGGACAAGACAGAAGGGCCGGTGACGGTGCTGGCTTTCCTTGGGATTGTGATTGACACGGAAGCCATGGAGTGTCGATTGCCGGAGGAGAAGTTGCGGGGTCTGGTGGATGAGGTGGTTCGGGCTAGCAGTTGCAAGAAATTGCAGCTGAGGGAATTGCAATCCCTGCTAGGTAAGTTACACTTTGCGTGCAGAATCATGCCTATGGGGCGGATTTTTGCTAGGCGGTTGCCGGCTGCTACCGCGGGAATTCGTCACCCAACGCACTTTATTCGGCTGAATAAAGAGCTTCCGGCAGACCTGGTGGTGTGGCGGGGGTTTTCTAGAGGGGTACAATGGTCGCTCGGTATGGATGGATGGGCCGGTTGTCAGTGCAGACCTTGAGCTGTTCACGGACGCGGCTGGGGGTGTCGGGTATGGGGCTTATTTGCAAGATGGACGGAGGACGACGCTGGAATAGGAAAACGACGCTGGAATAGGAAAATGACGCTGGATGTGCACAGCGGGACCATGGAGGTAAGGCTGTGACAAAAATACGGGCTTAACCATCCTAGCCATTTTTTTTTGCCCGTACGAAGGTCGGGCATAACGGCTAGGTGATTAAGCAATGATTGTGTGTTTATTGTGGCGAGTTGGGGGGGGGTTAAGATAGGAAGAGGATTAAGGGGTATTTAGAGGTAAATGGGTTTGGTGGGAAATGTTTTGTGCGGGAAATGTTTAGTGGGTGGATTTTGGTGGGAAAATTTAAAAGAAGGGAAGGCATTTGGTTATGGGGGGTTTGGTTGATAGGCAAGTTGACCTAGCTATGTCTTGCCACAGTCATGTCTTAGGCTCAGACCTGTGATGGGAGAGTGGGCTGGTTCTAGCATCATGACGTCACTCTGGGGGGAAGTTTCTTCCCCTTTGAGTGATATACGGCTCCCCATGCATGCGTGGTCCAGAGTCTCTGCATTTAGTGGTCCACAATGTGCAAAAGGTTAGGGACCACTACTCTAAAAGTTGGAAATCTGCTGGTAGTGCACAGAAAACTGCACATGCACAACAGTACACACAAAATTAAAAACTGCTAGAAACCAGGCAGGAGGCTTTGAGTCTTTCTTTGGGCAAAACATTTTTTTTACTTCCTAGCAAAATTACATTTAGGATTTTTTGTACTTATTTAACAAATAGTGGAGCAGAGTTATGAAAAACATAGATGCATTATGATATTGAAAAAAACATCATCATTTCAGTAAGGCTAAAAAAACAGGACATAGCACATTAATATTTATGATGAGTCCAAAGAAAAGACATTGTTTGGGTATTTGTCAAAAAATAAAAGATTAGGTCCAACCAATAGTAACACACATTTTTCAGTATTAGGAGTTGATTCCTAATAATTTAGCAAGAATATGAACCCCCACGTATCATTGAGAATACCGTAGGACATTTGGAAGCTGAAGATTGTGGTGATGGGATTTGAGGGTTACAAGCAAATTAAGGAAAAAGGGGAATCAAAGGACAACAACAGGTGAGTAACAGAATTTGGTAATGCGCAATAGTCATTGCTAGTAAACAAGTTTATTCAAAGCAAGCTTTGTATGATGCGGTGAATTAAATAAGAACTAAGTGACAGTTTAATCTGCAATTAGAAGTGGCAAACAAAACCTCAGAACTACAAGAAGACCAAGCGTTTAAGAAACCACACAGTGTATCTGTATTCAGCAAATCATAAAAGTTATAAAGTTATAAAAAAGTTAAAAGGTATAAGTTGGAAAAGTTATGTGTTAAAATTGCTTTAACACGTTGCAAGGCTTTGGTTATTAAGGATTAACTATAACCAACATAGACAGACTAACACCTCTTCCATAATAATATTCTATCTCTAACTACAGAATTTAGGCAGCAATACATTTCTTCTACAGAGTTCTGAACAGTATTTCACCATCTGTTAGAACTAATGAATGTGTATTAAGTAATTAGGTAACATACTTCTAGGGGCTATACTTAAATAAATTGAAGAACACAATTTCTATGCTATTCTGTTTTATGGAAGTGTCTCTCTCAGTTTATAATTTAATAGCTGTTAAAGAGAAAGAGATTACTGACTTAACCTTTTAAAGCCAATGAGGAGAATTTGGAGCTTTTTCACGAGTTTGGCATAACAGTTATAGTGGACCTACCATTTAGAGATTATGAAATCTGCCATTACTGAACATAACATAAAGAATGTCCATTATATTAGCAATTCTTTAAATCTAAATCTTCAAATAGCTGAGTGTTTGCCTAGTCCTGTATGGCTTATTGGCCCATTCATTATCATGATGTTTTTCTCTTATTGTTGCAAACTTTTTTTGCTATTATTATATATTGCATATTTTATTATCACCTTCATATTATCTTTTGTCTTTTTGCATTACCTCTTGTCTTTTATTTATTCTTTACCATTCTACATTTATTTTTGTCTAGAAAAAATACACTTTCAAATAAGAGGAATACCCATATGGTGTTGAGATGTTATTGGAAGCCATGTGCAGCATTGTGGTCGCAGATCTCTCTAGCCATGATGCATTGAAAAGGAAAATGAGACCAGGAAAGGGAAACTATAGAAGATTCAATTCAGGTCTAAACTTCTCTACAACTAGAGATATAGTTTCTCCATATTATTTAGGCCTAAATCAGAAGAAACCTCTATGGGATCAAAAACGTTTTCTAAAGCATTGTAAAACTGTTGTAACACTTTACACTAAGTCCAGTAGTATTATTTTACTGGTGTAGGAATTAATCATTGCATATTACCCAGTGCTCAAACTGCTTTCTTTAACTTATGAAGCCAATTTTAAGCATTAACAGATTCATTTTATTAAATAAAGGCACCAAACTTCTGCCTCCATTCGTTTTTTTTTATATTTTAGTGCCATAATCCATACTAGTAAATAGTTCCCAACTCTCTCTTTAAGTGGTCAAGCAATATCTTGCTGCCTGAAAAAATCATAAACTTTAGCCTGTGTGGTACTTTTAGACACAGTGGACGGTTTTAGCTCCGCTCAGATCTGCAGGTTTGGAGTAGCTACATATTTCACATGACCCAGTTTTTTTTTTTCTAGAGAAGCAAAGAAATTGAACTTAATGTCCAAACACACCAAAACAGTCCATAATTCATGTTGTCTGCACCAAATTTCACAAGGTTAGCTTCGTTTAATCTCTTTCCTCCCGACAGTTTCTGGCTCTTGCTGTAATTATAGTAATAAAACAATGTGGCGTAAGCACTGTGTTCTGTCACAGGATCATTGCTGTTGACTTAAGTGGTAAGGTGATCATTTAACCAAAAGCCCTTTTCATTTGGTACCTGCTGACAATATTTAAACAATTGGATAATCTACTGCTGTTCGAGAGAGGGGAGGTTTACATTTTTCTAAAAAGTTCTTTTTTACTCCTAAAGCTAAATTCACATAAGATACAAAAGACACAAATAGATACAGCTGTATGTCCAATAATGTTTTAGTAAATGCATTTAAAAATTAAAATAAAATTTAAAATAAAAATATAAAATTTAAACAGTAAAAATATCTGAACTGAATGGCTAGCATATTCTTGCAAGCTTAAGACTAAGAAATGATGAAGTAGCACAAAAAGTAAATCAGTTGATGTGCTGAGAATGATAGGAGGCAAAAGAAGTGAATGCTTAAAATATGATTGATGAAATGAATGAATGATTGATGAATGATGAAAGTTTATAAACATTACTGATGGATGAACATTCTAGGGTTGGGTTGGCTACAGGCTTGAACATTTTTTTTTAAGTGTTCTGCACCTGTTTGATGGAAAACACATTGGTTTAAACTTTTAAATGAACTTCAATAGGAGTCCACTGTTAAGATACACAACAAAAAATTGGCCTGATTTATTAATATTTTCCAAGACTGGAGAAGATAGACTCTCACGAGAGAACCTGGGTAATCCAGCGTACCTGGAATGGATTTCCTAAATAACATTTGCTATTAACCTCCCTGGCTGTAATCCCGCTGTGGCTCATGATTAATTTTCAGTACCAAAAGCGGTGACCCCCAGCCACACTCAGGGTGGAATTGCAAGGGAGTTCTTAAGTCTCACCTATTTCCCACATTCCCTGCAGAGTCCTCCAGCGGTGCCCACGGCATCCTCCAGCGATGCCCGCAGAGTCCTCCAGCGATGCCCGGCAGGCAACATCCATCTGGGTCCCCAGCGTGTGATTGTTGGGGACGTCAGGCCAGGGGACACAGATGCCAGCCGGGCAAGGCCGTGCAGGCTTGCGGCTGGGGGATGGGACAGTGCTGCTGGGAGATGAAACCAGGAGGAAAATTTAAAATAATAAATATTTTTAAATGTACTGCTTTGACATTTAAAAATACTTCCTATTCAGACCACCAGGGATGTGATTAGCAAATATTTCAAACCTGGATCAAATTTATTCCAGGTTTACTGGATCATCCTCATTCTCCCGTGGTAGTCTATCTTCTACAGTCTTTGAAAGCTCTAAAAAACTCAGCCTAATGTCCCAAATAGCTAGTAGTTGTCAAGGCTGGTATGCCTCCAATAAGTGCATTAACAATGGCAAATGTTTAAGATAGTGGTGTGGTTGAGTTTGCCTCTGTTTGGTTCTCCGACAGTTCGGCCAAACTAAACCCAGTGTTTAATTAATTCAGAAAAACAGAAAATTCCAGTGTACAGTGTATTCAGATGGTTAAATCTCATCCAATCACGGGTACAAGCATGCAGCTCACCAAATCCAGCCAGTGGCCATTGGCGGCCTATCATTGTCCAACAGTTACACTGGCTGGGCCATATGTTATTGTTGCCAATTACAGGAATAATGTATGGCTCATCCAATCTATCTAATGGCCCTTGACAGCCTGTATTTGTCCACTGGTTAGATTGAGCGGTATGCTTTACTCCTCGTTGAAAGGCATTGCATATGGCCCTAGGTGCAATACTTTATACCTGTCAAAGACACAACATAACTATTATTGCCCTGAGTTTTGAATCGGATTGCCAAAAAACAAAAACAATTCAGTCAGATGCAGAGATTTACAAACATTTTTAAAGATTTATGTGTGCACTTTTTTAAGCTTTAATTTTTTTTAAGTTTTAAACCATACATGACCTTGTATATTAACATGCATGAATTTAGTTTAAGTTAAACTTCAGAATCTGTTTCTAGTAGCAGCTGCATCAAACTGGACTGGTGTTTGTAAAGCTGAATCCTTTTTTAGCTTATTCAAGCCATGTCTTCTGCTCTAGTGAGTTTCATTTAAATACTTTAGTATTTATACTATAATTCCTTTTCAAACCACCACCAAAAAGAAGTAGGAGCTTTCTACACTATTTGTTATTCACATATATGGGCAGGTTTACCATTTATACCCCAGCAAAATAACAAGAATGAACACCTTAAGTAATATAAACTGAAGCAACATGAACAATGAAGCACTGACCACCTAGGATTATGCACTTGGGTGCTTCAACAACTTTCTCAACTCCCACACTGTTCTGGGGCATTTCCATGGAACTCAATAGAGCTGAAGAAGTGACTTTGAAAAACTACAGAATGTTTAACAATACTGTACAGGAGCAAATACAATTTAATGTGACATACATACAACTAGTTAGACAGTGTCCTGGTTAAATGAGAACCTTCTAATGCAGAATCTATCATGCGTGTGCAATGCATATAGCAGGCTATCACTGGCAAAATCTCAAAACCTCTCTAATCAAAAATGATTCTTCATTTAATTTAGATTCCTGACTTAAGACTACCTAACATATTACATAGTTACTTTCCTCAGCAATTTTAGGCCTGAGTATTGATTTTCCTTAACTTTATGTTTCTGTAAACCTGAACATCTACCTTTGCTAACTCATCGATAATAATTCATCTACCATTATCTGTAAAACAACTACAGTTAGGTCCATGAATATTTGGACAGAGACAACTTTTTTCTAATTTTGGTTCTGTACATTACCACAATTAATTTTAAATAAAACAACTTCGATGCAGCTGAACTGCAGACTTTCAGCTTTAATTCAGTGGGTTGAACAAAAAGATTGCATAAAAATGTGAGGAACTAAAAAACAATCACTTCATTTCAGGGGCTCAAAAGTAATTGGACAAATTAAAAAGCTGAAAATAAAATGAGTGGTTTGCACCTTGCAGTGCACCCTCTGTATTTACTTTCATGCAGTCTTCTCTTTATAGTAGACTTGGATATCGATACGTCTACTTCCTGGAGAGTGTTGTTCACTTGGTTGGCTGTTGTGAAGGGGTTTCTCTTCACCATGGAAATGATTCTGCGATCATCCACCACTGTTGTCTTCCATGGACGTCCAGGTCTCTTGGCATTGCTGAGTTCACCAGTGCTTTGTTTCTTTCTCATGATGTACCAAACTGTAGATTTTGCCACTCCTAATATTGTAGCAATTTCTCGGATGTTTTTATTTTCCTTTTTTTGCAGTTTAAGAATGGCTTGTTTCACCTGCATAGAAAGCTCTTTTAACCGCATGTTGTCTGTTCACAGCACAATCTTCCACATACAAGCACCCCCCTCAAAATCAACTCCAGGCCTTTTATCTGCTTAATTCATCATGACATAACAAAGGAAGAGTTGTTTATTTTAAAATTAATTGTGGTAATGTACAGAACCAAAATTAGAAAAAAAGTGTTCAAATATTTATATTACATACCTATTATCTTTATCCTATAAACTCCCTTTTTCCACTCTTTATTTATTAAATTCAACATGTGGATCTCAGTTCACACACACAGCTGAATAAAACAATTTGAATGACTAAGACAAAGGTTATAATCTCTTCCTCCTCCCCTGTAGTGTAGGAAACATTTAATTATTTGGATTTTATAAACAGTCATCTAGAGCATTTGCACTGCCATGCTCCTTTATCAAATGAACCAGTATGCATTGCACATATGCACATCCAATATTAAATGTAGAGCCCCTTTACTGTCAGGTCACTTTAAAGAAAGAGGTATTTTATGCCAGTAAATTCGGGATCGTAATTTTTCCCATGGTGTGTTGGGAAGCTGTCTCCTGCTGGGATGAAGCGTGGTTCTAGTTGTTGCCTATTGTCTCCCTTCTGTATTTGGGAGGAGCTTAAAATTTAAAAAATACCCGGAGAACAGGAGGTTTGCAGTTCCCAGAAAAAGATGTATTATCCTCTCTTTTCAAATTAAACATTCCTTTGATGAATCTTGTTTGATTGAAGATGTAAAATCTAAGGTGTTGGGGATGGCTGGCCTAGGGCTTCTGGTTTGGCTTGGCCAGGGATCCTCTTTAGTGCTTTGGGACAGCAGCCCATGTGAGCTGTATTTGGAACTGTCATAGAAATGAGTAACCATCTCCGGAAGACTGGTTTCTCAGACATCTCATCATGACAAGATACGAACTTGAGATTAGGCCTCGAGGATGAAATGAGTAAATTGTGGCTTAGTTTGACGAACATTATCCAAACTGAGAATGGCATTTTCCCAACGTTCTACTCTTCCCTACCCTCTCTCCTATTACTTTGAAAAAAAAAACCCCTTAGACTAAGTGTGAAGTTCAGAATATTCATTTGCACCACGTCAGAACACAGAATCTAGGAAATTTACAGCTGCTGCTACAGGGAAGAGCGCAATACATAATCAATAATAAAAAAAATGAAGATGCAAAATATAAAAATATTAATAATTAATTAATTAATGCATTGAATTATTAGTGTTTATAATCTTTAAAACAATCAATAGGTCTTCCCTCCAAAGCCAATCTATTGTTATAAAATAGCACATCAGTATTTCTTTCCGCTGTCTTTCACAAAGTTTTCAAAAAAACTAAAAAAGCTGTGAGTTACATATGAATTTAGCAAATGACATCACTATTGTAATTGTTGTTTACTAAGCACTTCTCCAATTTTACCATTAAACTGGACTCTACCTTTTTTCTTGGCAGACGTCCCAGCTGAGTGTGATCCCAGGGTCAGAAAAAACATTAAACACATCAGTGTTTTGCATTGGAAGCAAAATAATAATTATGCTTGTTAAATGATGTAATTTATAATTGCAGTTTTAATGTTAATCTATAACTACTACATCTGCTGTAGTTCTTAATGCTTTTTATTCATTTTATTCACCATTAAAATAAAACACAGTGAATTAGCTTTTAATTTTTATAATTGGTAACCCTGCTAAAAATCATAGGGGTAAATTTGAAAAAAAAAAATTGCCTTCCTTTTTTAAACCAAACCTTCCTTGAGTGAATTTTGACGAAGGCTAATTGAATGACCAGCTAATCTGGAATGTACAGTAGCATTTTTTCCTTGCGTAGTGTACTGTACTGTATAGTGATGGACAAACTGGACCATATATCATATACAGGTGAGCGCAAATGAAGTCTATACATAATAATTATACCCATTCAGAGGGCAAATAAGGAAAACAACTGGGGAGGGAGCCCAGCACTGCTATAGGGAACAAGTAGAGTGGGTATTTTATGTTCAATTTGTATTGAACATACAAATAAAAAATACTGGCCCTGCACACAAAACATCTGAGCTGGAATCCGAGCAAGAGAGGCTGCGGATTTATAGTGTGAATATCAGCTCAGCAATGCGTTGTTGTGTTGGGGGGAAGTCCTGGTTGAGGTTGGGAAAGGGGAAACATTTTTTATTGTTTTTTAAGGATTTAGTAAAATAAAATTTGAAAATGAAAGATAAAAAAAAAGTTGAAAATGGCCGACCTGCATGAAAAAGGTTTAGTAGTCTCCATAGACTGAAATATCCCAGCGGGGTCTCATATTCCCTATGTAAAACCAGGGAATCTTTTGTATTTTTGTAAGTGAATCAGTGGATAAAATATTGGATGTGAATGTACATTCCCGGAGTTTTAAATAGGACAAATAGTTCAGAAAAGCAAACTGTTTGATCTGTCCACAAACTGACCTCAGCGAGTCCTGCTTTGGCTTGGCTTTCCTCTTTTTTCTGGCACTCACCATAGCATCCAGAACCCTTTTATATGATGTTAAAAATGTGGTGATATGTTTACTTTATGGAATAGATGTTGGGCAAATTCTGTAGTATGAAAATTTTTCTCAGGCAAACCCAAAAAACAGTGTTTGAGGTTATTTTTACTATCACATTTAATGGGAATGGAATGTTGAAAATCAAAACTAAGTTTGGAGATCTTATTTAGGAATCTTATCTAGGAATACACATGCGTTAAAACTGAATTTACCTTCATAGATTTTATTTTATACATCCAAATGGACTTCTATCAACTCTTACCAAAAAAAAATGTATTCTGTATATTAGATTGCTAATTGGGGGAAGTTTTTTTATAATTATGATGGCTTTCTGCTGAATTCTGTATTAATTAGGGATTTTTAAGGCATGTATCCTCAAAGATATATAATGAGGTTATTATAATATTGAGGATAAAGAAATATAGGGAGGATATTGTACAATTCATGTTGGGAGATAATATGTTAATGATATATATGGATATCAAATGTAAGAAAAAAAACCCTGTTGTGGAAAATTAATTTATAGTTTTTATGACTTGTTATTAACAATGTCCTTTTTAAAATGAAATTTGTAAAATAAAAATATTTTGTAATATTAGGGCACACCATCAAGGCATAAAATTGCAAAAAGATTTTTGAACTTTGTGTCTGCACTTGACTGTAGAGATAACTTTTGCAGAATTTTTTTTTAATTAAAAAAATAACAGTAAAATGTGGCATTGGAATTGTCCATGCTGGCAGTTCACATAGTTCACATATTTGAATACAGAATATCTGATCTTTCAGGCTACTTTTCTCTGTATTTCTCCCAAAGCTAATATGGCAGTGCATGAGTTTGGTGCCAAACCAATGGAGACTGTGCCAATTACCAATTTAGCTCTGCAGTAATCCACACTAATACTGTACAGAACATTGTGCCAGCCATCACATTTGTGCACATGGGCACAAGCTTGCACATACTTCTGTGTACGAAAGGTTACCTAGATGACTCTACAGCTTGTGGGTGCACTCCCACCATAGACATTAGGGCCAAGCAGGTCCTGCATAGGGTTATTGTCCATTGGTCCCTTCCCTTCGCTAGATTCCTGTGATCTCAGATCTTCAACCTTGTGCTGAGCCAACTTTGAGCTACCCTTTCCAATGGCTGGGGGTTTAGCTCCGACAACCTGAGGATAATTAAAACCAAACAAGTTGCTATAACATCTAGGCAAGGCAATTTTTTTTACTCAGAAGAATAATGGCAGATAAGGGTTGATTCTCATGAGCAACAATTCTTGACTTAATATTTAACATAATCGGCCAGATGCATGTAAAGTCTTTGAGATTTAGATTGCCAAGGGATGTGACGTTGTTGTGCAACGTTATGATCAATGATGCCAAATCTGACAGCTGGCATAATGTTCATGACAGCTGCACCAATGTTATACACCTTATTATTACACATGAATAATGTGCAGAGGAAAATTGTTGTGTTTTAACCTATTGCTATCCATGTTTGAGTTGTTTGTTCCATGCAATGTACCCTGCATTGAAACTGCTGATCGGCATATTAAATTGAGTCAAATATCTTTTAAATATCTAATCAAATATCTTTCTTTGTAAATTATTGGTTTATAAAATTAAATTTCATATCATTTTCTTCCCTAAACAATCTTTTTTCTTAAAGTTAACATTAAATACAGGCTTCTTCCATGCTGTGCACATGTGTATTAGGAAAATTCAGTACTAGCCCTGCTTTTTTTTCATTTGATCTATATGGCACCTAATACTTTAGGAGTGGGGCTGTCCTTCCTCTGCTTTATTTAGCTCTGTAGCTGTGATGCTGCTAGTCAAGTCTCAATCTGAATTGTAAGACTCATATTACCCACTTGATTGATGAAAATGAGTGAACAAGAATTTTTATTTCGTATTTACCTGGTCGAAAAGTAACAAAGCAATCATATAATTTTTAAAGCCCAATGCATATGATGCATCCCAAATGATATGGAACTATATTGGGACAGCTCAGAGGTTAGCACACTAGCCTTTGCAGGGCCAAGTCCCAGGTTGGAATCCCGGGCAGGACAGTATCTACATGGAGTTTGCAGATTACCCCATGTTTGTGTGCGTTTCCTCCCACATTCCAAAAGCATGCAGTTAGGTTAATTGTCCTTCTCCTAAAGATTGTAACAAAGACATATGACTGAGCTAGGGACATTAGATTGTGAGTCCCTTTGAGGAACTAGTGACATGACTATGGACTTTGTAAAGTGCTGCGTAACATGTTGGTGCTATATAAATACTGTGTAATAATATTGTATATTCTATTCTAAGTGCTTAATATTAAAAATATAAAAAATAAAAATTGTCTATGATATGACTTTTGGTGCATTAACCAACAAGGTTTGCTTGCTGCCAGCATAAATGTATTATATAATATAATAGTTTATAGCTGCCATGTATTATATACTATGTGCTATTTAAACCATATCTCTAGGATACTGATCACTGCCCTGCCACATCCCTCCTCTTCTAAATGCCTGGTGAAAAAAACCCTCTATCATGTAACATGGCAGCTATAAACTTCTCTCTTTTCCCTCACTGTCTGAAAAAAGATGACGCCTGTACAGAAGGACAGAAGGGGACCAATTGGCATTGGACAGCGCTGTCCTGCACAAAAAAATGGTTGTCAAAGGGCCCAAACAGAGAATCTTATGAGCCCTTTAAGCTTAGAACTAAACAAAAGTAGGACATTAAATTGCAATATCCCATTGTAAGAGTCTCTTCTTTCAACCGCATTATGACAATATTAAGGCTATGTACACAAGTCAGAGGATTCTCAGCCAATAGGCCGCAGGGCTTGTCTCAGATGAGTATCTGACGTGTACAGAGGCTGTCCAATGTCATTCATGGATTCGTCCTGGCAAATCCATGAATGACAGAAGGACTTCAATGGAAGTGAAGGGAGGAGAGTGCAGCTGGGTGCCCCTTGTTTGTTCTACCCCGTCTCCTCTTCATAGAACAGAATGGTTCTGTATGTTTAGGATTTGTTCATTCATCTTTTGGTTGTGCATGCAGCCTGAGCATTTTCTAAAAAGTGCAGATTGACTAAAAATATAAACATAACTAAACATTACACACCAAAAAAAACCTTAAAATAATCACTTGCCTTTTTTGCTGAAGGCCTTAGATCACCAAATTTACAACATCCAGTAAATCCCGTTCTCTTGAATTTTTCTTCTTTCTAGGGCTCCCTTTTTGTTGAACACCGCTGAAAAAAGGATTAAAAAAAAAGTTTTTATTATGCAAAAAGCAAGCGATCCTTTTTTTATAATGTTTACATTTTGATGATAGGTCTGCTTTAAAACTACAACTTTTTTTTTCTTTTGGGTCAATGGTGTACCGCAAAACGAGTTTTGGGTTAGATTAGAGCAAATGGGGTGCAAAATGAATTTCTTTAATATTTGTTAAACTTTTCCTATGCATCTGTTCAGTAAATCTGAACTTTTAGCAATTGAAACATCAGGAAGTTTGGAGGAACCGGTTTCATATTTAGGTACTTTAATTAGACAGATGCATGTGAAAACACAGGTAGGAACATAATGATTAAAAGTGAAAATGTCAAACTGAAGTATAATGCAATCCAAAACATCAATGCTATTTGGATAGCATCCATCTGCTGTAAAAACTCTGACAGATAAAACAGTGACTGGTTATTTTAAGCAATAACTTATTCTACAAATTAAATCCACATTTTAATGGCAAAGTGAATTACCATCATAAGCACTTTAGGAAGTATGCAGGCCAAAAATAAGGAGTTAGCTGCAGATCCTCTGTATCTTAAAATAGAAATCAGTTCACCAAAGATTATGTATTCCGTTTTTTATTTAACAGCGAACTTTCTGTACTGTTTCAGAAAGTACCGGATGTTTGGAAAAGGCAGAAACTGGGTATAGAATCAGAAATCAAACTAAGAAGATATCTATATACTATATATAGTATATATACTATATACTATATATCTATATCTATATATTGCAGATAAATCTAACAAAATTGCAATATATATGCTTAAAATAGTAATTCTATTACAACAAGGGATATCATTGAAATAAAAACAAATTGGTTAATAAACATGGGTTTTTGACGTTTACAAATTATTTGTGCATTTACCATTTTTGTAGTGTGACATGTAATTTTGACCTACATTTGGCCAATATTGGAAATAGTGTATTTAAATTGTGTATTTTGGTGTTTGTTTTTATATATTGAAAATCTTAATAAAGGTATAATTAAAAAATGATTTTATCTTCACTTAACTTGTATAAAAAGAAACATTACATTTAAACTGAGCTTTAAGCCCAACACTTTCTTTTTCACATCTTTCAAAATTAAAATGGACCCCAAGCTAGTTGTTAAAAATGGAAATGCTGAACATCATGGGCCCACTCATATGGGGGTGTCACCATGTCATCTTTTATTCCTATTGATTCAAAAAGTGACACTCACATTATCACATCAGCACTACCCTACACGGGAGAGTTTCCCAAACAGGGTTCCTCCAGGAGTATCTAAGGGTTCCTTGAGCAATGAGCAGTTTGTGACTTTCAGGCAGTTTAACTGACACCAATGATCTTTTTGGCTATCTGTAAGGGTGACATTCTCTGTCCAGAAATGTAAGAGCCATTCTTCCTACTAACCATCACACTAATGTTCAGTGAGTTGTGGATAAGGTTATTATGGTAGGGGTTCCCTGAAGACCTGAAAGTTATTTGAAGGTGTTTTCCAATGTTAAAATTTGAGAAACACTGCTGTACATCATCTTGGAAATTCTTCCGCTGGAAGAAGATCAGAAGAAGTGGGCTCTGTGCATCTGTTGACTGTGCAGAGCTCACCTAATTCACTTAGCTAAAAGAAAATTTCCTGCCAAGGTAATAATTTACAAGGTGAACAACCTTTATTCTTTTAGTAAGTTAACCCCAATGAAACAAGACTAGTAGATTAATACTATTTCTTCCACATCCTTTGTGTAACATATTATAAAATAAAGGGAAGTTTAGGATCAGGATCAAATATTGTCACATCTTTCAGGTCAGGTACCAGGGCAAACAAGAAAGACTACAGGTGTACATATTTGGGGAATGACTGGATCATCATCAAAACTAAGAAAAAAGTGATCGATAGATAGACATGCTTCTATACCCTTTCTACAAAAGCAAAATATGAGCATTCTTGAATACTTTGTATAGAAGCGATCATAGAATCACAGTGTTCCCCCCATTTGCCATAGCTTTCCTCTGCCAGTTACATGCCATATTGAATGAATGAGATCTTTTATTGTCCATACGTGTGTCCCTATTACAGCATCAGCATGAGCAAACTCACCACAAGCAGCAGGCCCTGTGAAGAATCATTAATTATACATTTGCTGCAGTAGAGGTTCTTGGACAGCCTTATCTAGTGGGTAAACAGAATAGTGATGGCAGACCCCAACAGTCCTATGGCTGATAAAAATATAACTAATAATCTTATGGATTATTGGGCCTGTCGAGGAGAACAATGTCTTAAACTGACCCACATGTTCCCACTTTCAAGCACCTTCAGGATAATAGGTGGTTTTGTTAGCTGCAAAAAGTTCACTACAGCATTATCTACATCTAAGTGTGCAGGGACTGACTTTCATCAAAATGAACTAAGTCTCAATCGCCTGCTGATCCAAGATGCAACTGAACAGATACCCTACAATAACTCTTGTCTGAACATTGTCAGATGCAACACAACCAATGGGGGCTAAGAATAATAATAACTGTGCTTAAATGAAAGGTCTAATAATTTATATTTACATTTCTGTATTATAAAATGTTTTTTGACTTGCTGCTGATGCATTCACCATTTCTGCATGACCCATCATTTCTTACAAGCACAAATAAACATTATATTAATTTAAGTATGCGTGCACTAGGTGATCAGTGCAGAAGCAATGTGAACAACTTATATCTTCTTCAATTTTATCTGGTTACTGTGGTACACCCATAGACCAGCATAGCTGACAGTAAGAGAACTCCCTAACAATTGCCAGCCATTTATATTGATAGAATTGGGTTTGTAGTGGAAATCAACAAGGAGATTTCCCCAAAACCATCCAGTTAATCGAAGCACTCCTAGCTGAAAAAAAAATGCTACTTCTGGGGGATCAGGACAGGCATTACTAATAAATATTTGAACAATATAAAATATTACTTTATATTGACCTAATATTCAATAGATCATGGCTACATTTTCAAACTTTTTAATAAACCCAATTCAAATAGTAAAAATGAATAGAGGGATTAGACCAGGCATGGGCAAACTTCGGCCCGCAGGCCGTATACGGCCTAATAGGGATGTTTCTCTGGCCCTGGCCGGTGCCGGAGCAGCGCCTGGAGAAGGACCCCGCTGGGGGGGGGCGCACCGACAAGAGCCGAGGAACAAGTTCCCTGGATCTAAGCCTGCGATGGGAGAGTGGGCGGGGTAATGCCATGATAGCATAACCCTGCTCACTCTTCCATCAGCCCAGCCCCTCTGTCAAGTTTTTTTTGGATTGTGGCCACTGAGTCAAAAAGTTTGCCCACCCCTGCATTATACTATATCCCACCAAAACAACAAAAAAAAACGTATTCTGAGGAGTTGCAAACTACTGGGGAGGAATTTCAGCAAATGTTGGGTCCACTCTGCACTCTGCAATCATTAAAGTATCAAAGAAGATTATCCCTGTAATAGATACCTAAAAAAAATTACTTTATTCTTTTCAAGGTGACTATATTTGTTTAGACTGCAGTGAAACAGACTATTTGCTGAAACACATCATTTTCCTGCATTTATCAGCATAGAAAAAAAATACTAAAAATGAATTGGCATTCAACATTAAAAGGGATGGAACTGAATATTAGCACATTTAAAAAAACACAAAAACACAAGGCTATTTGTAAGATTAAACTGAATAAATCATTGTAAATAAATGTATTCCCTTTTAGAATTAGAGAGTATCCATATACAGCTTTAACAGCAAGGACATTTTATTTTTAATGTATTTCAATCCTGTTGCTCTAGACAGATAAAAAGGCTTTGCAGGCTCGTGGCTGAAAACCATTTAGATTTATAAGACTCGTCTCCATTATGAAATGTTCATGTACAGCATCTCCTCTATTAAAGAACACCTGTGCATTACTAAGCCGCGAGAAGAATACCTGCATTGTCATTATTATCTTATTTAGGGCTGCCATCATTCTTAACATTGCACGCAAGCTGGGAAAATACCAAATTGTTTGTGATAATACAAATGCAGATGTATTTTTTGCAGAAATAACTCATTTAGGGGAAAAAAGAAATGAACACCCAAAGAGCTGCAATTATTGTGTGGTCATATTTTAGTATTCTGCAGCAAAAAATGACTTTACGGATATTAAAGACATTTTCTGAAGGTCAGCTGGTTGTAGGGCATCGGTTGAGTAGATATATGAGTATAGCCTAGATGATTTTACCATAAAATGAACCATTGACTTTTTATTTTAATATTAGTAGTTTCTACAGGTTGTGTATTATGTGATCATCTAGTGATGGGACAATGATGGGAAGATCAAGGTAGTAATTGGTCGTAGATCTAGATATGCATGCAAAGGCAACTATCAACATATACTTATAAACCCATCAGATCACTGATCTGTACAAAAGCCAGTTTTAGCAATAAGGAGATTGTAAGGTCAAGATTTCTTGCTTCCCGGAAAAAAAAAACATGTTTGTGTGAATTTACCAGAATGGGAATGATCAATGTTAGATATCAGAAACTGTCCTTGATCCAAGGTGGTAAAAAACGTAAGGATCGGCCTTGAATCTGTGACATCTTTTTCCAGATACTTTTTTTATAATTAACTCTGATTTTTTATTATTTATCAAATAATGAACTAAGTTATAAAGAAGTAAAATATGGCTAAAAATTAAGGCAGAACTTAACAGAACAAAAAAACAACCAGGCATATTCTTTATTGCAAAACGGATTCCCCTTAGAGTCAAATTCAAGCTCCTGTGCTTTGCCTTGAAATCCCTTCACAGTTTCTTTCCCACTTACCTTTCTGACCTGATAGAAAAATACTCCCCTTGCTGCTCTCTTCGCTCCTCCAATGACCTACTAATTACTTTCTCACTCATAACCTCATCACATGATGACTTTTTCAGAGCTGCTCCGACTCTCTGGAAGGGTCTTCCTCATCCTATTCAGCTTGCTACTACTTTCTGCTCTTTTAAAAGAGCACTCAAAACCCATCTTTTCAAACTGGCCTACCTGTCTCATTCTGTCTCTTACCTTTTACCCATTCCATATCCTCCCTCCTATTGTGTGCTACTTCCCCCAACTCTTAGATTGTAAGCTCTTCTGGGCAGGGTCCTCTCCTCTTTCTGTGTCAATACTTGTTCCAATCTGTCATTTGCAACCCCTATTTAATGTACAGCACTGCATAATATTTTGGCGTTATATAAATACTGCATAATATTAATAATAATAATAATAATATTAAAAAGACAAGCACTGTCTCTTCTGCAATAAAGTAATTTACCTGCTTGATTACATTTTTTTTTATTTACACTCACCTGTCCTTGCCTGCTCATATTTTTTTATTGTGGAACTAAACTACTTCAAATTAAATATATATAAATATATATATATATAATGGAGAAGAGTTAGAACCATTTCTAGGTTTTTTTCTACTTGCTGTCTACCATTGGGAAGATTCAGTCTGACTTCTTTCTGTCATGGTGAAATGTGTCACCAAGGGAGAAAATTACGAGAAATCTAGAATGTCACAATGATGACCAAAACAGAATAAGTAGATATTACCAAATGGGGCCACCAATGGCAAAGATTTGATTTCCACTTATTTATTAGAGACTAGCTCTCATTTACTATTGCTTCTAAACAAGTGAAAGAGAGTTCCTCTAAATGCAGACATAGGCCAAAGTAAAGACCCCAACAGTTCTCTCTGTCAATTACTAGAAAACAATTTAGATGGAGCTTTATTTTTAATGACAGCAAAGGTAAAGTTTTCTATAGTGATTTATTTAAATCACACCAAGCAAACACAGATAATCTTCTGTAAAATAATTTGTTTCATGGGATTAATTTCCCAAATGTAAGGTTAAATGGAAAAGATTTTAGTAGATGAGCAATTGTTAGCTATGAATCTCTTTCTCCATTCAAATCTATGGAGGAGAGGAGATTATTCACTAATTATTTTGCTAGGTAGTTAAACTCCAGCATGGGGTGATTGTGGAAAATCAATTGTTTAATTATGCAGCTACAAATCACTTGTCTTGGTCCTTAATTACATGTTGGTTTCCTTAAAATGTTGTATCCAATGTGGCACTTGAAATTAATGTTTTTGTATGGGGGTAACCTATCAAATTTTAGGCGCCTTTAAATTTTCTTCAAAGTTATGGGCTGCAATAAAAAAGGCAGTTTAAGATCACGTATGTCTATACGATTATTGATAATGGTATATAATAGTTAGTAACTACACCCAGTTGTATGGGGTCTAGCACTCTCCCCTTTAAAGAACTGGAGTCCTAAGTTCAAAGTAAGTAAGGGCACCTTCTTCATGGAGTCTGTACATTGTCAAGTAGGGCTTGGAGTCGGATGGATGGAGGGAACAGGCTGTCATAACTGGGTGTGAAGACAGAACAGGCAGGTAAAGTTTAAGGTAAGGAAGGTGGGGTTAGGAAAAGGAGAAGCTGATGGATTATTGGTGGGAGTAACAGGCAAGGAAGGGTGTGAAAGGGGAAGTGAACAGGGAATGCAAGGTACGCTATACCTAATGCTAGAGGGGCAAACTTCTACCATCCTGCCCTTTTTCTTATGGGGGGAGTTTATGTTTAAAAGTTTTTATGGTTTCACTTACCTATACAATTTACTCTTTTGAACTATGTTCCATTAGTCCTATTTACCTGGAAACCTTCAGCCTGGTTAATTGCCCATTCAATCACATTCTATTTTTAAAAAAAGTTTTTATGGTTTGAAGTCCTTGGGGATGCAGTTTTGGTGGTATGGTGTATGAAAACCCACCTTAGAAGCTGTGTTACCCATGAGTCTAGAAAAACATACCAATTGAGCTGTATTCTAAGTGGGCTGCTAATGTTGGATATGGTTCCCAAGGGGGTGTAGAGTAGCTAGGAGCAACAATAGTAGAGTGGTAGCTGACTCCAAAGTGTTATGGTAACACCCTGAAGGACTGGCAACCTGTTGTGCTGCTGTGAAGAGTTGTAAAACTAGTTATTTGCTATAATAAATTACTGTTCAACCAATTAACCCATATTAAGAGTTGGTATGTGTCTTTAATTTGGGAGACGGAGAGTGGGTGGCCAAGCAAGAAGCTTTTTTAAAGAGGCCTGAAAATCTCTGAGCTACCTCAGTTGTAAGTTTGCATGAACTTCCTCACACATACTAAAAAATACTGGTAGGTTATTGGCTTCTGCCCAAAATTATTAAATCCTGAGCTCCTCTGAAGCATAGTTAGTGCCATAGCTATCACATTAAACTGGCAAAACATTAAAAGCTAAAACTGGCTTGTATTAAAAAAGATTTAATTAACACAGCTATGATAATTGTTGCATTCCTGTTTAATAAAACAGCAGCATGGCTGAAATTAATGGACCTTATAAGAAATATGCTGTACATTACATATTGTAGTGAACTGAGCCTGAAGCCCTCTGCAGGCAGAACTCTTATTGTGGCTTGAGATGACATCTAGTGGTCATATTCAACTATAATGTAATGAACGACAGTAAAAGGACAGGTTTCTTTGCTGAATGGTAATCATTTTTCCTAATCAAGAACATTTTTTGATATTAGTGTATTTAAAATTTACCAAAAATATGAAAATTTGTCTTATTGTACCTGTTTACTTGCTTCTGGTGGAATTATTGAAATATGCTAAAGCTCCAAGTAAAAGTTATATAATTGTTGGCATTGCACCATACATAAAACTGCATTAGGCAAGGATAGTTATAATTTTACTCCATGTAGGTCACAGAGAATTAAATACACTCAAGGCAATGTTGGCTTGTAACCCTTGGAGTTAGTAAACCTTGCAAAGTTATTTATTGCTATAACCTTCTCACCAGCAGGACTGTGCCTTGGGTTGTCTATAAATCTTTTGCTGATATTTTAGTGAAAAAAAAGTTTGGATTCTTTGAAATAATACAATGTCCTCGTATTGATGGTTCTTCTGATACAAATCCAACTCTAAATATAAAGCTGACTGTACATGGAAAGGTAATCATAGTTATAGAAAAGAAACAAATATCTAGTTTCCAAGCTAAAAAAGCAACAATGGCAGTCACAATCTTTTAGGACAAAAAGGGAAAGGTGGACATGGCTTGCCAGTTGTTTTCCTGGATTGTTCACTAGGGAATAGGACCATTAAAGGTAGGATTAGATTTACAGATGTAAATATATATATATATATATATATATATGTCAGAAATAACAAAATATAGTGGAGCTTTTCTTCAAATCTATACAATTATCATCAGACACTTATCCTAAAAGTAACATTTTTAGGTTTTCTAAGGAAAAAATTAAAACCTTAAATGATCTAGTGTTCAAAAACATAAACTAAACTCCACTATTCAGATGATATTTTTGTATCTTTTCTATCTTTTTTATACCATTTTTCATCTTTTACATGCTTGGCATGTCAGATGCCCTCTGAAATGTACCTCCTTTTTATTCCTCCATCATTCAAGGGTAATCCCCATTTGCTCTTAGAGCAACACAAAGTGCAGTACAGTTTATCTGCATTGCATCTGTATTGTGTGTGTTATTTTTTTAAATCCAAATCTATATAAGCTTTCACAAAAAGTATTAACTAATCTTACCAAAAACGTATTTTTTTAGGTATTTTATTTCTTTCTTTTAGTCAACTACTGACTTTCAAAAACGTCCAGATTTATCAAAAGTTTGTCTCTTCTTATAAACAGCCTGATTTATTAAAGACTGGAGAAGATAAATTACCATGACTCCTGAGTCATTCAGCATACCTAGTATGTTTTTTTAATCATTTGTTATTATTTGGCAAATGTATTCAGTCCTGGACCAAATCTATTCAAGTTTGCTGGATCGCCCAGGATCTCCCATGACAGTCTTCTCCGATCTTGGAGAGCTTTAATAATTCAGGCCCTTATGTTCTAATAGCAGTTCAAAGGTTAGGGCTGTGGAGCTCTGGATTCAGTATTAGTAGAAGATCAAGTGCAGTAGAAAATAAATATACGCTAGCAGATTTCTGATGCCCAGAAAGCAAATGACGATTCTCATTGAAGAGTCAACTTGTTTAGTGTTCTTTAAACCCAATTGGGATTCCAAAGTATTTTTTTTTCACACAATAAATATTTCACCGGGGAACTGTAACACAATTATATTACTCCAACAGTTGGATTGCACTAAGAAATCTGAAGTGATAATCTATGAATTGGGTATTTGAGTGACTTATGAACCTAGCACATGTGTTTACTAAACCAGCAACACACAAAATGGAAATATCATTTATTACAGAAGACATTCACATTTTTCTAAGCCAGATCCATGGAAATAGTAACATATACCTGAAGACATCAGTACTGGACATTGCTAAAGTGCAGAGAACATTTTTTTTATGGATTTAAGGAAAGAATGTACAATCCAAGACAACTCAACAAATTTGTTTTGAAAGGGAGCAACCTAACATATGGAGAATGTTTGGCTCCCCAGTATGAGTCAGTGGAAAGTTAAAGATTTTCTTACCTAGCCTGATACTAAATTGATGGTGTATTCAGTGTGATGTTTTTTTTAAAGCTTGCTTATTTTACAGAGTACACACAACGCACAGCAGGATTAAAATAGTTGTTCTGCGTGAGTTCCCTTGCATCAGTCTCGGCCTATTTGTCAACTCTTGAAAAATGTCATTTTGTCACTTACAGGTTTACTGTGCAAGTTTATTTTAAGTGCATGTTACTTGGGTCTGATTGATTTTAGTAATATATCCGCATTTTTCTTTATTACACGGCAGTCTCTTCCTTTACACCAGTCAGTTTAATAGTGAAACATACAGCATTCCTTTCATGCATTTTATGACATTATTCTTTTGTACCGTGGAATCGACGAAAAATGAATCTTTTCACTGAGTGCTCTGGTTGCTCCAGCAACAGTTTAAATAATTCAATTTCAAAATACCTCCATTGTATTGAACAGAGAGAATAAGCAGTTTCAAATTTACAGAATGCACTGAAGAAAACTAGCTTAGCCAGGAAATACAGGAAGTTAAGGCAATGTTTTCCTGTGGTATTTTATGTGCCTGGCATTTAAAGACAGGGCACAGGAAACATGCTTGGTGCAAACAAATTGTATAGTCAGGCCAACAGTTAACATTAATCAAATCCCAGCCCTAAACAGCAACTGTAAACATTTAACTTGTACAGAACCCGTTACGGTGCCATCAAGCATTCACCGCGGTATGTGACATTTCCCTTTTTTCGAAAGAAAGAAGTAAGACAAAAGCCAAAGCACATTTATCTTGCAATCTTGTTTTATTATTTAGCTTACATCTGTCCACAAGAACAAAATGTAATTTATTACAGCTAACCAGTGAAGGCTGCATTTGTTTTCTTTTTGTGAGTGATGTGCACAGAATGGAAAAGGAATGTTGTTACCCAGGAAAGCTTATTCCTGATTCGAACCAGAAAAAGGATTCGGAGCATTTCACCTGACTATAAGGCACCCCATCTCACCTCATCTTCATTATAAAGTACTCCAGTAAGGCTATGCATGGATAAAAAACAAACTTAATTTGTTGTTAACAGAGCACTGCTACTGTAATAAATCAGCCACTTTCACCCAGAATAGGAAAATTCTGGTGTTTTCTCAATGCATTTTGCAGAGCTGGTCTGCTTCATTAGGAGTTCTATGCTAGAAAGGCATATAGAGTAGTTTTATATGTCCAGTGCATACATTTTTGGAAAACCTTATTGTTGGTGGCTCACATATCTCTGGACAAGAATTGGGACTATTTTTGGCTAGACTGGACTGCAAAAATGTTTAAATTCATCAATAGAGATGTTTCAATGGCATCCAAATGAATATATACGTTCTTACTTAAAACCCATGGAATGGCTGCACACACAAGCAGAAATGGATTAAATAAAGTAGAGATCTTAGGTCCATGCAAACAAGAAATACTGTCTCATGAAGCCCCCAACAGTCCAACTCAGGTCCAGAGACTGGCGGGACCAAGGCTATGCATGACTTTGTACTGATTTTCATTGCAATTAAAAAGCAATTCCCTAAATAGAACTCTAAGGGCTCTAATTTTAAAACAGGGAATCTGACATTCCCTTAAACATTCCCTGGTGGGATTGAATTACTGCCATCGATAAACATATGGACCTGGAAGATTCCAATCAAGGAATGTTTGAGGGAATGTCTGATTCCCTGTTTTTTAAATAGAATACTAAATCTAATAATGCAAGCATAGTTGGCAACTTTTCGGTTCTATAGTGTTCTATAAGCCAGTGACCCCATTGGCTCACTAACTGGGTGATTGGATTGTCAGAATCATCTAATAGTTGTTGGTTGAGTATGGGAAGAAGTAGGCTATGATCTCTCCTGGTCCAGTGTTTCACTCTTGGCAAGCAAACCATTTTAGATGTAGTTATCTCCTAGGTCCTTAGAGAAAAAAATCTGTATTTGGTGTAGGCAGAAAAGCACTCTACAATGTCTGCTATTCTTATCTTATCTAATCTTATCAAATATGAATTGTCGGATTTCACTCTTTTCATTTTTACCCAATTTTGTTAACTAAACTCTAAAATGTTTCAATTGTTCAATTTCCTTCAAATGCTATGGCCACCAACTTTCTAATAGTTATTTTTCAGCAAAATTATTAAGGTGAAGGGCAACATGGGCAATTTTGGGCATATCAATCATAATTAAAAGTACAACATATTGAAAATATATTTTCATAAACAATATTTGTCTACCACTGCTACTAAAAAACAAATAAAGCAATAGAGAGGGTGAAACTTTTGCATGTCTATAAATGGCTGTAGTCTGTGCACTCAAAATATGACACATGACACTGACATTCTTGCAAAAATTACTTTGAACGTCCAATGGGTCCGCAAAATTTCGGCGAACCAATTTCGAGGACCCATAGGAAGATCGAGGAAATCATTACAGGATGATTCCCACAGCTGCATTCATGAATTCAGCCGCATCTCTCCTTCTGTGCGATCCCTGGGCACTAGAGTTTAAATGAGAGCTTGCATTCATTTAACTTCTAGTGCCCGGGGATCGCACACAGGAGGATTCCCATGGCTGCATTTATGAATGAAGCTGTTGTACTCCTCCTGTCAGTGTGAGTACCGCGGCTGTGCTCACCAATGAATGCAGCCGTGGGAATTATCACATGATGATTCCCATGCTACATTCATTCATGATGATTACAGCCGCGGTACTCTTGTGTTCTCTTGAGAATCTCTATCCAAGAACACATACTACAGAGCTGGGAGAGCTTGCAGTTCTTGCAGTTCCCACAAAAATCAATCTCGACGGCGGAATTTACACAGCCTGTTCTCGCTTACATGTTTGGTAAGCGAGAACGGTCTGATTCGCCGCAGAAACGAATTTTAAAATCAGGCTCACTCGTCGCTACTTTACAACAGGCACCTTTGTAAAGGGGCCCACAAAGGCACCATGGCTCCATGTATAAAAACTAGAGCAATGTCATCATTGCAACAATTAAGGATCCAGGGATGTTTCTATACATATTATGCATGTAAAGCAATCGCCCGATTGGTTATTTTGTGACCCCTTTACTTTGCTTAGGTTCAGTTTTTTTGATTTTCTGTTTGTAGCTCTGGCTTGTGTACAAAAGCTATAACATATTCTTTTTTTTTTACTTTATTGTATTTACTTTTTACATTTTTTTGTAATTTATTTCTTTAAAATATTTAGAAAGTATATGTGATGTTGTATCTATGTATCACATTAATTAACAGAGCCTTTCTTTAAATTAATTTTAAATAAGAAGACAAAAGAACATCAAAACACTTTGAAAAATGCAATTTCTTTTAAATAGTATTGTTTAATTCCTTTATTTAGTTCCAGGGTTGAGTGCTTGTCATGCTTGGCTACTATCAATTACTTCTCCATAAGTAGACAGTTGTCATTCCCAAACATGAAGAATTGCTTTATAAACCATACAAGGTTTTGTTGAAAACTCTGAGAGGAAGAGTAAGTACTAGTCTTCTAGAAATTCCTATAAAAAAATCCATTCTTTATTATTGGGTCAGCATTCTTCAGTGATTTAATAAGGCCCACCATCCTTTGCAGAGATTCATGGGAAATATATCTGGCTTACAACCCACCAGCAATGCTGTATTAGCAGTAATGCTAAAGAAGAACAGAAACACAAAGTAAAGCTCCTAAAAGGCAATGCTCCCTGCTGTAAAATACTGTTTCATACTTAGGAAGAGATCTAACTACTCAAGTTTTACATCCCCAAGGTTTTCCAAACTCATCATCAATCTGTAAAGCATCCAGCTACGCTTGGTTTGATATCCCTGTAAAATCCAAATCATGGAAAAAGATAATGTGTAAAGTGCTTGGCCCACACTGTATAGCAAAGCTTCACATGTATTTTACAAATATACAAAAGAAAAGTAAGGTTTTCTGGCTAAGTTTTTGGACTGGACTTGCACATGACATAGGTGTTAACAAATTAGAAAAAAATAAAACATAATCCCATTACAAATCATCATTTTACACATCTTCAACAGGAATATTTGTATTAGAAATGAAATTCAAGCTTGCATAGTGTCAGTTCAAAGAGAAAGTCTGATACTGGTATTGTAAATTTAACACACCTTCTCCAGGGCTAGACCATAACAGGCCCACTGCTATACTCTCAGAAGGAAATAGATTGGTTTAAGGCAGCTTTCATTACCGAGGTAAGTTTTATGAGAGAATGTGTGGTTACCATGAAAATATGTTAAGTTCTGCCAACCTTAATATGTTGTAATAAAAGGAAAAGTAGGATAGAAGAGAAAGGTTTTTTAGGCAGGTATATTTAATAATCAACAAATAATTGTAGTAAACAAAAAAGCAGTATGCCACCTTATTGAATGAATAATAATGAATTAGTAGATATATTTTTAGGATGATTCTATTGAATCTTTCCACGAAAACTAGACAAAATCTTTCTAAAGAACATGATACATCAAGACACTAGTGTCATATGTCTCAAGTCCTGATGTGTTTCGCCCTCTGGGCTTCCTTAGGGGATATTAGAGAACTAAAAATTCTGTCAAGTAAGGCAGACCAATGAAGGATAATCTTCAACAAACACAACATTCTACCATAGAAAACACACATTGGGGGCAGGACATTCAGTTTCCATGTCATCTGTCCAGGTCTGCTGTTTCCCACCCCTGTTTCTAGCCCATGCCAATCAATTCTCTCTTTCCCTATACTGTGCTCATGTTCTCTTTTGCAATTTGTTATCCATTGCCACTAACAGAACCAAAAATTGGTCCCTAGTCATCTACCTATTTATTTTCCAATTGCTCATCTGGTAAATGCTGATGGTGCATTACTTCCTTTTACTTTTCGGTCAATTCTGTTCTGTTTGGAAATGTATGAAGTGCAGTTTTTCTTGGTGATAAATAGTGAGCTTCCATATTTATCTAGGAATACTTTTTATGTACTAAAACTGGTTTTCCAAGTTCTTTAAATTCATTTAAATAAAAATAAAAGTATTTTAGGTTTAGCATGATAAGGAAAGTACAACAGGGATGTATTATTATACTGTACTATAGAGAATAATTACAACCTAGAAAGGAACATATTTTGTGATGCTAAGTTTTTATTTGATAAAGAATATAGATAGATTTATCAGAAAACAGTCATGGCATGTGAACCAGTAAAACCTTGCAAATCTCGGGAAAGAGGGTGGGAATTAAAATGTGAAAGGTTACTTTAACCAACTTGTTCAATCACTCTGAACATGACAAAGCTAAGAAGGTGTGTTAAGGGTTCATTTGTCTTTTATCGCTCCAATTTGCCAGAATACTAAAATAGATCTGTATATACCCTTTTGATCCCTAAGTCTTGTTTATGAAAAAGGTAATATAATATTCTACAGATAGCGCCTATCTACAACTGAATTACATTATAATATAATAACAGGTTCACTTGATACGTGTCATGACACATATTGCTCCTGCTTAATATACTTTATCTTGTATCACTCAATCAAGACCAGCTACGTGCTGGTGCTACGCACTGATTGCATTTCATCTGACTACCTTCATGAGATAATGACAATAAATATTCTGGAGTAATGAGCAGCAGCTCATCAAATTCCGAATCCTGTCCTTTCATTAAGGGAGAAAAATGTTACACATAAGTGCGTAATAATGAAAGTCTTTCAGACATAACACCTTGAACCTGTGATTGCAATAAATGAAATCTAACCCTAACCTTTAATTATGATGGAGAGAGACCTCGAGGAGCCTGCCTTAGTCTCCATTCTTCATCCATTTTCCAAGCCATTGTTCAAAAGGTCAATATGTCTGCTACCCGGTGGGTCATTAAAGGACATTGAGCGTGTTGCTTTACTTTTAATGAGTTGCTCACTTTTTCCTTCTAGTCTGGTATAAAAAAAAGTACTGTGAATGATAAATGAATTGGAGGAAATGTTTGGTGTGATTACTTATGCAGTAATGTACTTGTGCAGTAACTTAGTCATGTCCTGTCCTTTCTTTTTTATTTACAAAAAGAAGACAAGGCACTTTATTATGCAAGAAAAAAGCTACAAAAATTAATCTGATATACAGGCCTTGACATATATAATGAAAGGTGCTCTTGGCTGGCTTTGGACTTGGTGCCAGAAGTGAGGGTATTTAAGGCAAGTTTTTAAGACAATTTTTTTTTTAAAGACATGAAGTAACAAGATGTGTTGGAAGAGGATTTATCTTTGTTAGAGGCTTGCACATGTACCGGATAAATATTTAACCTCAATAGAATACAGGTCTCGGTAAACATAATTAGATCGATCAGCCAAAACGTCTTCTTTTCTTACTGTGTATCGACGTAGACCAACAAGTCTAGAATATCAAGGATATTTAACCTTTTATGGAAAGAATCTGATTTGTTTATGATTTCTTGCTATGCCTATTTTACCAGAATATTAAGAGGCATATTTAAAAAGCAGTGAATGTGACATTCACAGGTGGTTAATCATTCTCCTTGATTTAAAACACATTTTTCCATCAATGTTCCTCTTTGTATTGCCTCAATGTGTTTAAATAAAACACACATTCTGTTAAGTCTTGGGCAATATTCAACTTCAACAATAAACTGCTCGCAATATAGCATATCTATCCACTAGTTTTATTTGTATATAAGATTTTTAAGCTGTATAGCACATCATAGTTTTGGGGTGACCAAGGTACAGTTGTGATTTACAATGGTATTACTACAGGAGTTAACAGAGTGTGATTTAAGCTATTCGTGTTTGGATAAGGAAAAGTGCTGTTTAACTTGGTTCTTAATATTTTTGGTTGGCTTAGGGAAACATCATATTGGCAGCATGGTTTCTCCTAATCACTGACCATTCCCAGACTATAAGGCATAGGTTGGTTATATGTGTTAATATCGTTTTGTGTCTGATATTTGATGTAGACATTGCACTTACGTACGATCCTACTTAATCACTTGTTCCTGACTCTTTATTCCCTTCTCTGTGGCACTGATTTATTCATAAAGTTGTGACCACAATTAAAAATTACATGAACCAATATGTGAGGGTAAAATTTTGTACTTTATTATTGTATCATGTTTTTTTTTTTTTTTTATAAATTTGATATTAGATTATTTAAAAATGTGATTTTTTCTGTTTCCAGACACAAAAAGTGTTTATTCTGATGAAGCTAAATATGCAAAATGTGTATTATTTGTTTGTATTATGTATTCACATTGTTTTTCAATTATTAGTGTATTTGTATGTTATTGTATCTTATTTTTTTAGGGTAAAATTAACATTTTTTACATACAGCACCTCAAAAGTACAATATTTTTTTCTTTATCCGTTCTGTGATTGGCCAAGGAGAGATGCATCACAGAATGAAAACAATGGCTCAGACCGTCAGAGTACCGGAGATACTGTTCATCACCACCAAAGTGAGATGGCCCAGAGCAAAAAAAAAAAAAAATAGGCGGAGGGCCTCATGACAGTGGGAGGAGGGGTGGAAAGAAGTCAGGAGAGAATGGGTTAAAAGATGATTGGTCAAGAGTGATGGGGTGATGGGTGAAGTAAGCAATTAGGAGGGGTCAAAGGACAGTGGTATATAAGGCAGAGGTGGGAGGGCAGAGGTTAGAAAAATTTAAGGAGCAGGAGAAAATAGTTGCCCACCCTCCCTCCCTGGTGGTTAGAGCATTGGGGCTGATGAGTTTGTCATGGCAGCGGGGCGGGTTTTGGCGGTCCATGATAGTGGGGTTTTTGGAACACGGGGTTGTAGTGGGGCTCGGTGGTTTTGGTGGGATACCTGCGTGTTGTCCCTGAGCCGGCGTTTTAACGGCTGGGGGCCAAAATTGTAGGGTGCAGGTATGTGACATTTAGGGATGTAGGGGTACTGTCATGGACTGTCAAAAAACATGTGTTAAAAGAACTCGAATACTTGGAATGTATATGTTATGTTGTGTTGGCGGTTGTATATTTTATAAAGAAAAAGTTATTAATGTTTATATTTTTGTTAATAAAAGGCTGCTATGGCCAGTTATACCCAAGACAGGTCTCGTGTACTTATTAAGGGGTCATGGGTTAACGGGACAATCTGGTTGGCTGACCGGCAGAGGTAAGACGACTTTCTTGTTCCCCCTTTACACTAGTCATGGGTTTTACTATTAATGCACAGCGGTTGGTTGTGTTTACAATGCAAATTGTAACTTCTTCAGATTTTTTTTTGACTGTCCTTTAACTGCACAGGTGCCCAGTACTAATTATCTCTATGACCCAAATAGCGCTTTCACCAAGTTTCCAGCGTGTGCTGCTATTGCTGTAGTTCCACCAAGAAGTATTTGTTCTACAGCTAACTCCAAAGGAAAGACCATACTGGTATCTGGAGTAGCAGTGATGGTTAGCATAACTTTTTTCCTTGCAGTAACATTTAGAACATTAGATAGGATGTACCGACAACATACAAACCTAACTTGTTATAGGGGTACACCTTTTAAATAAGAGTTCTGTGCTGATCTACTTTAGTAGAAAGATGCCTAATTAACTAACTGAGGAATGCCAAAGCTAATTCCAGTTCAGCCTTGAGGTTCAGACAAGACACATTTTAGAAGAATTGATACAATTAATAAGAAACACAGCTGGAATTACCATTAGACACAGCAAACCTGTGCCTAAAGGCAGCAGAGGCAAAAGGGGGTCTTTTCCTGGTATAGTTATTAGTTATACTTCTTTTCCAGTCATCAGAAATACAGTTATTTGAAACAGTGTGCATTTATTCACACATCATCATAATATTTTATGACAGAGAAGAAATGTTCTAGAAATAAGGTGATTTTAGCAGAGTGTTGCAGATTTGGGTCCTAGAGGCTGCACAAGTGCCTAGAGACTCCAGTTATATGAGTTTGGCCCTTATTAGAGGGCAACCAAATTATTTCCAATACATTTGCATTGTATATTTTATTTAAACTAAAACATACTTGGAAATAAATCATAAGTAATTATTTAGAAAAAAAGTAGATTTCAAATAAATCTACTTGGAAGGATTTAACTACAGAGAGGTAAATGCACTTGATAAGTAGACATGGGTGAATATTTAGTGAAGTGATAATTCTGTGTAAATAATTGCACCTTGTAATGTATTTTCACTGTGTACGATTGTGTGTTTTGTTGTCCTGTTAGAGAGCACCGACTGTATCCCTTTGTAACCAGACGAAATCCGATGTTTAAATTCATTAATACTTCCCATACATACTTAAGTATTAACTGAATTTGTTTGCTCTCAAACATTAAGATTGTTATTAAAAAGTATATTTGGTTTATGCTCAAAACACACCAGGAAATGGTATGTGTAACAAACTCTTACTGCTAGAGTTAGTTACACACTTTTCATGAGGGCACAGCACTCTCTGCTGGTGGCCAATATATTGCTCAAAAGATCATTTAGGACAAAGTTAACTATCATAATCAATCTAAAGTACAATATACTTTAACCTTTAATAAGGTGAAACAGATATAAAGACTGAGCCCCTGTTTTTTTTTTTCCTTTTTAAGTTAAATTTTTTTAAAACTAATGTTTAAAAATAATTTAATGTGTATATATATATTTTAACATTCATTTTATTGGCATTCTAGGCAGACTAATACATGTTATATAATTTTTACTGTATTTTTAGGTAAAAAAAAAAAGTTATTCGGTTTATATTTGAGTTTAAAATAATGTTTTAGAATATTGAAATATTGTGAATATAATTATTCACATTCATTTTACTGTCATTTCTATCATATACTATTTTGAATGTTAACTGTGACAGTCACTTCTGTGACTGGCATTCTGTGCCCCACATTTATACTCGAGTCAAAGCATTTTCCTGTAAATTTAGGTAAAGAAAAGTACCTTGGTTTAAATTCCAGTATATACATACGTCTCCAGACCCATATAACAAACACATAGCATGCTTCCCTGGCTGGCGGCTTTATCCTTTACTGTGATCACATAACCACATAGTAGTACAAAGTAAAGGCACGTTATAGGATATTAACAGTCTCTTCTCTCATCATCTTCACCTACCACCTGTCCACTTGACCCAATTCTCTGTTCTACTCCTTGCCCATTCCTTCACTGTAACCTAACTATTCAACCTCTCCCTTTCTACTGGTATCTACCCATCCACTTGCGAATATTCTCCCTATCCTGAAGAAACCCTCTCTAGACCTCTCCCTACTTTCTAGCTACCGCTCCCTTCTTCCAAATGTTTCCAAACTTCTTGAACGCCTTGTCTACAAAAGACTCACTGAAAACCTGAGCACCAACTCTCTCCTTGACCCCCTCCAATCTGTTTTTCGAGCTGCCCATTCCACCAAAACAGCCCTTACTAAACTGCTCTCTCTGGGTTTGCTTTCTATCTGTTTGACCGCTCCTTTCAATGTTCTTTCAATGGTAATTTGTCTCCTTTAGTCCTGGATAAGGTTTCATGCTGTCTGTCAGCCATCTCATCATGCTAGCATCTCAGCCAAGTTCAGCTTTAGGTTGTCTTATGCTGTTAAAGTTGCTTACATTTAAAACTTTCCATTTAGTTTAAATTACAGACCATCTGTTAAAGATGAAATCTCCACTTCCATTTTACCACCAATGAAATGACAACATCCTAAATGTAAAATTTTAATATATTTCCTGATTGCAGTTGTGCATCTTAGATGAAAAGAATACAATTTGTCATAATACACGGTGTATTTGGATAAAAGCAGTGTTCTTTACCTACTCCACACACGGCTTCTGTGCATAATAATTGTTTTTTTCAAGGTACCATACGAGAACACCAATATGTGAATTTTTCAGTCTAGCAGAAAAACAAATATACAAAAAAAGTCAAATGTAACAGATGGAGAACGAACATGTTTGGATCAACTCCAGAAACAGTCACAACTGCCTGCTGTGTCCTCCCTTTAGGCCAGTACAAGAAACAAGTTTACTTCAACTAGCCTATTATGAAAAGCTGCAAGTGTCGCCCCAGAGACATGCCGTGATAAAACATATCACTAATTTGCAGGAACATTTGTAAGAATGACTAGGAGAAGGTAAATCACTTCTACATCATTTCACAGTATTTTAATTATTCTTGGCCTATCAAGATCATTAGTTTTTTTGTGCTTTAGGAATACTTGAAGCACGCTTTATTGCAATTAAAATGTGGCTAGTCTCCAAATGTAGATGTTTACAACAAAGTTATGACATGAAATGCAACCACCTAGTGGAAATATTATCTGCGGAAGTGATGACAGTGAGTATTGCCAGTTCAATTTACTGTTGATTTAGTGTGTAAGATTGTGTCAGGAAGGAAGAAAAATATGATTAGAATGGCTTTAATCAATGAGCACTGCCTTTGCAAAGTTGCAGGTTTTCTTCTTAAAGAGATCCAATACCGTACACTACTTTATGGCTATTGAGTATTTGAAAGCTCTCTTTTTGATAGAAACAATCTGCAATTGGACACAAAATGAAATAGGTGGTCCTTGTGCAGTCAACCAATAGTGTCTTGCCCGTGTATAGAGCGGCCTGCCTTAATGACAGCCTATGGTAGTAGAGGAAACATGGAGGCACCTTGGGGCCAGTGGCAGAGAGGCCTATGTTAAGGTAAGTTGATAATTACTTACTGATGCCATTTATCTTGAAATAGCTTTGCCTTAAAGGCTCAAAATTAAACATTATATCAGAATATTGCAAGAAATGTGTGCCTGTTTATTGCAACCACTAAATTCCCCTAAAAACACCATCATGCAGGAGGCAGCTATGTTTATATAAATAACTGCACCGCCTAAAGCGGATCTAAACCAAGATCAAACAAACAAAAAAAAATCTCACACTCACCTTTCTTTTCACAGAGCCCCCGATGGTCGCACACCATGCTGAAATCCGCGTGCCTCTATGTTCTTCTGTCTTCTTCTGGCTACATCTTCCGATCTCACACAGCGCAAGTGTGACATAGTGAGGGTGACATAGCCTGCTGTAACTGGGGAAAAAAGAGTGACAATCTTACTGCGCATGTGTGAGTTCAGCATTTTTTCCCCATCACAGAAAAAAACCCTTGTGCGCATGCCCAAAATCGGGTATGCACAGAAGGAGCAGTCTGGCACTGCTTCTCTTTATTAATTATATGTTATTTTGAAACTGTGTTAACTTATTTTAATGTTTATAAGACTGATGTCTTAACTAAGGACAGGTTCGGACCTACTTCAGGATTAAAAGATCCCGTGCATCTCCATGCATCTAGCATATTGCACCATGGCTCTAGTTCAGCATCCGCAGATTTGACAATTGCAGCAGTGAGCTATATTGTACCTTTCACTACTGCCCCTATTCATTTTGCTGGGAGAAGCTACATGTCACATCTACCCAAAGGCAGAAGTTTCCTAATATAAGGAATCAGTAAATGTAAAAATAGCCTAACACAAAAAAGAAGAGCTTGAAATGGGTATATGTATTTGTTTTTTTCTCAAGATTTAATAAGGCAATAAATGGACTAAAGTGGCGTATAGGAGTAAAGCAGCAAATGTTCATGGAAGCAATAAGCCCTCCCTAATGGCTATGGCATTGTTAACCTGACACACGCATTTCTAGTGAAGACTATAAGGGCATTAAGCTCATTACATTGTGCATGTTGCACCATTGTCACCATGTTAACACCTCAGAGATCCTTGACAGATTTTACTAAAGTCATTGAAGACATGAAGTGTCTGCAATGAAGCGGCAGGATAATAGCAGGAATAATATACGAAAATAGAGAACAAAAAAACAAAACAAAACCAAAAACTTTTTATGATGCACAATGAGTAAGCAAACTTCTTTTGGGGCTTTAAAACTTCTTTAAAGGTCAAGTGAAATGAAATCAAGGAAGTGGAAATGTACCATGAGTAACTCAAAATCAAGAGCACCCCCTCCCCTTTATAATTCCACTCATTGTGGTTCTCTTAGTAAAAAGCACTTTTTATTCTCAGTGACAATCAATCTATCTATATATTGTCTGAGTGACAACAGAAGATGTAGACCACTCAGAAATGAGAGAACTGGCAATCTTCCCAAAACTCTGTGAAGGGAATCAGCAGAGTGCTAAATGCAGCATGTCAGCGTGCACCGATCAGCAGGATCTTAATGCAGCCTTGGGGTATGGGCCATCCACAAGTACTACTAAAAAGTTTTCTCCCAAATGCTTAGATAGAAAAAAAAGTATTTCAAACTTTGCTCTACAAAGTGAACCTTCTCCCGGCATTATGAATATTTATAAAAGCATCTCCGTTCACCATATGAATAAACCGCACACTGCTTTTGTCACATCATATAAAGATCATCATGTGAATAGCAGAAAAGCATAGATTGCACATTTATTTAATGACACAAAGAAAATGACAAAAACCCAGCTTCCATTTCAAAAGCATTGGATTTCTGTCTGTATCCAGCATTAAGTTTTCATAATGTTTGCAGGGAATGTCTACACATTGGTTTCTGTCCTAGTGTGGAATCGGGTGATTGCTGCACACAATAGGGGTTAATTTATTAAAGCTCTCCAAGCCTGGAGAGGATGCACTTTCATTAGTGAAACTGGGTGATTCAGCAGACCTGGAATGGATCTGATCCAGGATTGAAAACACTTAGTGATGATTTTTTGACACTTTAATTGAAAATGATTGGGTATTCTATGCAAAGTGATTTTTTTTATCACATTTATTCATAACCTAAGGGTATGTTTAAATGTGATTGTAAGCTCTTCGGGGCAGGGTCCTCTCCTCCTGTGTCACTGTCTGTATCTATCTGTCATTTGCAACTCCTATTTAATGTACAGCGCTGCGTAATATGTTGGCGCTAAATGAATACTATTTAATATTAATAATAATGTTAGGACTGGCCATGAGGTTACAATGGGGTTACCACTCCCTCGTGCCAGTGCAGCAGCACAATCAAGCATGGATGAGCTGTCAATTGTGCAGGTGCTGTTTTTTTTAAGAAACAACTGCAGTGAGAATAGGTGGCTGCCAAGGTGCCAGCTGCGGGGAACTGTGCAGGATCGCACAGTCACATGATCACGAGGCAGATCTGACCCTGCCCTAAGTAAAATATCCGATGCAGAATGATAATTCAAGTGAACAGCCTGAACTTTTTTCTTTTTTTTGAATCAACCCCAATACAGGGGATTCCAATCTGTATAATGAACTGATAACATTAATAAATGGAAATATGTGGGGAGAGGTGTATAATTAATAGGCTGTTCAATGCTCTGACATGTTCATGCTTGCGTACTGTGTGCTGTATTATATTTTCAGATTTGATGTGCTGGGACCTGAAAAATTCTTCAGTTTGGACATACAAAATAAAGCACTCCGCCTCGATCTGAGACGACCGATACTCCCAGGCACAAATAATTACTGGAACAAAAGCAATACTATTCTTTCAAAGACACAAGATTTATATTCACACTTTTTTTAAAAGTTGTAGAATGTTTGTTTTATTAGGTGAACTCCTACATTATGGAATGTCTGTTTTAGTATGCCGATGGATAGGTTTTTGTCTTATTGACTTTTGTATCCTCTTCTTTGAACTGCATTTACCCATTAACCCAGCCCATTTTTTTTATATGAATTTGATATTCTTGGTATTTAAAATTTAGAGACCTTTCTAGAATCTTTTAGAATGCAATCAGTTCAGCTTGCTCTCTGACCATTGTACTCTCCAAGGTCTCCACATTCGAAGAGTCCTGATTTAGAGCCCCTCATTCCAGGCAACATTACCATCATGTCAAACTGGCTAAAAGGAAACTTTACAAACAAATACAAAAAAAAAAAAAAAAAAAACGAGAGATTAGTAAAACTGAGAAACTGAATTTAGAATGTCAGCATAAAATACACAGCTTTGAGTTGACGTTAATTGCAAATCCTCTCAACATGGTATTGTATGGTTCCTGGGGAAGCCAGAAGAGTCTGTGGGAACACAGCTTTATGTTTTTTTCATCAAAGTTACAACTTAGTCCAGCAAACACATTTGTACGGAAAAATGTCATGCATATATTTTTTCACCTTTCCATAGGTCCCCCTGAATGTCCCCAGCAATTTTAGTGACAATGGTATGTTTTTAGGGACTTTGATAAGGACTTTTTAGGGAATTTATGAAGTCGGAAAGCTACATTTGTGAAATGCCAAAAATTAGCTTTATTTAAGTACACAACTCTTTACTGCAATGTCATCTTACCAAACTCTAATAAAATCTTCCATTGCTACTTCCAAGCAAATGTTTTGTAGCTGGCATTTTTACCATTTAGCAATTTTTGCACCTTTTGTAAATTAAGGACCAAGGCCAGTTTAGGGGGAATAGCCCAGTGGTCCAAAATTTTCCTAGGTACACACTGACAATATGGCGGGGATACAGTGCTGTGCATTTAGGGGCCCCATTTTCATATTTGCCCAGGGTCCCATTTGGGTGAAAACTGTCTCTGATAAGGACAATTAACTTTATTCTTATTTTCCTATATTCAGGCTTGTTGCAGGGCAGTAGCGTAACCCTTATAAAACCCAACTGATCACTTTACTAGCTTAATAACTAGTGTCTTTAGAAAGGGGGCAAAAATGGCAACATCCCATGGCTCACGAAAGATTTGTTATAAATAGACATAAATGTTCATCAATCAAGTTTTCTGCCTAGGGCTTTGCTTTATCGCACAGCTGTGTAAATCTTAGATTGAAATAGATAGTATTACACATACTTTAGTAGCTTAACCATGGTACTCAACTGCATTGGGGATCTGGTCCCATTTTAATAACCCAATGTGCAACATCAGTTTTGTGTATCTAGATGACCTATTCAACAATGCAACTTAAAAAAAAATGACACAGAACCACAAATGACTTTTTTTGTACTTTATTTAGAGAAGAGACCTACATAAACTATGTCAGGATACATGTTTAATTACGCGTTCATCGATCAGTAGATGGGGCAGTTAACATAACACTGAGGATTATGATAGCATGGATAAGAAGACAACAGAGACATTTATCATAAATGAATATTTACAGCAGTAATGTCATGTGTTTATGTTTTTTTCTATATATATACTTATATATAGGTACAAAAAAGTCTTGGTTAACAAAATTTAAGGAAAGTGTACACCATTTATATGCAGCAGTAAGCTATGTTCATAAGGTGGAACTGAAGTACCTTTGGACTTATTTTTGAACATACAGGAGAATCATTTTGCTGAGGGAGACAAGAGGAAGGCATTGAGTACAATAATGGCTTTGGCGTTGTTATAAAACAAATCGCTATTAATATTGTTTTCATTCTTTATTTTTCCAACCTTCACTTGAATGAACAGCATGCCGTGATTTACGAAATATAAATAACATGTTCAGTTGATTAACATACCCTATTCCTATAAACATATGTGCACAGCAGATGAAAGGAAAACCTTAGAAAGACTTAGGAAAAGGAAATCTTGGACTTGGTTGGTATTCTAAGGCAATTACGAGAAACCAATGCACACTCATCATCTGTGTATCAAATTTCCCAACAAAGTATTAGGCGCATCATCCATTAGCTCCAATTTGCAAAAACTATAATGATCATTACACCCAAGAAGAGCATCTGATTGTTTAGGAAAAATTTTGACAGTTATGAATACTTTAACATGTGATTGAAATCCAACAACAAAATCTCAACTCAATCTCTACAATTCCTTTTTGAGAGCACATTTATACTGTTGGTTTTTGGTGATTGATAAATATAGAATGTGAGGCCATCTATGACATCCACTGCTGTACTTGAAATTTAAACTTTACTAAAAATGTTGATTTAATGGTTGGGTAAACTATATTTACACCTGTAAAACCAATGTATAACTTAATGTATATGGCTGTTGGTTAGCTCCATTAAAAGTGTTTGCCCAGCCATTTTTTTTGTATACACTTAGCAAACACTTATCGGGTTAATGTTTGTTGTCTGCACTTTAGTAGGGACATTTTGCTTTACTACCTCATCTATAGATTTACCTGGAAATGGGAGGAAATGTGAACAAATTTTTCTTCCAAGAAAGATGTCCCAGATAAATATTTACCATCAGATGATTTTCCCTTACCTATGGCACTAAAACATTCCCTGATGGAGAATCGTGCAGTTTCATGTGGTACAATGGCACCAATGATTGTCCACCAGGGAATGTTTCAGTGAATGTCAGATTTACTGCTTTATCAATAAACCCCTATAACTGATTGCTAGCAGTATTATGCACACAAAACTGTATCTGGAAACTGATGCAATTCACCCCAATATTATCCTCTTCTCATTTTTGTTTCGTGATTGGTTGCCTCCATTAGTTTGCCACTAAAAAGGGCAATCACAAATGATAAAGCAAGCATAATATAAAGAACATGAAAGCAAAAATTGGAGAAATCTGCAGCTGGGCACCAAAGATAACCAATACATTTAGGTAGTTTCAGAAATTATTTTTGTACATGAACAATTAAAATGCACAATCATAAATGAATAATTTAAAAAAAACAAACACAGTGAATTAGCAGCTAATGCCACATACTTGTGTTATTTCAGGCATAGCATGCAATATTACGTTGGTGCAGTCTACATTTCAGTCGTGCTACAAACCCCAGTTTAAGAGAGGAAAGCAATAATGACTTATTTACTAAGAAAATGGAAAAAGAAAGGCTGAATTGCAAAGTTCAAATTTAATTGAATTTAATTTAAATACCAGATGTGTTGAAGGATGAATCATGATTGGCTGGGTTACTGCATGTTGCCCTTTGCCTTAAAAAGTATCTTTTTTGGTTGGAAGTAATGGTTAAATGTAATTTACATTATATTCCAAGGTAAAACTCCAACTCCACCAATCAAGACATTTGAACTCAATTATATATATATATATATATATATATATATATATATATATATATTATACTATTAGCACAAAAGTCTACAGATTTCATTAGCATTTAGAACACTGTTCAGATTGTTGAATAATTAACACATTTACGTAATAGGAATACATAAAACTGTTTTGTTGCATAGAGAAAATATGTAGAGAAAGTAACGATAAGTAAAGTTATATGACATTTTTTTCCTGTTAAAAAAGATTAAATTTAGGCTGATCTCAGACAGGCAACTCTTCACTTGCAGCAGACCAATGCCAGAGACCCGTATTGTATACCTGTATGGAATTTCTCCCCCCTACTAATGCCAAATTCTACCAAATCTTGATTACTAGCCCATAGGCATCAATGGGTGACATATCGCTGGCTAGCAAGGGAGCTATTTCACAGATTTAGCAAAATATCTCTGTGGGGTAAAGGGGCTTTCATAAATTTTTGCACCAAAGAGTCACCCTACTTTTCTACAAAATGTATATTTTGTTCACATTGGAATTAGTTAAGCATACAGAACAACTTTTTCTTATATACCTTGGTTGAAATTTTTATACATAGACTCCTATGTGATCTTTCAGCTGGCCATTTGTTGCCAGCATTAAGATCATCCATGTGACCTGGCTCTTGGTAGCAACATAAGTTTGGTTTCAGTTTTCTTTTATCAGTCTTCTCCCTGAATTTTTGATTAAAACCTATAAGGGAAAGGTATATTAAAACATATTGGATCAATGGAAAATAATTATTTAATCCATATTTTACAAATAAATATATTGTTGCTAGTCATTATTTTTACAAATGAATATAAGAGGTATCCCTGAATATAATAATGGTGCTTTTTAACCTTCCTTTATGCAATCAACAAAATATAGCTATTAAAGAATTTTTAATTCTAAATAAAATTTACTATGTCTGTAAAATAAAGTATTTTTATAGATATTTATAGATTTTTTAACACATTATCTTGTTAACAGAACAAATATGTCCAATGAACTTCCAGTATGTCCAAAATGCAATGGACCCATAGTGGTCTTCAGTGGATTTTTTCTTCCAACAAAATACTGCTTATCACTTTACTTATATTGGCTAAAACCATTTGCATGCATTGGGGGTTACATTTTGACATTTTACATTCATTATAGTCCTGCACTACTGTGCTTTAATGGGAGAATGTAATGGAAGAGCACTTAATAAAAGCTTTTTAATAAAAGAGAACTTGTGTGTCTTATGCTGCCCATGCACATAATCATCCAATAGTTTGCTATACCATTTGTTTAACAATTCTAGAAAATGATCAATGAGATAAAGAATGGTGTAAGGCAAATGGAACCTACTATCCTAGTGGAAATTTCTGTGGAATGTGACCAAGCCAGTTATTCTTTGCTGCATGGAACATTTTTTTTAATTACTTGATAGTTTGAAATACTTTTATGAACACATGCTGGCTTTTTGCCATGTTTTTGGCCAGTATAGGTACCGTTATTATGCTATTTGAGATTGGAGATCCATATTTGCTGTGACATCAAGGGCTTCTACTCATTTGAGTGTTTGATTAAAGTGCAACTTAAGTCCCACATTGAAAAAACAGGATCAGTCAGATGGGTATTGCAGGAAAGGCCAAGCAATGTAAATTCTGCAATATCCATCTTACTTGCCTGATCAAGCCAAGGAACTGTCAAAAAAGTGCATGGGCAGCTCACATGTGGCTGCAAGGGAAACCCAGCAATCCCAGCCTCCCTTGCACATGCTGGGAATAAATTAGTTACCTCATCCTGGCAAAAAAAAAAAAAAAAAAAAAAAATGGAAGATGGTGGCATCCTGTGATGGAACAGGGATAGATGTAAAATACCAAACAATAGAAAGCAGCTTAAGAAGCAGGTAAGTCAGACTCTTAAACCACTCTGAACTTCAACAATAACAGTCAAACAATATTCATTTTTTCATAAAAATTGAACCATGCTGCATGTATCAGAGCAAATATCATAGTAAACTAATGGATACCAAACACAATCCCATATTTTAGTTTGCAGCTGTATAGCCATCAATATTGAAGAGTATTTTAAAGCAAGAATGATAACTAGAATATACTTAATACCCGTTGCTGCTCAAAGCAAAGTCCGTACATTTGTGTCACCATCACCTTGGGATTGGAAATTAATATTTAAGGATAAGTCTATACGACTTTGAATTTATAAATGCTCGTTTGTTAGTATTTATACAAAAATTTTAAACAAATAAATGTGGCAGAGATGAGGTAGAATGAGAAAAAGGCTGATAAATGCTCAAGAAAGTCTAAAAACTCTCATAACTAACTCAAAAACATATAAATGCTTGAAAGTTCCAATAAATCCCCCAATAATTTCGTTGGAGCATTTATAGGAATTCTCAAAGGTGTTTTTAACACTTTCCAAACACTGCAGGATGTGGTTTCTTTACAACCTATCAAGAAAATATTCTGTGGACTGGCCATATACATCTATGTATATATACATAGATGTATATATAGAGAGTCAGTTTAGGTATACTTTCTTTTTAATAATCTATCTAAAAAGTGAAAAAAAAATTAAAAAAGTTTCCAAACGGCGGCTTCTATATCTGAGAGTATTTTGCACCTGAACTCCAGATGTATTTTTAAAATAAAGGGGTATTCGAATGTTCTTCTGTAAAATATGATTGGCTACATATCCTCATTTTGTCTCTGTGAAGTCCCAATCCTGATGTATTTCACTTTTTATTTTTATCTCAGACTTGGGACAAAATGAAGGCATTATGCTTCATAGGGGAACATCCAAATAACTTCACATGTTGTTTTCTGAAGTGCAATTTATGAGCTATTCCCACTGCTTACCTGTAGATTAGAATCATTTGTACAGGTATACATTGACAATATTTGAACAATGGGACTTTACAAAGACAAAGTAAAGGCAATAGTATTCAGGCAATAGTTATTCAGAGTATAACATACAAATGGCTTTCATTAGAAAGGCATCCATAGCTCAGGTACACTTTAAACAATGGGCAGTGCCATCCAGCTATTTAAGACAATAAAATTCTATATCTAAATCTAAATCCTTTAGTTCTGCACATGTACTTAAAACAGATCAAAGTATATAGCCAAAGCGAATTAGCAATAGCACATTTTTAAAAGATCATGTAATAGCAGGCATAGCAGCAGACATAACAGTTCTAAATTTTTAAAATTACAAAAGAAACCTCCAATTTGCTCATTTATACACTTTAGAGATGACCTACATTATTGTATATTTATATGTTTAAATAACGGTTTTCAGCAGTAGACCCTTGTAGACTAAGGCTAAATAAGGGCAACCATTATGATGTATAGATGAGAGCTTTCAAGTATCTGTACCCTCCTGCCTTGACAAAACATAATTTGCAAACAAAATGTTATTTAGATGCATGTAGTTTAATAAATAGCCCTTGATTTTATGTGGGCTATAATTCGGCTGTAATTTACTCTTCACTGTACCTTCTGTTTTTATGTGACAAATGATCATAATTGCTACTTTTTCAAATTGTGTGTCATACTGTTTTTCTAGAGCATGTAGATACTTGTGAGTCCCAGCATGGATTTAGGAAACAATACATTGGTATTTAGAAGCCATGCCTGGTGTATGGAAAAGATTCAATTCAAAATCACAAAAACACTGTTATAAAAAGTATATAGAAAGAAGAGAACTGTGCTTAATTGACTAGCAGAGCCAACTCATGAGTTTATGGGATATTTTGTTTTTCAGAAACAGAAAAGTTGCAAAGCAATAAACAATAATTTATGCTTTACTTGAATGGGACTGTAATAAACTGATAAAAGATTATATCTGACTGGCTGCAAATTGAGAAAGTTTAAATTTATTTTTAGGTTTTTATTATATAAAATGCAACAACACTTGCTGTCAAAGAACATGACATTGTTTTCTGGTACCTACTATTGTCTATATGATACTCTGTACAGTGCAACATAGGATGATGGATATATATATATATATATATATACACAAAAAGCCCCCAACAGATAAAAGCGCACATGCAAAAGTTGTATATTGTAAGCTTGTATACATTAAGGAATAATATATTGATTGTTCCAAAAGGGCCAATGCATTCTGATATATGTATGTAGTTAGTACATGTAAAATTATTATTTAATGTAATATTTTATGCATAGTTATACATTTCTACACATTCACTAGCAGTCCAAGCTATCCAGGAAAAGTGAAATAGACCGAAGCAAGCTAAAAAAAAATGCTGAATACGTGCAGAGAAACAGTAAAAATGTTTTAAGGATTTACCATAAGGATTACATTTTACCATTTTAGCCATCCTATAACAGTGTTATAGTTTGTCCCAACCCTGTCACTATTACTTTTGCTGTACAGGTTAGACTGCATGTGAACGTGGAGAAAAGGCCAATTCAATATATTGTTATTTTTTATATTGTTATAATTAGTGTTAAATACTGTTGTTTTTTTCCTATTTTCAACAATTGCTACACATTATAACTACATACATGTGTCAGAATTATTGCAAAATGTTATGCTATTGGTTGTTTAAGTTCTATCAGCTCATATAAGGGAACATTTTCTATTTACCATGAATTTTAAATAAAAACATAACTGCAATTCTGCTAATTAATTATATAACTCATGTTAACGAACATATCAAGTGAATATAATGTCTGCTTTGTCTGTGATAAATACCTGTTAATGCACAGTTTACATGAATATGGTCTAAAAAGCAATGAATTGCAGAGAATGAGTCTGCTGTCCATGGTGCTGAAGTCACATAACTTATTGTTGGCTCATCTGAAAATTTACTCTGACATAGGAAAATGCTTTTGTAATAAATGTAAATTTTTATACTGTATGACAAATCAGCAGAAAAAAATATCATTATGTAGATCACTTATACATATTAGTGTATATAGGTGGTGCTGACATGCTTTTCAAAATGCATGACATAACCAATTTTAGAGGATACATTAGGCATACCAAATGCAGCTACTCAGCAAAAGCTGTAATGAAAGCATTGGTATACATTACAGCTGGCATTTAAGGAAAAGTATTGTGAGTTTTGTAACTATTAGGAATCACCTGTAAAAACTCACATTTCTCTTTCATTTACCTTTACATACATTCCATTGGACTCATCAGCTTAAAGGACCCAATCTGACAATTCTGACCTTATGTATGTTACAGTGGTGCTATGTTTGCACCATTGTGTAACATTGCATTTTTCTCTAATTCATTCCACTGAGCCATGCATGTAAAGGGACAGGTGCAGTCTTAGCATGGTTCTGTGCTGGAATTAAAAATCTCCCAAGCGTAAGTTTGAGAATTCTATAATACCAACCCGGCCAACGAGGAGGACTGAAGACTGCAAGACACACAGAAGAAGGCCAAGTGCCGAATGAAGTACAAGAGGATCATGGAGATGCGCTGGAGAGGTCTAGCTAGGTGAGTCTCCAATGACATACAAATATACCATGCATACTTGTACGTTATTGAAAGCTTGTGGGGGTTGAAAGTGGACCTTTAATTCTTGAGGTACATATTATAATTGATTGCTTTGCCTTATAGAATTCCTTCACCCAAGTTCTTTGACTTGTCCTTTATCCAGCCCATGTACTCTACAGCTCTAGAGATGTTGTCCTCACCACCTAACACCAAATGTTAATTACAACTTCAGCAGCCTAAAAATATTGGAAACATAATAAAATGCATAAGCCAGTCATAGCACACAAATGTCCAAAGATTTATATAGCATATTTTATGACATCAATAATGCAAGAGAAGAGAAATTTTATTTGCGGCATATAACTGCTAACGTCAGTACAATACTGATCGCTTCTGAAATGAGACCTCTAGATTTTTATATTTAGCAGTTAATTGCGCGGAACAAATAGACACTATTCCACTGTAAACTCCAATGCACCTTTTGATTTTTATATTCAGATTGCTCTTTGCTTATGTCATCATTTATTTATGCATTCCATTAAACCAACGCCATTCTAGGATAGCTAAACAAATAGTAAAATGAACAGGACATTGGTTTCTGGATCTGCAATCTGGCACTGAATGAGAAGGGCCAGCATGGTGATGGCTGAACTGCGGTATTATCACACTTCGCTATTTCACTAACAGATGTTTGCTTTAATCTGCAAAAGAGCACCAATGTGAAATGTTTTATTAAAATCAGTTCTGGTGCTATCTAAAAAATTGGAGGAGATTATTAGCTATTCTGCTGGATCTTGTAACTGAATTTAACAGTTTTTTATTAGGAATATATGCCTGTTCAGTACCCTTTGTATCCCATGTGATACAGACATTTTTGAATTTGGGAAAATGATCACACAGTATTTTTGACAGAAATCCAATTTTAGGGAATTTAGAGAATCTAACCATCTATATATTCATGGTTTTCACCATAGTGTTACAGTCTGATTCTACAATCTTCTTTAGATTTACCCAAATTATGTAATATTAGAACCTTCTATTACTATCCAATTAGCTCATATCCAGTCAACCAGACCCTTGCACTACATTGGTGTTGGTAGATAGAGAGGGGATTGTATAGTTAGGTTGTAATGTGTGGTAAGTGTATTGAAAAGAAACACAACCTTTATATCTTTTCAGTTTTAGACAGTTTCACCAGAATCAAGTCATCCATTAAATATTTCACTTCTCTTCCCAGAACCTGCACAGAGCTTGAAGTCAAATACAGGTATCTCTATAACTCATGTTGTACTGCGAATGTTCTCTTTTCTCAGATGCTACACTTCTAAAAGAATGCCAATAATTCGTATTACAACACTGCATTTGATTGTATGATTTTAGCAGGCAGATAATCAGAGTTGGTATATGCAAAACAGAAGATGGTAATACTTAAATGGAGGGTGATTGGGGTTTCTCCAGTTGTCCTATAAAGTACAAGTATCTTTAAAAGAAAAACAATGAACCTGATTTATTAAAGCTCTCCAAGGCTGGAAAGAATACACTTACATAGATAATTCAGCAAATGCGGAATGGAGTTCTTTAAACTCATTTGCTATTTCCTATGTTTGCTAATGTTGTAAATGTTTTTAATCCTGAACTAGATCCATTTCAGGTTTTCTGGATCACTCAGCTTCACTGATGAAAGTGTATTCTCTCCAGCCTTGGAGAGCTTTAATAAATCAGCCCCGATGTATTTTTCCCTGTAATTATATTTTGATAATAGGTTTCAGACACTCATATTGCACATACAATTAAATGGTTTGAGCATTGAGTCTTCATGTTTGCTGTAAATGTAATGTTGGGGTCTACATGCACACACCATGTTTATAAGTGACAGCCTTGGCTTTTTAAGAAGATAGATGTGTACATGATGGTGGACATGTTCATATCAATGGTGAGCTCCTTTTAAAAATTCCTAGTTTTTTCCTAATATATGTAAGAATGATGAGACCAATACTTGGAGTATATCTGTTGCCAAGTTATGGACATTGGAATATTTGCATATTGTCAGTGAGGGCAGTACATGCCCTTACTGATTTCTAAAGCTATAAATCATAAAGTAAAAGAATTTCCATAAAGTAAAAGAATAATCACTAATGTCATTCTCTAAAACTCAGCTCAGTAGGGTGACTTATAATCCTTTAAGCTGGGGAGGAGGCTTCAGTTTGCTGCATTGGTGAGAAGTTCTCTTCTCACCAATGTTCACAAAATAATATGGATGTTGACAGCTTGCCAACTTCAGAGCATTGGTCAAAGTAACAACCAAACCTTAGTTTTCAATGCCAACAACTTTCTAAATGGTGGGCACTATTCATATCAGCTTCTGGGCAGCATTTCTATTGGCAGGTGATTGCAATTACACCCCTTGATAACTACCGGCCATTTGGAATGCAGTTGGCCATGTACCATGGCAATGCATGAAGTCTCATCAGAACACATTCTAAAGTTTACAGTAAACCAAAAACAGCAACACTTGCAAACTTCAAAGAACATTTCACAAGCCTATAAAAGACATAACCAAGGGCTGAGTTCCTTGGAGAAAAAACCTAATGATGTCAGTGCCTATTTAGTTCTACTGTGAAATTTGAAAATGAATTGTCTTGTAGTGCCTGCAGCTAGAAAGGTCAGTCAGGGCTCATTTTAAAGCCCATTTACTGTTTCTGGGAATCTGCAATTACCTAAATGTCCACAGCCAGGTTATCTGCTTGTTCTTAGGGTAAAGAGCAATAAAAAAATGTTATAATAGACAAGAAAAATGAGAACTGTATATACAAAAAGTACTGGAATTAATAAATGTCAGGGGCATTGAGAGGTGTGTGTAATAGCTGGGGTGAGGAGTTCTGGCCTATTTCACTGGTGAATACATAAATAACATTAAACATTAATAAATAGATTCTTACAGCTTTGTATGCACTACTTGCAGGTAGAAATTACGTTTTTAAGGGAACCTGTACTAATAGAAACAGCAAGGTTTCTTATCTCCGTCAAAATATGTTGACATAGGCATGCACATTAAAAAAAAGTCTAGGTCAAGCCATGAGCGTGTTATCCTTATACTTGTGTCTTAGAAAGCCAAAAGATCAGTATGACAGGTATTTAATTAACATTGTTTTTAAAGGACAGCTTAACAAAGGCCTGCATTGCCCTTGACACGGGTTTCCTTGAAATGGTTTTAGTGGAAGATAATGCCTCTACAAAACTCCAAAAAAAAGTACATATACACACAATTTAAAGAATTATCTATTTAAGAAATAGCTAACAAGTTCTTTCAGAAATGGTCATTGGTGACAAAAACTGGTAAAAGGTTATATTTAAAGATATAAAAAGCTATAAAAACTATAGAAAAGTTTTTTTTTACACCTTGCCATACTTTACCATTGTATTTCACCTAAGTGCCTTTCTATTTTTTGTCCACCACATATATCCAACACTATTAAAGTTATCAATTTCCATCACTCGCTGTAGCCAGACATGCCTAAACCAAACAAAAATATTCTTTTGTCCATATACAAACTAATCAGAGTTTAAAAGCCCCCAATTAAATGTGAATATTAGCCAGGAATATTCCCAGCTGTAATAAAAATAAGGCCATTTGATATACTAACTGTACAAGTAACAGAGTTAACAGTATAAAGATTTCTAATTTCATTACAGGGAGGATATCCATGCAGCAGTAGTGGATTCTGTAATACTGGGTTGTAATACCTTTTAATCAGATGGTAAATATATAAAGGTGTGTTCTGCTTGTCAAATTTCCTGTTTCCTTCATTTGTACGTCACCCCTAGAAAAAATGTTATGTAGGCCATAGCTACTGTCAGATTGGCATCCTGCCTAGATCCGCAGCTGTGCTTGTTTGAGAATGGTCACAAATACAAGCTGCTGAGGTCATCTAGAGCAAACTGCATATCCCGCTCGCTAACTAGCCCCTTCATCCTTGCATACATATATTGAAGAGGAATAGAAGACAAACAGAAAAGGGCAGAGATATTGTAGGCTTCAACTGGGATTTGCTGTGCCGCGAGATGTACAGTGTCATATGCATTACAATCAGCTCCTTCGTAAAATTCTCAGCTTAGAGGTTAACTTGGATGTCAGTGTCATCTGTGTAGAAATTACTTGGAGAGAAAGATCTTCTGAAGTCCTAATACAACAGTCAATTCCACCCAGTCAGCAGGAAATGAACATATTATTTTCTGCTTTGCCTTTGCAATGAAATTGTGCCAATTTTTTTTTTCCTATTTCAAGTTCCAACTTGTTGGCTGTCTTTGGGATCCGGCTAGCATTAATACCTTCACTGTTACGGTAAGGAGATTTGTCATCTCCCAGCAGCTGTGTGTTAAACAAGAATGAAGCCCGAGCTTACGAAGGCTCAGACGGCAAATCACTTTGCATTTTCCAGTTTCGCTGTCAGGCAGATGAGAATGTTGGATGTTAGGCTATGTCTGCTTTGTCCTAGATAATGTATTCTAACAATGGCCCATCAACACCAAATTTCACATTTTTGCTAAGATTAAAATGCAGCACTATATATCAAAATATATATCAAAAACAATTCCAGTTTTCTGTATCGGTCTACCTAGCTCAAAATTATTTACTGACTTAATTTTAAAGCAGAATTCCAACCAAAATGAATTTTTTTGGACCAGTGTCAAGTGTATACTGCTGTCTATGACCCCACTGGAGAAATGGGGTGGCAGGTATTGGTTGGGAATAGGGATGAGCGACCTGTGTAAATTCGACTGCCGAGATAACATTTTTTGGAACCTGCAAGAGCAATCAGGGAAGTGGAGCTGACAGATAGAGATTCTCTATCCAAGAACTCAGGAGTCCTGCGGCTGTGCTTATCATGAATGAATGCAGCCATGGGAATAATCCTGTGATGATTCTCACGGCTGAATTCATTGATGTACACAGCCGCGGGACTCACACTGACATGAGGAGTACCACGGCTGCATTCATGAATGCAATCGTGGTAATCCTCCTGTGCGCGATCCCCGGGCACTAGAGGTTAATTGAGGGCTTGCTGTACTCCTCTTGAAATGATTTCCTCAATTTTCTGATAGGTCCATAAAATCGGTTCACCGGAATTTCGCTGACCCATCAGAAGTTCGAGGAAACTTTCACGAGATTGTCAGTGGCATTCTCGCTCATCCCTAGTTGGGAACAAGGCCATCAGTAAAGACAGCAATAGACGCTTGCCAAAGGTTCCTAATTTTCTGCATCTGATCCAAAACTACAAATAACATCATATATAAAGTTTGTCTTTAGATAGACCTTAACTAGTTTTTCACTTGTGTAGGAGAACATTTGAGATAAGCAAGTTGCCCCACTTGGGTTTGGAATAAAACAATATCACCCCACAGACACGTTTGCATATTAATGGTAGGTTAAAATTAAAACTAATAAAACTAATAATAATTTATTACTTATAATAGATTATTTCTACATATAAATTATAAGTAGAAATTTTAAGTTAAAATACCAAAATTTTTCCCATGTGATCTGGGGACATCTCCCACATTATGTTCCACAATTCTGACCTATAATTTCAAAATAGCAGCACAATAGAATAGCCTCCTTTCATAGCAACAATATCGTATTAATTGCACCTTCCATATTAAGCTAAACCACCAAATAATTTATTTCAAACTAGCTATATTAGGGTCACGATTGGATCAGGAAATCATGATTGTTTTAATGAATTCCACCTTGTAATATTTACTATTCAACATTACCTGCATTACAACAATGTATTAAAGCTTTGTGACCAATGGAAAGCAAACCTCACAATAAATCACATATCTTAACACCTTATGGCCAGCCAAGGCTGTGCTATGACTTTTGATGGATATTTCACAACAAAAGCAAAATAAAATTCACCTGTGTTCAGAGAAGTGTAATGGGAATTTCAAGGACCTAACTATGAAAAAACTTTTATCTGAAAAGGTTTTGTCTCCATGGTGATTCTAGTGGACTGGATTCCTGTAGGTACTCATCACAAGTCTTCATTAAAGCCAACACTAAACAGTTTACTCTGTCAATAAGTAATCACAACCTCCCCTCCTATGTTGAAGAACAAAACAAAAAAGTAAAACCGTATACCATTGTAGGAAGAAAAAAAGACAATTGTTATGGGGACAGCATGGCAGTGGGAGGGAGATTTTATCTTTTTTTTTTGCTCTTTTGTTTTTGCTTAATGAGTTCCTCACATCATTATCTGCAAATTAATGTCAGATAATTTTTTAAAGTGAATAAAATTAAAGACAATGCTATAAAGCCTAAATTGAACAAAGGTTACCTACTAAAGATTTGTCAGGTCAAAGAATTTTACTTCCAAAGTTTCCAATAAAGTGGCAGTATATTGAATTTTGTTTTTTGCACTTTACCTAATTTGGTGTTTGAATTTAAGCATACTTGAACGACATCACAAACTTACATTTTATTTATTTTATTTATTTTTATGTTTATATTGCACCTGATTGGGTGTTTGAGTTTAGGAATATTTAACTGACCTGGCAAACCTTAAGAAAACCGCTGCAAAAATGTCTACATAGCATGATAAAATTAATATCATCAATTCAGTTAAATAAAAAATGAACAGAAAGATTTTTTTTATATACATACATATACACACAGTAGAAAGGGGTGGATATTTACATAAGCGGCACAGTGTTTTTTTTTCCCTTTATCATTCTCGTAGCATTACATACCACAGACATAAAACATTTAAAAGAGAAATAAAAAATACCATCAATAAAAAGAAATGCTTCAAATTAAATATTACCAAATAAGGAGCATACATATCTTCAAAAGCTGTGGATTTATAAACACGTATGGATAGGAGGAATATTATCGCAGCAGTAATTCAGATAATGAACATGTAACTGGTATTTGAAGGCCTATTCTACTGTGTCTGCTTCTTTACCAGAATCCATGTGGAATTCATAAACTTAGTTTTTTTTTTTATTTTTTTTTTTTTTTTTTTTTTTTTGTAGAATGATTCTTTGATTAATATGCAATCAATAGAATGTTTTACAGAATGCCCCTCTGTCGATTGTTTGGAAACTTCACTTGGGGTGTGTTGTCTTTTCTCCCTAAGTGCTCCAGGCTTACATGGTATTATTATCTATTTCTCTCTATCACTGCTCAATTTTGTGAAGAAAGGATAACAATGGCTTCTCTTGACCCCTTCTTAATAACGGTGCCTTTGTTATTCCATAGATTCATAAGCTTATGACATCACATACACAGTTCACGTGCTATAGGAACCGCTTCCAATCCTTTATCAGCAAAGCGTTCAATTCTTTCAGCTCCTTTAGCTTTGCATCCACAAGGCCTCGTGTCAATGGTGTAAACCTTAAATATCAGAATACTATTTTTCCTGCCTGTATCAATTTCATTTTTCCATTTATAGTGACTTTGTAGATTTTAATGAGAACAGAGAGTCATGTTTTGGGTAATGACTACATTTAAACTGGGTTTTATGACCTTTAGGAATCAGCATTTTTACCGGTGCACTCCATACTTTTATCTGTAGCACTCGTTGGATATAACTCCAATGTCTGGCACCTGCTGTGCTTACAAGACCCTTTGAAGAAGTAAATGTCTCTTTTTTCAGGATGGGATAATGACCTTTGTATTTCCATTTGCAATCATTACATCCGGGGTCGTTGTAACATTAGTCCATTTGCTTATAATCCCAAGGTATCCAAAATTAACGGCAATCCATAACTTGGTTATTCAGCAAGTCCAATAGTAACTAGACGTGACATTTCACCAGTAATTTGTTTTACCAGTAGATGTTTTGCTCCTATTATGTATTGGGTATGGGTATGGAATGAGATTTAGTTTATAGCTTCATGGGTTTAACATCCATTTCTGAGCCAGCCTTTTCTCTATTCAAGTCTCTGATTAAGTCAATGGATTAAACAAGACATAATTCATTAAGTAACTTAAAGAAAAATAATGAAAAAAGATCATAATTATTTAATGATAACTTAAATTCCCAGTGTTCCCATATAGATAATGAAATTGTGTAAATGCTATGATTTGCTAATGTAGTTAAAAATCTGGCTTTAATGTTCTCTTTTTTATGGGGAAATAAAATTGAGAATGGGCCAATGACGTGAATACATCCCTCATTAAAATGTCCTCCTCTATGGTTACATAAATAATATTATTAAAGACATTTCATTTTATTTCTCTAGATTGTTTCAATTATGAAAATAAATCTGTCATTGTATAATCAAGATACTTATATAATTATGAATTTAACACGACTGGAAAGTCACTGAAACCCGACTTCCCAAACAACTGTAATTCAGACCTGAGACACACTACATATAAACAAAGACATCCCAAAATACACCAGAAGAAGGAAGGACACTAACAAAACTATCCGTCCCTTGCTAGACACTTTCCTTAACAATATTTTTTATATTTGCGTACTTGTGACAAAAGCATTATGCTTTCTGTAATACTGGTAAAGGTACTAGGTACTGAAAATCACATTTTAAAAAATAAATCATATGTCTATTGTTTTTTTTTTATACTGGTCACACATCCCATTATCTTAAAAAATGTAAAAAATAAAATAAAACACAAAAAAAATAAAAAACAATATCAAGAAAAATCAACAAAAAAAAAAAAATTTGAATTGACTTAAACAAAGATACTGTTTTACCCGTAGGTACCAATTCCAAAAATCAGAAATCCTTTACACGCAGGATTTAACAAATTATAAAAAATTGTTCTTAAGTAGTTTAGTAGGTAAATGTACAGCTTCCTCAAAAAATGGCTGAATTGCTCTTCTTATCAAACCCCAGCTTGACTCAATTTGTTGTTTCTCTTTGAGTACGCATGCGAGTCATAACACTGTTGTACTCAGTGAGACAATGCATTTGGTTGTTGCAATCCGCCATTGTGTATACAATAAAGTATAAATGCTCCACGGACAATGGCGTCATCTTAAGGCTTAATGCCATTGTGGAGGTTTTAAATAGGATTGTCTTTATGCATTTAGTTGCGTACCGAGCTTTGAACACTGGTAGAACTGAAGCAAAAAAAAAAGACAACCACATTTAAGTGGTAGAATTTCAGTTCCCAACTCTTTTTCTTTACTCAATCTGTAACAGCAGAGTCTTCCGAAATGATTGTATTGGTGGAAGATGTAGACAAAAATGAATCTGCTTTTACAGATTTCTTTCTGTGTTGTTATATGTTGCAGGCACTTAAGTTTTTTGTTTTTATATTTTTTCATTTTAAATTTTTTTTTTAATATGAAGACATTTTGTTTTTTCTTGGAAAGGCAGGAATAAGGAAGGTAAAGGTAACTAGGGTCAGAACAACTTCACAAATGGCCTTAGCTAGCCCAGGATGTCCAAATAAATTGGAGAAGCCTTTCCTAGGGCTTGAAGAATCTTGTAGATTTCTTTGATGTTTAACCGCAGCTGAGGTTCTCTCTGCCAGCATCCCAACATAATGTCATACACTTCCTTTGGGGCTACTCTTGGTCTTTCCAGCACTCGTCCTTGTGTGATGCACTCAATAACCTAAAAGAAAGAATTAAAGATTATATAAGAACACAGGTTTTGAAATCACATGACTGACCATTAGTTTAAAAACAAAAGGCACTGATGAGTTTGTGCTTGTATTTATATGCAGATACATAGTTAGGTTAAAAAAAAGTTCAATCCCTTGTAAAATAAATGAACTTACCTGAAAACCTGAATATTCAGAAAGAAAGATATATGCATGGTTGATGCAAAGGAAGGCAACAAAAAACTTGTAAAACGTGGTTTAATTTGCTCCAACAGGGAAAAAAAACTTTTCCAGGTGCAAAGAGTGTCCACTTGCCCTTTGCAATAACCTTAAAGTTTTTTTCTCTATATGGAACATTTATTTATTTATACAGGGTGATCACAGCCCCCCCTAAAGGTCTCTTCTCAAGGGGGGAATACATTCAGTTCAGCTAATCTCTCCTCATAGCTGAGCTCCTCCATTCCTTTTATTAGTTTAGTTTCCCTTCTCTGCATTCTTCTCCAAATCCATAATATCCTTTTTGTGAACTGGTGCCCAAAACTGGACTGCATATTCTAGGTCTGACCAATGCTTTGTACAGGGCAGGATGTCTCCATCTCTACAGTATATTCCTCTTTCAATACAATAAAGTACTTCTGCTTTTTAGCATTGCATACTATTATTAAAATCTATGATTTATCAAAACACCCAGATCCTTCTTACTTTTTGACTCCCACAAATGTTTTCCCTCCAGAATGTACGAGGGGTTGCTGAGAAGTTCCTGGCTTTGCCCCCTTCCAGATGAAATAGTAAAAAGAGTGTGGGGGCATATGACAGCCTAATATCTTAGTATGTAACTGTGCAAATATCAGGTCTTTGGGATTCTTAAAAATGTTTTTTCTTTTAGTGAGAATCTGTAATGGCAGAGGCACAAGCAAGTTTCACGTTGTTGGAGTTACGGGCTGTCTAAGTTTTTGTTTCTCCAGGGAGACTCAGCAAAGTCAATTCCCACTGAGATGTCACAAACAATGGGGGAGAAGTGTCCTTCCTACAGCAGTGTCAAAACCTGGATATTGCTTCAAGACTGGGCATTTCACCGTTGAAGATGAGCCCCGCAGTGGACGGCCCCCAACCTCAACGGACCCGGCAACCTGCGATGCTGTCCATGAGCAGATTATTGAGGACCGGCGAATATACACAAAAAAGATAGCCCAGATACTTGACATCTCACGGGAGCGCGTTTGGTTTGTTATCACCACTATCCCAGACATGCGCAAGCTTTCAGCGAACTGGGTGCTGAAATGTTTGTACAGTGATCAGAAGAAGGAACGAGTTGTCATACTGGCCCATTTTGAAGCTGCACAGGACTTTGGGCTAGGTTAGTGACTGAGGATAGGATGAAACCTGGCTCCACATCTATAATCCTGAAACGAAGGAACAGTCAAAAGAATGGCGCCACAGCGGGTCCCCGCGGCCGAAAAAGTTCAGAACTCAGAAATCAACCAAAAAAGCCAGAGCGTCACTTTTCTGGGACAAAGACGGTATTCTGTTGGTGGACTACCTACCTTAGGGCTCTAGTATCACGGGACAGTGTTATGCTAACTTCCTGGACCAATTTAAGGAGGCAATTAGGACGAAACACTGTGGAAAGTTGCCAAAGGGGTTGCTTTTTTTGCAGGACAATGCACCTGCGCACACTTCCAACATTGTGGCTGCCAAATTGAACACTTTGGATTTCCAGTTGGTTCACCATCCCCCCTACTCACCTGACCTGGCCCCGTCAAACTATTATCTGTTCCTGAATTTGAAGAAACACCTGAAGGGGAAACAATTTGAGGACGTCAAAGATGCTGCTGAGAGCTGGTTTGCGGCCCAACCAAAGGACTTTTATTTGAACGGTCTAGAAAAGCTGCAAGTACGTTGTACTAAGTGCATCAGTCTCAGGGGGGAATATGTTGAAAAAATGTGTTTTTTCATAACTCTGGCTCTCTTCTTTCTGAGCAAAGCCAGGAACTTCTCAGCGTCCCCTCGTATAAAGCATATAGGTGAATGCATATGATAGATCTAGAGGTCAACTTACTAAAGAAAATAGGCATAGACATATAATTGGCAAAGAGGAGCATTACTAAGCATTATTAAGGGAAAACATTTTATTATATTTCCTTGCACAATTGAGCATTCCTTCCATGTGATTCGGTATTCTTTGAGTACAAATTCCCTTACAAGTTGATAATTCAGGGGTAGAAGCTAAACTCCTTTAATAAATCAGCCCCCATATGTGCACAATACCTCCTGGAGCTTATGATGGCTTTTTAGCAAATGATTACTGTTTTAGAAAACCTGTTTCAGAGATACTTGCAGCTATGAAACAGAAAACCCTTTTAGTTTTTGTTTCCATTTTTAACAGTAAATGAAACTGACTTTAATATACCTTAACCGTCTGTGTTCCTTCATAATGTTAACAGTCTTTGCAATAACAAGTCCTTGTTTGTTTATGACCAAAACCTCAGCCTCTGCAGCCGTTGTTCAGTTGATGCTGTTCACTGGTCAAGAAGCGTACTATAGATGTAATCAGACTAGACATTGCTCTTGTTTGTTCTCTGGTCTGTAAAGTAAGACTGTCAGTTTTCTGGACTGGCAGAAATAATTTAATGTTTAGGTGGGCTGGAATTACATTCATTTCCCTTGTGTATAAATGTACAGCTAGTCCGATGACCCCTAAATATCCACCTATCTGTCCATCAAAATGCTCCCCATCCATTCCTTTCTATTTTTCTTTACTCTTTACTTCTTTTCTATGCTGGTTTAGCTTCTTACAAATTATTTCTTAAGCTAGTGCTGGTTTAATTTAATTTGGTCGAAAAAAATGCATGTTTAACTCTGTGTGCACTAATATAAGAGCTTGGATGCTTCAGTTAAATAATAATATTTCTTCCGGAAAATCTGATTAGTAGTGGTAATGCTTTTTTTAAAGCAGATGTGAACTTTGAGCCACAGAAACTTGAGCCGCCACTTTTCTTCCAGGCTGAATGATGGCTGACATTATTTACTTACTTCCTGTGAGCCCAAAGTTGTCATTGACACACCCCATGCAGCTATATCTCCAAGTTGGCCTAGACTTATAGTAAAATACTGAAACGAATAGGACAGATATGATGATGTTAGCATTGCTTTTTCAATATGCAAGATTTTTGATCATGCAAAAGAGTAAAAAGACACAAATACATCATCTGATCAGCCATGAGATCTCAAAAAAAAAAAAAAAAAAGATTAGGGGTTATTAAGGGTATTGGGGGTTAAAATGGGGTGCTTGGGGATGAGAGTGAGAAAACATAGCAATGCTTTAAATAAACTGCTTATATTATATCTAGGACACAAATAGGTTTAAGGACATATTCTAGGACACAAGAGGACACGGGAGGGTTTTAGGACAGATTCTAAGACACAAGAGGGTTTTTATCTATTGAATATTGAATACAGCTTTTTAATGTAATAAATAAGTCATGTAATTACTAAACATTTGTTTCAAAGGGGCTGCTTTTACAAAAGATATAGGCTGCTCACCTAAAATAATGACTTTTCACCCTTCAAGGGATAATTCACTTACCTTAATGAATGTGACATATATACATAATTGTGTATTACTTTCTCTTTCATTCCATCCTAACATCAACTACGCTTATTCCTTGCGGAGTGATATTTTATTTTTCAAGTCAACCACCTTAAGTCCTAAACTCAGCCCCTGTGTTTCAGTGTGACTTGCTGGAGTGGACCCATGGAATTTTATCACCACCATGTCAAGTTATACAGAAAGAATCAGTTTACAGTGATGTGGCTATTCCTTTTTATGTCTACTATCACAGGTGGTAATGCTTATCCTTTATATCTACAATTTTCTTCATATGCTCAAAAGCTAGACAGAGGTACTAATTCAGAATATACAACAAACACCACACACATAAAGTTCTCCCTTGTGATAGAATTAACCACAGAGGTGTTAGGGTTTTCACATAAATGCAGATAGCTATTTTGTATTTAACCTTCTATGTGTACACAGCATTATCTAGTCTTCTTCTGATTGAGTGACCACAGGCATGTACAACACAGATAAGGTCTCAGGGCTGAGCTGAACACATTTTGGGATTTTATATCTTCTAGCTGCTTTGGGAACACTTTGGAATTACCCAAAGGGAAAAAATATCGGCATTTCCATGTTTTGCTTCTTCCTACTTGACAATAAAATAACCAATTACAACAAACATGTGTGAAATTATTTCTGCACAGTGCAGAGAGGAAGCTGTATTAGCCACATGAACCAAGGAGAAAATTACACTAAAACAAGATACGTGGCACAGTAGTAAGAATTATAAATTATACCTCTGTGTTTGAGAGCTGGAACCAAGGCTGTTTTCCATATGTGAATATCTCCCAAAGGATCACTCCAAAACTCCAAACATCACTTTCAGTGGTAAATTTTCTGTACATAATGCTTTCAGGTGGCATCCAGCGAATTGGTAGCATTGTATGGCCTCCCACCTATGAAACAAAAATTATACATATAATTATACATACCATGGAATCGTAAATTTTACATAAACTTTTGATACATAATCATTTGAAAATAATGTTTGTTTTTTGGTTTGTTGCAGCACAACCAGTAATGCCTATTTTTAGGTTTTGGCAGCATGATTGCCCAGAGTTTAGCACTTTGGTCTTTGCAGCACAAGGTCTTAGGTTTAAATCCCAACCAGGGGACTATCTGCATGGAGTTTGCATGTCCATAAAAGGAAAGACATGCAAATACAGCTTTACCTGTTCACATTAAAATCCAATATAACAATAATATAAAAACAATATTTCTTCGCCTACTTGGACACTATACAAAGTGTTCCTATACAGAGAGTTCATATTACACCATAGAAGAAGATTTTGCAATATCCTGCTTGTACGTTGTCCTGATAGTGATCACAGTCGCCTTTAATTACTGACGCATTTCGCCATGAATGGCTTTCTTGGGGTATTTGCAACATGTGGTATAAGATTACTGGGTGATCATATATATATATGTTCACAACTGTGCCAAGATAATGGATTCCCTGGTGAAAAAATGTGGGGTAGAGCAATAACAATACAATAACAAGGGAAACAGAGGGCAAACATTGTGGAGCAGGAACGGTACCATAAGAACCTGCTGTCCTATATCTAAGTGTGCAGCTATCAACGTCCCACCTAAGCATTCCCATGGCCTAAAATAAATGGCATCATCAACCAAGAACCGGTTGGCAACACTCAAGTTGGGTTGTTATGAGACTAAAAAACTAAAGAGTCTGTATGTACAATGGATAAATTAACAAATATAAATCAACTGTACCTTATATAGCATTGATTTTTAAACAGTTTGTAAATAGTATGAATCATTTAGCTCAGGTGCAGTTAAAATTTGGGGTTTATGGAAGGTTCTTGTTGTCTCCTGAGAAATACTCCATAAGATTAATTAGGATTCTCCTTTGCTTAATAAAGGGTCAGTCCGTTTTGAGCTGATATTTCTGCTTTAGAAGGTTGCTGCTGAGCTAAATCTAAGACTTTCTATATAAACGTTAGGAGTTGCAATGCCCCATCTTATCATGAAACTTCATGATAAGAAGAAACTTCATGATAATACGTCATCTCATCTCTTACCACAGATGAGATGACGTATTATAAGGAAATACCTGACCGATATCAGTTAGTGAATAGAGGGACTATGAGCTGGTAAGTGATTCAACATATCTGTAATTTGCCATGGTAATCATATTGGGTTTGGTTGGGATCCTAGATCCTAGATTGCAGTGTGGTTCCTGGCAGCACAAACTTTTTAGTTGTTTTTTCTTCCCTGTAGGAAGAACTGAACCTCAACAGCACTGTGAACACAAGATCAATGTGTGAAAATGCATTGTCCTCCAATGTGGTTTGTTTTCCTGCGTACATAGCAGCAGTTTACTGTGCACCTGGGAGCAACTAGCCAAGCAGTTGTCCACCAAAATTGTGAAAGGGGTCTAAGACTCCCTAACAATCCTGGAAGTTAGGTCCCACCTTGATAAAAAATAGTTTGACATTTAGTTAGTGAGATTTAGTGAGATTCTTAAAAGATTTAAGTTTCCCAACTTGAGTGTTGCCATTGGAATTTAGTGTTAGGAGACAATTATCTGTCTGGCAATCCTGTGCTGTAGACCACCGAAGGACAGTGTTCCCTGTTTATTATCTTTGTTGGCGTCAATTTCAGCAGCAGGGAAGATAAGGAAAACAGCTGTCAGTCCTCTGCTCTGCAGCCTGCAGTATCCCCGGTTTCCCTTTGGCTGTGAATGGTCCTTTGGCATCCCCAACTCTGAGACTGTGTGCAGCTGAAGCGAATTTAGAGTTGTGATTAATGAGTAGAGTGGTTCTTGATCTCAGTTCTGAGCTGCTATTGGCTACTGGGGCTTTAAAGCCTCTCTGCTTCCAGTGATCTGTGCCTGTTGTAGTGTTAAGCTTGGTTGATCCGCTGCTGATGTAAGTTTTGTATGATTTACTGCTGACCCTTGAATGGTCCTAACCTTTCGACCGTAAGCTGCCTTTGACCCCAACTCTGCTTTGGGCTTCTCCTTTGGTACCTAGACTGGAGGACTGATTGCCAGTGTAAGACCTTGTTTTCTGGACTTGTCCTTGTAAGAACCTTGTGCTGCTTTTCCCCAAACACCACCCCTTGCCCACTAAGTCCTGGGGGCAACCATGTGCTGGGAAAGGCAACAAGTCTCCTGAGGCTGAGCGGTAGCTTGCTATAGGTGAAGACTGGGGTGTTAGATTGGTGTCTGGCAAGTATTGGTACTGAACCTTACATAGATGGCCTTACATAGATGACCAAGTCAAATACTGGAATCTGGGGTAAGTTTATTTACCCCAAACCAAGATGTGATTTGTTTTTTATATTTTTTAAATTATATATTATTTTTTTCATTTTTTGTTTTAATCTGAATTTAAATTTTTAGAGGAATGGGGTGACTAACATAGCTTAGGTATTTTTAATACAAATACACCAAACTGTACAATGCCATTTAGAGAAACCAAGTTTTGTTTATGTTATATCTATGTTGTTGATGCCTACAGAAGTGACTACAGCAATAGGCTGTACTCTCTATAATAGAAATTAAGTTATGTGCAGTTATACTCTGTTTTGTGTAGCTGATAGACCTGATTTAATTATAGAACCAAATAATTGTTTGCCCATTTTAGCACAGCTAGAGTTGGCCTTTGCTTTGTTTGTTTAATAATATATGCATTGTAAATATAAGTTATAAGTAACTATTACTGTAACCCAGGGGCTGTAATTAGTTCCCTCCTATGGTTAAGATCTTAAGACACCTCCATTAATTAAAACTTGGATGTTTGTGGAGCTTGGTTAATTGAAAACATGCGTTTTTAAGAAGAATATGTGTGCGTTATTGCAGTATTAGACACTATTAATTGCATTGCTGTTAATATTAGCATTGCGGCTGTGGGCTCATTGTTCTGAAATTGTCTGAACATTTATGAGCTCTCTTTCTTTACTATATTGATAATAGTATACAATAATGGGCCAGGCACCACATGTTCACTCATTATTTGCCTACTGAAGCAAAGGCAAAGATTCAAGAGCTTGTTTGTTTAATGTGTTAGATGTTTGCATAGTGTGGCTAATTAAATACTTGAGATTTGCAAATACTCTGATACAAGGGGGATATCATAAAATTAGTCTTCATTGCTTGAAAATGAAGCATTAAAATAATGAGGTCTTGTTCTGATATTGTTATTTGCTTCGAGGAATTTTATACATCTGTGAAGCCATTCATAGAGATTCTGTGATAAAACAGCACAAATTTAATTCGGTATGCATTGCTGCACACAATAGGACTGCCTACTAGCATTCATAGGTTAATATTTGTTTCCATTTTCTGCAACAATAAATGCTGTAAAGTTTTAATATATTATAATTTTCTAGTTGTCTAGCTTCCAGATTCTTTTTGTTCTCCAAATCACATCTTGGTTTGTTAACTTAATCTTTTAAGTCTAATTTCTCTAACTGATTTTGAAAAAAAGAACAAATGATGTAATAATTATGCATTATTAATCAAGAAAACACATATTTATTGTCTCTATCCTCGGATATTTTGTATTTGTTCATTATGCAGGCATCTTGTTTATTAGCTATTGTGTATTGATTTACTGGGGATCAAGTCACCGCATAAGTAATGGGCCTAATTTATTAAAGGTCTCCATGCAGAAGATAGACTATCATGGGAGAACCTGGGTGATCCAGTAAACCTAGATTGCATTTTTTAAAAACACATTGCTATTTTTTGCCAAAATGTTCATTTCTGGACCAGATTTATTTCGGGTTTGATGTACCACTGAGGTTATCCTGTTTTAGATAACTTTAATAAATTGGCCCAATGTGTGGATTAAAAAACATATGCATGCATGGAAATTAAGAATTAGACAAGTATTATTTGAACCAATCAATACTTTAAAACCTCATTTATATTATGTAATAATAAATTGAAAGGAACTGCAAAAATTATTTTACTGCATAGCAAGTTTAATGCCTGTGAAATTCAGTATTCCTGCTGCTTTCCTCCAATTTTAGTGTACGAGGTATAGTGGTTATCCAATATCAACCCAAACACACACACCCAAAGCAGTATGATAAGTGGTACACAAGGTACTTTTACACTTTAAAGGTGCAGATATTGAAAAGTATCCTATGTCATCCATCTGTCACATATGATATCAATACAAGATTACAAGAATACAAGAAACTGCATATATCGGTATGTCCCATAGGTAAATCATGACCTGTATGTATGTACCCTTAAAGACTGGAACAATCCTTGAAATTTGGATCTATATAACATTTTCATATCACAGAGCCAATGTTGCTGAAACATAAATGTGGACAGTGACAGTCAATGGGGTTAACTAACTACCAAAGTGAATGACAATGCTCTGGTGACTTCAACTGTCTATTCAAACGCAAGGAAAATCCTGTTTTTAAATTTACTTGCACAGATTGGTTATTCTTTGCAAACTAAACATATCACCGCATTCACTAAACTAACTTGAGTTCTCTTTTGCAAGGTAGTAATTCACCTTGGTAAGTGAACAACCTAAGTTACTTAAGGCATACTCTACATGGACATTTTCCCCAAAATACTCTACACGGACGTTTAACAAAATTAAGACCTGGAAAATGCCAAAAAATGTGGGAAAACGCTTTCATTAATTTCAATGGGGGCGTTTCCCCGCGCTTATAAGCACTTGAAATGTAAACGCAATAAAAACACGGGAAAGTGCGAGAAAAGCGCAGGAAAACGCGGCATAGATATTTTCCAGCGTTTTAAAGGAAAGCTAATAAAAGTGCATTAATTAAAAACCCAGACAAGGAAAGGAAATATTTACACATTTCGACAATATTTGAATAATAACTCATGGTTTCAAGGCATGAGAGGTTCCAGGTGTCATAATTCTACATAAACTGTAGGTCCCTGGAAAAGGCCCAGCTCTGCTAACTTTAGGAACAATTACGAGAGCATCAAACAATATCACTTCTACTTTCTGTCCCTGTCTCCTTGAATTCAAGGACAAATATGCATGTGGCTTAATCTTTCTACTAATTTCATCTGGGCAGTCAAGCCTGCTAAACCATAAAAATAGGCCTATCATTAAATTCAGCTGCAGCCAATATGGATGATTTCTGCACAGAGGAGCCTTCAAAGCTCTATATTTTCCCTTTGTCATAAAGGAACACTAAATATGTCTCTACTGTGACCAATGGCTTTCATGAGCACCCCCACCTCCAGAGTTTCTGTTTGATTACATTACATCATTTCATTAATAAAATTCTGCAATACGGAAAAGTAAAATATACACAAAAATGCTCTATGCTTGGATGATCTTTTCAAGTCAAAGATCATTTCAGTTTACTTGAATGCTAAGAACTCTATGCTAAATATCCAGAGTTATTTTATTTAATGGGCACACTTTGCAATGTGCATCTTAGCAATTGCATGCATAACGGTAAAGACTAATTGGCTGCATGCCTCCTATTTTTCCTGATAGAAATAAAGTGCACCCATAGCGAGGATGATAGGTGAATCTAAAGTACAAAGTCAGATAATTAGAAACTCACAGACAACCTAACAAGGTAATGTAATTAAACAGATTAATACACTTCTTTATTTAGTGTACAATAAAAGCTTTTTACAACCTGTAGTGAAAGTGGCCAGAGAAAAGCTAGCTAAGAATTAAAATCACATTTATAAAAGCTGAAGCATCAGATTCATCTTGCAAGGATGGATAACATCAATTTATAAAATAGTAGAGGTGCATTCTGCAAATACATGTACAGTTTTTACTATTCAATTATAGTAATTGTTACTTAAGGATGAGTTAATAGGTATCACAGAGTATTATCATTATCTAAAAAGTACAAAAGCTCATAGAGACCAACTAGATTACTGAGCTCCCCGACAGAAATGAAACCCGATTGGGTTCTATAAAAGCATACAGAACACAAGACTTATCCGAAGAGGAAGACTGCAAAGTACGTAAGAACTTTGTACATAAGAATACCAGTGGTCACAAAGAGGTGGTCCCTGGTTCTGGCCAGTGTGCCCCCCAGTGCACTGGCCAGAGCCGCGGACCATGTCTCCTGTATGGACAAAACCAGCCCACTCTCCCATCGCAGGCTCAGACCTGTGATGGAAGAGTGGGTGGGTTCTGGCATCATGACGTCACTATGGGGGAAGTTTCTTCCCTTTTGATTGACACACAGTTCTCTGCTCATGCACAGTTCGGATTCCCTTCATTTAGTGGTCCGTAGGTCCAAAAAGGTTGGCAACCACTGACTTATACTGTGGGTTATGGCACATTGTGGATCATAAATAAGGATGAGGTATGAGGTCTATCCCACCATTGGTTAAATCAGTCTTTCCTAACATTTTTAACATGGGGGAACCCCTTAAAAATACCTTTCAGGTCTTCAAGGAACCCCTGCTATAATAAAAATATATACAGCTTACAGGACAATACCATAGAGATCGGTAGGAAGAATACCTCTTACATTTCTAACCATTGGGAAGAATGTCACCCTTACAGATAGCCAAAAAGATTTTTTGTGTCAGTTAAACTGGCCTGAGAGTCAGAAATTGCTTATTGCTTAAGAAACCTCTAACGACCTTATGAGGAACCCTTGTTAAGAAACACTAGGTTAGATGAACCAACCAACAAACAATCCAAGAAAAATGGAACCTGGGTAGATATGCTTATCACTAATCCTTACTGCTGTCAGCAGGGACTGGAAGATATTAAATCCAAACTTTAACCAAATCATTCCTTTTTACATGGTATAGCATAGGTTTATACCCATGTATTACTGTATATGTCCCTATTGGGGTGATTTGCCCAGAAGTTCTTTCCTAGTGGCAAGGTATTACTGGCACAAGCAAGGAGGAAGACAAAGACAACAATAAATAATGTTTAGTATAGTTGGATAAGTTTTTGATAGCTATGCATACCTTTTTTCCCTTGTGATAACATCTAAAAATACCCTTTTAGCTCTGGTGTTACCAAGTAAGAAAGTGAGAAGAAATCCGCTTTATCAAGTCACATATAGTAATACAAACCTGACAAATATTGAACCCTTTCCCATGGTTTATAGTTTACTATGTTTGGTGATCAGTTTTTGGTGAATGGCTCCAGGCACAAGAGCAATGTCCTAGCCTAAAGCCAACTTTTTGCATCTGGATCCTCTCCACTTCCCTTGGTGAAAGATATCCATAAAAGTTGCCATAGTTCTAGTGCCAGAATTCCTGCTTTGCTCCCCCACTATATCCAAAAAATCTACTTAGCTGCAGCTGGTCCATACATACATATATTTTTGTGTTTAGTGTGGCAGAATTTCACTGTTGCATTTAAAAACTTTTAGACAGAACCATCACCTAGGTTTAGTGGAAAATCAGACAGTAAACTCGAGTTGTTTGGTGATTCTACTTTATAATTAGTTAACGTTTGCTTTTGCTGTTGCTGTATGTATTTAGAATCCAAAATGAATAACATAAAAAAGGAAAACAGGATATTAATAAATAGATTTATTAGAAAAAGGGAAATTAGGAAAGGGAAGAAAAACAAAATGTAAAAAAGGCTGCCTCAAGGAATACTGATTCCCAAGTTACATGTATTACAATTGTGAAATAGGGCTCGCTTTGGTTTTCGTAAACTATAGGCCACAAGTCTGTTTAAAATAAATAGTTAAAGGGCTAATATATTGTCCTAGTTAGGATATTTTCAGTGAGTGGAGATGTGGCCCATGATGGGTAAAACTGTCAAAAATTTCCCATGAAAAAAATAGACACCAAAATAGATATTTTGACCTTTATAAATTGGCCCCTATGTGCATCGTCTTAATTAGTAAAACATATGCTTAGCAATAAAAATCTGGCTACTACAAAGAAGTGCCCTGTTGGGTTAATTTGTCTAGGTAAACTACATACAGTATAATCAGAAGCACTCACAGTTATCTCCTGCCACCATAAGGTACTGCAGGGGGTTATGCGGAAATAATTTCTGCATCCTGTGACATATGTACCAAAATAAGAAGCATGTTTTATTATTAGACACTGTCATATTATCCTATTCTAATGAGAAAAATAGTGCTTTATAAAAGGGAAGCAACACTACAGGGGGTAAGTAGGGATTCCTGATTTCCTCCCTATTAGACTATGTTACCAATTCTAATTCAGCTTCACATTGTTACTGAAGCTTGACTTTATCTGACTTCACAACTTAATCCAATAGACGTCAGAGGATTGTTATTGGAAATGATCTTTTGTGATTATTTCCAGTGACAGATGAATAAATGGGTCCTGTACATCCAGTATTGTTCTGTTTTATGGAGAGAGGGCAAGCGAGTGGCACACCCTGTGCTCTCCTCCATATAAGTAAACAATGGCTGTTCCCGATCATTCATCCATCCATCGTCCATCATTCTGCCATGATAGATTTATGAATGATGTCCAGGGACTGCTATGGACAAGTTAGATTTTCACATGAGACAAGCATGACCAGTTGTCCTGGGAAACTATAATCTTACATGTGTACATAGTCGAAGAACCAATAACTTTGCCTTGGCAGGAATATCCAACTCGTTTTCCATTACAGAAAATGCATTTGGCATAATTTACCAAGACCAAAGCTAACGTGCACCTCACAGGGAAAAGGTCCCCCACCATTTACTTTTCAATGCCCAAGAGGTGCTAATTCATCTTTGCAACTTAGCGATACAACAACATATTCACAATGGTATATACTGATGTGACTTTCCCAAATGAAAGGTGTTAATGGTTTCATTTATTACACAACCAAATGTCAAAATGTCCTGTGGAATATGAAGATTGAAAGGACTGTTATGGGAGAACATTGGTGATCCAGCAAAATGGAATGGATTTCATGAAAACATTTGCTATATTTTGGCAAATGTTTTCAGTCCTGCACCAGATCCATGTCAGGTTTGGTCTGGATCACCCAAGATAGTCGATCTTCTGCAGTCTTGTAGAGCTTTAATTAATCAGGCCTATAACAACACACAACCATTGCTGGACAGGCCTTGACAAAACTTAGATATACCATAATTTGATGCCCTATTTGATGAACTTTCCAAATGGCAATGTATAAAGAGAAGAAAGCTAGTCCAAACACATGCTGGATCAGCCTCCAGCGAGACAGGCAATGGGTAAATGCAATGGTGAGAATGTTTATATATTATAATGAGAGTCACTGTGTCACCTAGAGTAATCCATATGGAATATGGATGGTATCAAAATACTACATAGATCACATAGGCGTGGAGGAACTACTGACAGCAGCAGCAGCATGTACCAATGTAATCTGCACCTACTCATGAGCCCTTATGATATATGCAACCAGTGCATGTGCAGGCAGTGACAATGTTAATGTGAGTATCAGTCAACATGGCAGGTAATCACATATATTGGAATGTCAACATACTACATCTGAGTAAATGGATGACATATATATGCAATAGTATATGCAAAGAGTACTTTAGTGTAATAAGCATATTGCCCCATATTATCAGCGTATGCTGTTTTTAGACACAAAACTGTTCCAGATATTGTAAAGCTATTTGCTACACAACAGCATTATGTGTGTGTATTTGTTTTATTAACAGTAAACACGCTAAATGTCCATGACCCATGATAGACCAGTGCTATGCCAACATCTGCTCCATTCCACTGACTGGATGCTTATTGACATACACTTTGATTGGACCAGTGGATCTCAATTCTCTCTGCAACTCTGAAGGCGGTATTTTAGACATCATTATTTCTACACTTTCAATCAAGAGAAAATGGTTAGTGCTCTTTTAATTATCATAAGGCTGCATAAATCAAACGCTCTCTTGCCTCTTCTCAAAAAGGAATTTCATTTTCCAAAGGGCAAGCAAATCAATTTTGCCAGGCACAGTTGCAGACAGCATATGTGCAAGACTCGAAGGACATCCAGCTGATTGGGGTGAAAGCTGAACTGCAAATGGGTACTCTGTATCAAGCAATATGAGCAGATAATGTTGCCTGGCTGTACATTACTTCATGCTAAAAGTGATATAAAAAAAATATATATAAATATATATATATATATATCATATATTTATATGTATGTATAGAAAATGTTTGGATTGTTTAACAAGTAAAGCGCTTTGACATCACAGGATATATCTAACAGCAATCGGGGTAGGGGCTGTTTTTTTTTAATATTAATTATTATGAAACATTATGAGAGCCACATTTAGTACAATTCTGCAATCTGTGTTAAAATATTTTGCAACTGACATCAAAAGCCTGCCAATTTAGTGCAGGCAAACCAATATGGTTCCATGAAGGAATACTAAAGTTAGAGGGAGGCCAAATTCACAGTGATCACAAGAAAAGATGGAAGTAAAAAGCTAAATATACTTACATATATATGGGAATCACATAGGGGATCAGCAGGAATATGGACTTTATAGATTTGTTCATGCAGACACCTATAGAGGCCATTCATACAACATTTCCAAAGATAATATAATGCTGGGTATTGTAGGTGCCATCTCTGATCCAATTTCACATATTGACAAATGGGGAAGTTAAAATAGGCATTTATTTCATCCAGTGTCTAAGCAATTGCATATGTTAAAAAGGTTGGTAGTTGCCCTTTTTGCTCAATATGTGGCTGCTAGAGTCAATAGGGGAAGGATCTTTCAATCAGGGAAGGTTTTAATAAATCAGGCTCAGCGTGATCTAGGACGTCAAAGAGAATCTGATTAAAAACATTAGAAAAGTGGTGATTGGTCATTCGTCACTCAATAACCTTATTTTAATCTTTAATGTCATAAAATGTAATTTGAACATTGGCAAGAATGTCTTCTCCTACATATTAGAAAGACTAAAAAGCTCTATACGACTAGCAGAGAAGCTAGTAATATTTTTGTAGTCGTTCATTCTGTCTTTCTAAACCTATAAAAATAATGGATAATAATGATATTCATTTTTCCATTAGCATAGCCCGACTCCACAATTACATATTGCTTTTCTACAAGCAATTTCCTGGGTACAACTAGAAGACATTCTTTGGGGATAGAAAATAGGTATAATGAGTAGAAAATCTCCCAGGATCAAGGTTTCCAGAGCATGACAACATTTACGCTGAAGACAAGGAGATTTCAAGCTAAAAAATAAACACATACCATTCCAAGCCCATTCCTTGGATCACTTCCTAATATACTGCCTATTTGGGTCATATGTCGTAGGAAGAATTTCATTAGAAATTCAAGACTTAATTGTTTCCAGTGTGTAATTAGTCTGACAGGACAGAATATTCCAACATCAGGCTTCATGTGACCTTGGCATAAGGTTCCTTGTATTATTTTGCAACAAACAATTACTATTACACACTAATGGCAACATCCAAGGATCCTAATTCTCACTACGACCCAGACATTAAAGTGGACTTTCCTCCATAATGAAAGGTATGCTTGTTGTGGCCTGGCTTCCTCTTCTTACTAAAACAACCTACAAAAAGTGAAAAAGGAACCTGTACAGGAAAGAGTTACAGTTATACTCATCTACCCCTGTGCTCTGCAAAAATTTCACCTGTCCATAGGACTTTACCCAGAACACCATGCCATATCATGCCACTTGATGTGAAAGATTGGAGTAAGGTAAGTATAACCCTGATTTTTATGTTAAAGTTATGTTCTTTACCAACATATAATAATAGATGATTTAGGAAAAGGGGAGGCTGGGCAGCATTTCTGAACCCTCAGTTGTAGCGGAATATTCACCTAAACCTTAACAATAAAATTTGTTCTCTCTTACATATTGTGTACTCCCACTGTGCATACTTCAGGATCATACTGAACCTATTGTGGGGGAAACACTTCCCATGATAAGTTGGATGTTAGAACAAACTGGGAAGTAGCCGGTAAAGGGCGCCTTATGGCATTGTAAAGACAGACTTGTCTTTGTAAAATAAACCAAGTGATGATTACTGTTTACATTACATTAGAAAGAGGCGCATTATGCATTAACAACACATTTAAACATCTGGGATAACATCGAGACTGCGACTCCACTCTTATAACGAAACTGATGGCATCATTTAGAGTACAAAAGCACATCACCCTCTGGGGAGAGGACAACGAATATGGTGTTTCCAATCATTTAGTAATACATTTTCCCAATCTACAAAACTTTGCAGATTAACCTTGCTATTGTAATTATATTTCTATTTTGTCCATCATGATAGCAAAACAAAACTATTCTATAGGGGACAATAATCCCATAGCCTGGTGACATTAAGACAACATTAAAGCAGTATGATGTACTCAGGAATCACATTCCTAACCTAATGTGAAATACTGGCTTCTGCTTTGGACTGGCTTGTCCTTTGTGGCTACCACAACTGGCATTTGCAAAAAAATGGGGTGGGGCAACAGTAAGGCCATTTCTTCCATTTACACCTAACCCATTAAAAGTTGCAGCCTGTGATTTTTCTAGGAAGCTCATTAGCCATTAAGTAGGTCTCTATGTCCAAGGTGCCCTTTTGCTGTCATTACCTATATTCATTTTTGAGATATTGTGCTTTATCCTCCAGACTTTTTACACAAGAATTTGTCATATGGATTATTGAGTATATTCTTTGATTTGCCTATTTGGGAAGCAGATGGATACACTATAGATGATTTTACTGAAGCAAGTCATATATATACAGGTAGTCCACCAGGTTGCATATGAAATAGGGACTGTAGGAACTGTAGTTGGTTCTTAAGTTGAGCTTGTATGTAAGTTGGAACAGGTACGTTATTTTATTACATGCAATTAGGGCAGATGTTTGTCTCAACATATTATTAGGCAGCATGGTGTCAGTTAGCGTAAAAAATCCTCACTGTGAGTTAATCACAAAAAAAAAAATGTTCACACACAACTTTAGCAAAAGATTTCTTCTGCAAGTCATGCAAACTGCCCCCCCCCCCCCCCCAGCCTGCAGAGAAGCCCTTTTCGTATCTAGGAGGCGTCTGTATGACAGATGTCCTTACCGGGGAACTACCTGTATATATATAATAATACTGTGCCTTAGTGGCCAGGAGTTCTCCTTGTATTACTTCTGGTTTTCTCCAGGAACTCTAGTGCCCTTTCACACCCCAAAAAATGCAGGTAGAGCGTTGCACTAAAGTTGCCCTTAGACTATGTTACATAACTATAGACTTTGCAAAGCACTGCCTAATATATTGGTGTTACATAAATACATAGTAATAATAAATTCATGACTAACTATAGCACAACAATTTCTAACAATTTTTTTTATTAACTTCAATTTGTAAGCTTATTTACACTAAAATAGGTATGCTGATTATGAAAGAGCAGTTAGTTTTCTTCTATCACATTACATTTTTTTCTCTACCGCATATATTAATGCCATTACTGTAGCGTGGATTTGTATAGTCTATTCATTTACACTGAAGACAGTGTGGTCAGCGGTTGTGCGCTGCTCTACATAATGAATAAGCAAAATTTATTTTTCTACTTACACACGTATTTCCTTTCTTTCAGATCATGTCTGGCTCTTCTGTTTCTCGTCGTAAGTGCCTAAACAACCCTGATTCATTTTGTTATATCTGTGGCAGATTCACCATTCCCAGTCAAAGGGTGAACATCAGCACATTTGTAGAGCAAGCATATTTGTCATATTTCAAAGTTAAACTTGGTTGGCCAAGAGATTACTTCAGTGACTGTTACTTTTGTATAGTGAAAACTTCAGGATATAACAGGAAAAATAAATGTAACAGAGTATCCTAGTCTACCATCGACTATACGCCCAGTGGCTCATTCAGATGAAATCCCAGTGCTGGTTTTCGTTACACTACCCTCTCTTAAAGAACATGATTATGGTGATGAACTAGGTGACAACAATGATGAAGAGTTTAAAATTGAAGAGGACTCTGTTTGTAAGAGATTCGATCAACAGTAAGAGATTTGATCAAGTTCAGTGATTTGGCACATGATTTGGGACTATTGAAGAAGGCTTCAGAACTCCTAGCATCAAGATTGTGTGAGAAAAACTTACTTGAAAAAGGAACAAAGGTATTATACTTTGAACCAGAGAAATTGAATTTCTGCAGTAATTTAGAACTGACAGTGGCTTTGTGTATTGTCATAACATACCTGGTTTAATGGAGGAATTGGGAATTCCAATCTATAACTCAACTGAATGGCGACTATTCATCCATAGCTCAAAGCGGAGCTTAAAGTGTGTCCTTTTGCTCAATGGCAATATATTTTGTCAGTCCCAATTGGACATTCAGTTTCTCTTTGTAAAGAATATGCAGACATAAAGAGAGTCATTGAGTTTTTGCAATATCACCAACACAATTGGGTCATCCGTGTTGACCTTAAAATGGTATGCTTCCTTCTTGGTCAGCAACACCAATACACCAAAAATCCCTGTTACCTATAGAGCTTGTGAGAGGCATTGGGTGGAAAGGAATTGGCCCCCAAGATCTGCCCTAAAACCAGGTGATCCAAACATTCTACATGAGACACTTGTTGATAGAAATAATATTTTATTCCCACCTCTGCACATGAAACTGGGTCTGATGAAGCAGTTCGTTAAGGCTTTGCAAACTGAATGAGACTGTTTCAAGTACCTCATTTTGGCATTTCCTAGCCTGTCATTTGCAAAAATAAAGGCCAGTGTGTTTGATGGTTCACAGATTCGGCAGCTCATCAAAGACGAACATTTAATCAGGACAATGTCAGAAGTGGAAAAGAATGCTTGGTTATCATTCAAAGCCATTGTCAAGGACTTTCTTGGGACTTTCTTGCAAATAATTACACAGAAATTGTCCAGAAACTCTTGGGGAGCTACAAAATGCGTGGTTGCAATATGAGCATCAAGGTACATTTTCTGCATAGCCATCTTTCTAACTTCCCTGAAAACCTTGGTGCAGTCAGTGATGAGCAAGGTGAACAATTCTACCAAGATTTGAAGTTCATGGAAGGACGGTATCAGGTTAGATGGGATGTACATATGATGGCTGACTATTGTTGGAGTTCCGGCGGGATTGTTCTAACACTGAACACTCCAGGAAAAGCTATAAGTGTAAATTTTTACCTTAACCGCTTACCCAATTCATTTTCAAATGTTTTACTGTAAAAAAAATGTCATGAAGTAATAATAAATCCTTTCTATGAACAAAACAAAATTTAAATAAACAGTACATTAAATTTATTATTTCATTATTTTTTCATTGTATGTAAAATTTGTATGTTTTTTGACAAAAATGGAGGGTACCCTGTATTGAAAAAACTGGATGTGATAGCAAAAATGGGTCATTTCTGGATTTACCACCCAAAAATTATTAAAAAACAAGTGTAAGATCTAACTCAACAAAAAATGCGTTCCCCAGTGTAATAGATTCTTACATCATACTCATCTTAGTGATAATCTAATGAAAAGATGTTTTTTCACATTTTTTCATTATCTATTCTTCACATAGATCAGGCTGAACCACTAAACTGCATGTACAAACATTGTTGTTACTTGATACTAAAATAAAGATGCTGTTCGCGAAAATGCGCCGACAAGCTAAATTCCAATTTGCTTGGATTTTTCATAAGTGAATGATCTGCAGTCATTGTATTAAATGTGATTCTGTCTATAACATGCATTTGTGGTTTTAATTATCATATTTGTATTGAATTTACATTTTAATGAAATCGGAATTAATATGCATTTTTTTATAATTTAATGGTAATGGATCCTAGCGCTGAAAACTCCATAAATCCACCTTCTTCCTGTTTATTTCCTTATCATAGTATACATTTTGACATGAATAATACTTTTAAATGAACTCCACCTCTATATACTAATTCTTTTGAATAATCTACTAGGAAGCTGTCAGGCAGAACAGCCTAATCGTGCACATTTCACTTCCAAAGTGAAATGAGGGGGAGAAAAAATCATTTGAATGTAATCTAAAAATCTGCTGGAAACAATTAGCACTATTTAGAGGGAAATACATCAGGTGGCACCCAGGGGAAAAGATGTTTTATAGAACAAAGTTTCCACGTAGTCCATGTTCTGCAGTGTAATAGTGAGTTGACTGTACAGAGAAAATGATAAAGAGAGCTCTAGGGGAATATACAAAGGGAAGGATGAAACTCAATGTGAAATCATTTGGCTGAGTCAAGTTTCATTAGTCCGGGGGGACTAATGCAACTACTTCAGTTTTGAAGCATTAACAATCCGGCACAGGCCACTTTTGCTAATGTCCCTTCAGGATCACCCTGCAGGGACTCTGATAAAGAGAGGATAGCAATCCTTTTAATTACCAAATCATTTAATGTTCTACTACACTTCTCAAACATACGGGATTTCTCTCAAACATATGCACTTATAAAATAGATGAGACCTAAGAGATCTCAACCTGCTCCATATGGCTTCTTCTAGAACTGAGCACATGGGGGCTAAACATTTAAAAGCATCATAACTAGAGCATTTCAGTTTATTTTTCATGCGTTGCAAAGACTGTTTGTATAATGTAATGACTTTTAGTATTCTGTACTGCATGTATGCAAAAGGCAAATAAAGCTTTTGGCATTTTTTTTATTCATGCATCATAGTCTGTTCTATATTGCAAATATGCTGTATGTATATATATATATATATATATATATATTTATATATATATATATATATATATATATATATACAATGAATAATGTAGTGTGTTTAATTTAATGCTATAGCTAGTTTATTTAAAATTCTCCTGCATGTGACCTGCTATGTGACTTTCACTCTGCGGGTGATGATCCTGCGTCCTGGCATTGAAATTTCCAAACTTTGCTTTAATACCGAAGCCAGGTATAAACAAAACAGTCATCACCAAATACAGATGGGCCAGGAGACCATATATGTGATATCATTAGGAGGCACTAACAGAAATGTTAGGCTTCCCTAACCAACAGATCATAAAGCAGGACTATAGTTCCGCATACAAATATTGTGGTCAGACAGGATTCCCACCTGAATACACCGAGCATCTCTGTACTGGGTATCCCAGCGTCCCATGAGCCTGTCAGTACTGAATTAACGCCTATGCACGTTGCCATGTGCAGGACTCATCTTGACCTGGACAATCAAGATGGCTAAAGTGGTAGGTGTTCTATTCCAGGTCTGCTGGATAACCCAGGTTCCTCCATAGACTATCTTCTCCAGTGCTGGAGAGCTTTTATAAATCAGACCCAATGATGGGTATGTTCTTCTAACCTTTCCAGTGAGACCACAAACCATACATAAAAGTAATGGGGGTTCTCTGCTCTTTCCTAAGAAAGGTGGTATACCTGCAGTTGGGATTTACATGTTCTTGCTTTCCTAAATCCTTGTGGTGTGGTGGCATTTTCCACAACACTTATGTTTTTAAAAAAAAACTGAAATATGGGTTTCTGCAATGTAAAATGAATTATTATCATGCAATATTTTGTGCTGTGTTGTGCTGCTTTTTTCAGTATTCTTCATTCTAAAACTAACTTTTAAAAGTGTCCTTACCCTGTAGTAGTCTGTACTGTAGACATCTCGTGACATGCCAAAGTCTCCAATTTTTACTAGCAGGTTAGCTCCCACTAAGCAGTTCCTGGTGGCCAGGTCTCGATGTACAAAATGCTGTGAAGCAAGATAGACCATTCCTGAAGCAATCTGTGTGGCAATATGTAGCATCTGTGACAGGCCCAGGTCTCCTTTAGTCTGTCTTGGCTGCCCATCAACAAGGATCATGGCATCAGGTCCATGAGCTCTAAAAGTAGAAAATATGGACAGTTAATAAATATATCTTATAAAATAGTACCGGTAAGTGTGTAAATTAATAGAATTCAACATATTATTGCAATTCTGTCCCTGACATTTTAGCTATGCAGAACCCTTAAATTTAAACTGTCATTATTACTAACCAGACAGATTTATTAAGCCGTCCTACACCTGGGGGTTCCTTCAGAGCTTGCCATGGCTTTTTTAAGCTATAACTGACTGACCTGCAATTTGATGGTGCCAGTCTGGCTCATGGACCAATTCCACTTGGTAGAGCCAGCTGCAAGTCATGAATTATCTTTTTTAGCTTTATCTAAAAAATGATAAAAAATTTATCTTTTTTATCTTTCTCATTGATGGGTGGTGTTTGAATACAACTGTAAGGGGTCATTCATCTCATTTACTACCAATGTAGGAGGCATTCTTGCCACTTTCCCTTGGTTGTAGCAAATACTCCAAAACCTGAAAATAAGATTAGGGCTTCCTGTGGGGTAAAGGTTGAGTAAGGTTATCCTAAATTGCGTTTAAAAAAACCTTGTGAAAGACCCAATATATTTAAAATATTGTCAACTATATTTAGATATTTCAAAAATCCACGTAAAGGTTAAACTTGAACCTACCCACTCCTGTCCCCTGGGGTTCCTTTATTGGTTTAATAAAATCATAGGTTGCCATGCGAACCAATAGGAAGACTCTTAGGGCCTGATTTATTAAAGCTCTCCAAGGCTTGACTTATCAGTAAAGCTGGGTGATCCAGCAAACCTGTAATGGATTTGGTCCAGGATTCAAAACATTTGCTAGCAAATAGCAAATTACTTTGAAGAAATCCATTCCAGGTTTGCTGGATCACCCAGCTTCCCTGATAAAAGTTTATTTGTTCCAGCCAGCAAATATATTGGTTTTGATTTGCAGTTGTATTATTCACAATAGGTTTATATTGAAAAAAACACCTTTCTCAATGTTTTTAACATGATAGATTGCCCATTGAATATTATACCCCTAGCAACCTCTGGAAGAACCCTGGTTGAGACAAACTGATACAAACGCTTAAAGCATACAGTCTTATGTGAGGATGTAACAGTACGTAGATCAATATATCATTACCAAATTAAGCTGAATTATATATATATATATATATATATATATATATATATATATATATATATATATATTATTTTATTCTATACAACATTGTACAATTTACACAATTACACATTATTTCTTAGCTGGAAAGTATTGTTGCTTTCTGAATATATCATTTTTTTTTATGTATGCGTAGGCTAAAAATTTTTCACAGTTGACAAAGCCTGGAATGTAAAATTGTTTTTATGTTTTCATTTCACCAACAAAGTATGAACCCTTATGAATGTGGATTATCCTGTAAACACATAACTGTGTTTCCTCGCCATTTCTCTTAATTCTCATTCAACCTTGATAGATTTAGGTGGAAGAAAACCTTCAGATCTAAATTAAATGTAAATAGAGAATGACTGAGGTGAAGACATCAGGAGAATGAAAATCTGCATTTTGAGTAAAGTTGATTAAGGGAAGAATATGTGAAAAATGGAAATATTCCTTGATTTTGTTGCATCTAGTTGCTGCTATTACTGTAAGGATTAAGCCATTGATGCACAATACATTATGCTGATGTCAGTCAAGATCTGTAAACACTCAATGACTTCTATTACTGACAAATGCTGTGACTCTCCTTTTCCTGAAATAGATATTACACTTTATTATCCATATCAAATATATTGAATAAATTATCATTTTAAAAACCATCACACATGTTTACATATTCATTGCCATTTGAGCTTTTGATCTAATTTAGAGGGGTGAAAAAAGATAAAGTAATTTGGATGTGGTCAAACCCCCAAGAGAACTTTGTAAGTCACTAAACTATAGGAACTGCCATTATTGAAAAGGGCACCGAGGGCAGAACACAAAAGAAGATTTCCCCACTGAATTTTGTAAATATCTGCATCAAACAGTTGCTTGGAATCTTTATACTGACAGCATAGTATATGGTGGTTAAACATACCAGTGTGTAATAAAAAATTTTGAAAAGAGGTTTTTGCACTTCTTCTTTTTGGCACATAAACTGATTAGAAAAAAGTAAATATCCAGAAAAACAGCATATTGGGGATTTCATATTTGCTTGGAATGATTGGGGTGAGAAGGGTTAGCTTTTCAGGTAGCCATTGGAGGAGATTAGATTCAAATGCACTGCAGACAGGTATTTCAAATATCAGGCACCTGGCCACTTTTATTCAAAAATCATCAACTCAAATCAGTCTCCAGGGGATCACAGTCACTACAACACGGCAGGAAAAAAAAACAAAATTTGGCTACCTGGCTCTCTATTTATTGGTTCCACAGACCTTAACTACCTAGGAGACGTCCTCAGCTCTCCCAGCATAAAGGCTGCACCAACCTGTCTACTTGAATCACCTGGCCTCAGGCTGCAACTTCCCCTTGTCCCAAAGACACGTTGACTTTTGTTATTATTGGCCAGGTACTTCATGGCCATTCTTAATATCAGGCCAGGAAATGTAATGGCGATGCCCACCTATTACTTCCAGGACACTCTGGGACTGGATCCAAAATAAACAGCTGCAAATCTGCCACAATACACCTACTCGTGGCCCTATTCAGGTCCTGTATTCCATTTTCCAGGCAATGGTAAGGTAGATGATGCCAAATACTCTCTCTGAATTTGGCATCACATGCTTCATTCTACCACACCATATATAGAAGTCTGAAGATGATTCTATCTTCTCTACCTTCCAGTATCGTCAAAGGTTTCTTTGAGCAATCCATACAAAGAATTTAGGGGAAACAAAAGCCAAGTATCATGTTCACAATTTATTTTCTGAGCAAATTAGCAAAATAGGCCAATAACAGCCAGGGGTCGTCCAACGTGCAGGATTGATTTTGTAGCTTGAAGGTGTTTTACTTTTTACAGGTGGTCACAGAAAGATACCTTTGAAGGTTCTACTCCATCCAGTTCATGGTATGGCTGGTAGAAGTTTATCACATTCTACCGGACTTGTTCTTGTATTGTTGATGACCTTTTGTTGTTTTTACAAGGCACTTTTTTAGCTCTAATTAATGCCAGGAAAATAGTGCACATTATTTATATCTGATCAGATGGGACAGACACCTTAATCCAAGCAACATGGAATCTGACAAGGCATTGTATTGTACAATCGCTATTTGTCTTGTCACATTCCATAGTGGTTGGAAATATATATATATATTTATATATATATATATATATATATATATATATTTATTTATATATATATTGATTTATTTTACTTTTTTTTATATAGCCAAGGGGATGCAAAGTTTTAGATTTACAGTGGTGATAAATATGTCATTGCTTAACAGGCATGCATTTGTAAAGTTCACAAACCTTACCAGGAAATTCTATCTCATTGCTGATATGCTTCCATATATCCCTAGGGTTCCTCTAAATCTCCTAACAAGATGTAGATAGAGCATTTCATACAAACAAGCACTCACTACAAACCATACAAAATCAGAGGGAACATGCTGAGATATTACCAAAAACATACCGCATAATAAATCAAAAATCTCTTTATGACAAGGTGTCACTTTTTTTCTTTAAAGCCTTTCACCCATCATAAACCCATTTCTCAGAGAAGGAGCAGATTGAAATTGCACTGAGCATGCTGTACTACGCATTTAGCAGACAAAACAAACTGCTTTTGTCAGCAGTAAGAAAATACATTGCCGCAGTCCATGTTTATGAGACATGGCACATTCATGTTTGTGTTTTAGAGGGTGCTACAATGTGCTCGGTGCTGCAAATAGAAAGCAAGCTGTGTAATAGAAATTGCCTTTTAGGAATGGAATTGCAATCTGTAGAAATAAACACCTTGTCCCGTCACTACTTCACATGAGATCAGTTGGACGAGGTTTCTTTATAACTGTAAATGGGCTTTAATTTACTGAATTATTTTACAGTTTGTTAATGTACAAAACGGACAGACAGTTCATCCACTGCTTGTGTATTTCACTGACCCTCAACCAAGTTATTGATCGAGGTGCAGCACTCCCTCCATATACAAGATCAGCACATTCAGTCAAATAAAAATATTTACTGAAAATCCAAAGAACTAAAAATCACACTGACAAGGGTTATCCTATCCCAGACTTAATCATAGTCCTGATTAAATTGATCAGATGTTCTCATCTTGTACATTTTACTGTTTTTAGATATTTCGCATTGAATAAAACATACTGGAATGGAGGTTAAAGTGTAGTCCTAGATTTTTAAGGATCTTAAGCATTTGGTGAACGTGTTTAGGAATTGAATAGAGAGTTATGTGATCTCCTGCCAATTGTTAGGTTTATAATAAAGTTAGGAAAGAGGTAATAAGATTAGGAAATGCAAACAGAAACTTAAAAGAAATGTACTATGCACACGTTTCTTTATATATTTGGGTGGTCCTGTTCCTGGGAAGATCTCCCTTTAAACAATAGTAAGAAGTGACCAAAAACATTCTCTATAGCCTATGGGGGCAACTGACATTCATGAAGGTGCATTGTTGTCCAGGGATAAATATTTGAGAATATGGGGAAGGCATTCAGGGAGATGGGTTGTCATAAATATCTGGAAATATAGGGAAGAAGTGACAATATGAAGTAGTAAGGAGTGACTAATAAAATTCCCTATAGGCCCGGGGGCAATTAGCACTCACGGAGATGGGTTTCCACCCAGGGATTAATATCTGGAAATTTCGAGCAAGGGGGTAAAGCCATGGGGCAATGAGAAAATAAACCTATGCACATTGAGCCTGATTTATTAAAGCTCTCCAAGGCTGGGGAAGATACACTTTCATCAGTGAAGCCGGGTGATCCAGCAAACCTGGAATGGATTTCTTTTAAATCATTTGCTATTTGTTAGCAAATGTTTTATTTCCTGGACTAGNTCCATTCCAGATTTGCTGGATCACCCAGCTTTACTGATGAAAGTGTATCCTCACCAGCCATGGAGAGCTTTAATAAACAAGGCTAATTGTGTGACCTGTGTAGAGATTTTTACACAACTTTTTTGGTAATAAAAATGTTATTAGACGTACCTCCTGCTGGTGGATTTTGTTGCAGCAATGAAATTGATTTTTTAAAGCAGGGCTGTCCCAATCCAGTTTTTAAGAAACTCATTAAGACCAGGATTTTCATATAAACAGGGTCATGTTTCATCTCTTTGCAAACCACATCTAAAAATATTTACTTTGGTCTATTAGGAAAATACTGAAAATGTGTGGGGGATCTGGCACTTGAGGACCGGAGATGGACATCCTTGTACTAAAGACTGTACAGATTGTGAACATTCACCCTGCAAAGTCAGTGCTCACTGAGCACTTAAGTTAAAATTGCAGCTGTATGCACTCAATCACACCAATTAAGTGCTAGTAAAAATTCTTTAATTTCCCTTACACATGATTGAGTAGTAATAGTAAACACAGTTTGATCCTTTCACTAAAAAGCCTGTGGAGGGCGCAAAAAAGAAGATAGGTGTGTGCAGTAGGTGTAGTCTAGTCCCATGCCGCCCCATCTTCCATCTCAATTCCGGCACACACAGGACATTGGCTGCCACCATCTTCTTCTGGTTTTTCTTCCTATTTCACCTGATCTCGCACTGTGCAGAAGTGAGATTGGGTGCCACCGCTTCCAAACAAGGTGAAAAAAGGTGCCGATCTGTCTGCACATATAGTTTTTTTACGTTAGTGGAAAGCACCTTCTACCCACGTGCAGAAGGAGCAGCCCCCTGGCTGTCGGTTTCCCATTCAGCCTTTACCGCCACCGCCCAAAAGGGTTAGCCAGTGTTTTATGTAAAGTAAAAATTGTGGTGATAAGTGTGCTTTAAATGAAACTCTTGGTTTGCACAGAGTTCTGAGTGAATGGAAAAATCAAAAAAATATGAACAACCAGTAAAAAATGAAAAAGTACATTGTTCATTGTTCGCAAATATTCATTTTAAAAGCTTTAAATTCTTAAAATTCAGTGCCATGATACTTAGTTGTTGTGTATTGAGTTCAATAATATCGTGAACAATACCATATCAAAAGGAATAGATCCCTCCTGCTGAAAATAAATTTAATAGCAACTGCAGAGGCCTTTACCTAACTGCAATATAGAAAAGTCTATTAATCAGAGGACACAAATTACTCCAGTGTCACAGAGCTGATGGCAAACTTAATGCTTGCTATAGGTGCCTTGCCTTAGAAACACTGTATTAAGCACTTTGCATCATTTTATTGGCCAGTAAAGTCAGAGAGTGATACTTCCAATGGTAGATGTGACATAAATCACTTGATTATAATGCTAGGTGAAATAGATTGAAGGACATAATCTGTTATGGCTCAGAAATGCAAAATTCCATTTAAAAGTAAGTGAATTAATGGAAATGTCTCAAAGCTAATCTACAGGGTTAGACCTTATATACAAGAACACTAAAATCTTCACTTGGCATACATCCAAAGTATTCAAAGGTTTTTAAAGCAGTCGGATTGGGACAGATGTAATGTGGCAACATGCTGAATGGATATGTTGACCAGTACTTTACTTAAAACGAATCCCCTTTCAGATTCCGACAGTGAAATTTGAATGAAAATCCATTACATGTGTGATATTTTAATGTCATTGCTTTATTTTTTAGGTTGTGCACCAAAAAACTCTATAAAGATATGATAAACCTTAAAGATACCATTTCAATGAAATATTTACCTTGCCTATCTACACTTTATAATGCCAAGTCCACCTACATGTTGACACTGTCATCCGGAGTTACATTGTTACATAGTTAGGTTGAAAAAAGTTCATCAAGTTCAACCACTAGGGAAATAAACATACTAGAAACCTGCATATCCCAGATAATGCCAGAGGAAGGCAAAAACAATATATGTCTATAAAGCACAGTTCAATTTGCTTTAACAGGAAAAATTCCTTCTTGATTTCGTAAGTCCCTGGGTCAACAGTCCTTGTGCCTTATCTTTAAATCTTTAATACCCAGTTCTAATATAGAAAAGCACCCATTTTTTTCTTAAAGCAATCTATAGAATGTGCTCCTAGCAATCTTTAGAATATAAGTTGGGTAGGGAAAAAGCAATAAAGAGATTTTTAAGTATCAATGTAAAGAGGTGATAAGAGGAGACTTTCTGCAATCGCCCGTGTTAGCTATGTTATTTTTCTTTTTTTTTACTTTACCTTGCACTTAAAAATAAATATTTGCAATTTTGCACTGCCACTTTTATCATTTAAACCTTTGATAGCATAACTAGGCCATCTCCATGTTCTCCATTGTGGTAAACCAATACAGCTTGGTCACCATTCCATTTGAATGTCCAATCAGTAGCAGCAGTAGAAGATTTATCTGCTCTTTACTCCTATTAGCATATTCAGTAAAGGAGACTGACAGGACTGGGCAATCTTATTGGCTTACTCGCTAAGAATTCTTTTCCTCTCGCTTTTATCAATACATATTCAGATGATCATACTGTAATAATGTAATAATACATTTCATGTTTCAATAAATACTTAACTGAGTTACATTTTTTTATATCTGGTTACAATTCCAGCTTTGAAAACAAATGTCAACCGGAGCATCAGCCAACAATGTCACTACCGTGTAAACTATTCCTGTGCTATCCCAAGAGATGGGGTCAGGTGATATTACATATATGAGCACTAATGTAACACACATGTGCAGTAGCAGCACACATAAGCATGGCTATCCTACACATGAGCAGTAGTATCACACATGTGTGATGATCTTGTTTAATGCACATATTTTAACTTTTTACATACAGGTAGTCCCCGGGTTAAGGACATCCGACATACAGACGCCTCCTAGATACAAAAAGGGCTTCCCTGCTCGCTCGTGTGCAGAACGGACGCTTGGAGGGTGGAGGGGGGCAGTTTGCATGACTTGCAGAAGAAATCTTTTGCTAAACACAGCTGAGGTTGTGGGTGATCTTAGGACTGAGCTCTTTCTGCGGCCTCTTGTAACTCTTTAATTTAACCAAGACAAACTCTGCAGTTGTTTCTTTTTGCATATTAAAGCATATTTGTTCCAGAAGTTAATGAATGTCTAGGCTCCATAAAGTTTTTTTATTTTTGCTTTATTTGTGGTTAACTCACAGTGAGGATTTTATACAGTAACTGACACCATGCTGCCTAATAATATGTTGAGACAAACTTTTAGAACATCTGTTCTAATTGCATTTATTAAAATAATGTACCTGTTCCAACTTACATTCAAACTCAACTTAAGAACAAATCTACTGTCCCTATCTCGTATGTAACCCGGGTACTACCTGTATTTTTTTTTAGTTGCAGAGGTGGGTTAACAGTGAAGAATGGAGAGTTTATGGACAAGAAGAGAGTGTTTGATTGGAAGAAAGTATTGTAAGCTGAAAGTTTTGGGGTAAGGCTGGTTTTAAAAAAGGTTGTAAGGTGTGTGATGCAGAAAGCTCAGTATTAAGGTGTTTTTACATGAAATCAATAGTTGGCTCAGTGGATAGCATCCTTGTTCAAATCTTGGCCAGGATACTCTCTACAGGGAGTTTGACTGTTCACCTGCTGCTTGCATAGACTTTGACCCAAAAAACATACTAAAAGGGTAATAGGCTTCTCCCCAAAATTGGCCTTTGGCTATGATAGAAATATTAGATTGTGGACTTCTATGAAGGGATGTTAGGGAGATTAAGTGTTGCAGAATACTATTGTCAATATTAATCTTTACCAGGATTTTTAGGATTGTGTACTCAAAGAATGCCATGGGCTTAACCACAAAATCATTGATACAAGGTTGACTTGGGTACAGGGCCCCCTCCTATGTTTTTTTTTGCAATTGTAAAACTAATAAAAAACTTCCAACTTCTGACAAACATATTGTATTCTTCACTTAGAAAACTATTGCTGTTACACAAAATGTCTTTAATGCAACCAAATTTTCTTTCCCTAGCTGAGTTTTTAAGTGAATGTTTAATTCAGATGTGTAGTTGTGGGAAAAGAATGAAGTGACAGATGAACTTTTGTTTTATCAGTTTAAGTGAGTTCATTCACCCAATAAAGGGCAATGTATTGCCAAATACAGGGCAATGTATTGATCCAAGACGACTTTTATACTGCTGTGTCCCGAAATTCTCCTTGTACTGGGTGAATAAACTAACTTGAATTGATTACTAAAGTGGTTCTGTACTTTTGTCACATTTTACCAATAGGAAAAAAATAACAATATGAATTTACCAAGGTTTATTATAACTGAGAGCAGTTGGATTGCAGAATACTGTAGTCATACAGGTTAGAAGATGACGTTTGTTATAATATACATATCTTTGTCAATTTGCATGTTTCAGTTGAATAAATCTGTAGATGTTATCTAAGTATCTTTGATAACTAAGCCTAAATCTTCAGTAGTGCACACAATACCTAGAACTACAATGCATTGGATAACGTGAAGTTATATTGACCCATTTACCAACCAATGTAGCAGTGTATGCCTTCCAAAGAAGTATAATCTACATTTAGGACATACAACTAAAGTTTGTTTATTCCCAGCATATATGTTGGGCATATTTGTAAAAAAAAGCATAAAAAATACAGAACCTCAGTCCTGTAAGGGTTATAAAGTCATCTTTGCCTTTTCCAAATGGGACTTTTATGAGAACTGCCTGCAAATATACATATATACAACATAGCATAACTGCCCCAAGTCCTTGTAATTCTTCTTTGACCAATATAAATATATTTATATATATATAATCTCAATGTTAGGTATTACTATGCGTTAGTTATATATTTATTATTTTAATGTTATCGAATAATCCAGACAGATCTACGTGGAATATTTTAAGGTGTGGAAGGTATTGGTAAGTTTTGGGGTTCAGAGAACTGACTTGAGTTGTCCTGACGTATACAGGACATGCAACTGTTGCAGCAATAAAAAGTTATTGCCAAGATCTCTAGTGGGATATTCTCTATTGGTTTTCATTAAACATATTTTTGCTGTAATATCCTTATTCAACACCACCTTGACTTACTGAATTTATAGTGACACAAGCCCAACATCACTTTATAAAATTTCCATTTGACATTTGATCACATATACATTCCTTTTCATAAAAAACATGCCTAGTTTATAGCATGCCAATCCTTACAAGGTTTTAAATGAATTCCTGCAATGGCAAAACAGAGTCATTTGTGCAATGTAAAATGTATTTGATGTCAAATGTTTAAGTGTTTAATATCACACACTGATTGACATCTCTCTCTCTTCTCTCTCTTTCACTCTCTCTCTCTCTCTCTCTCTCTCTCTCTCTATATATATATATATATATAAAACCTATATTATAAGTGTGCTTGAAAAGCACAATTTGATCAATTGCAGCACATTTCTGGGCACATATGTGTATTTTCTAAATTTTTAGTAACAGATTGCGTATTTTAATTGTCTAAAAGTAGTGAAAGACACATTTTGACAATATGCAGATGCCACATGTCTCAATGCCTGAGTTGGGGTGTTGTTGTTCAATTTTTAATCAAGAAATGAATAGTGTGTCTGCATGACTTTGTGTAGTTAGACAGCTTTAATGTACTGAGATCTGCTCCATCTGTATGTATACCATAAGCAACAAAGGAAAAAAAACACAGAAACAAACTGTCTAGAACACTTCTATGTTCTTCAGATGTACAGAGCCAAGTTTCTGTTGCAGACTGTAAAATCACATTAGTTCAGAAAAGACAAATGTAGTCGCCATCTTCGACTTTTGCCATTATCTGCAATGCAGAATGTGATAGCACAGTGCAATAGATAACAATGCAAATCTTTGACACCAAATACAAGCCTATCTTTTAGTTCTGTGTCACTTTAGGTCATGCTTTGCAAAATTTTAATAATGAAACATGGATCACAATAACCACAGTTTTTTTACCCAATTTGGATTTTTGACAAGTTGCAATAGTCTTGTGTACCAAAAAAAGGAAATTTATACCTGAATTGGGACTTTTAGAATCTGAAGATATGCCTTTGCTCATAATTTCTAATAATTTAGATTTAGATTTGCCCCGAAAACATACTGATAGGTAGGTTAATAGGCTCCCCCCCCAAAAAAAAAAAAAATGGCCTTGACTATGATAGTAGCATATGATTGTGGACTTCAATGAAGGGCAGTTAGGGGAATTAAGTGTTGCAGAATATTATTACCTTTATTTATAAAGCACCAGGATTTTGTATTGTAAGAATGCCATGGGCCTTACCATGAAATCATGGATACAAAGTTGACTTGGATACAGAGCCCCCTCCTATGTTTTTTTTTTTTTTTTGCAATTGCAAAACTAATAAAAAACTTTTTAACTTCTGACAAACATAAATTCCCTTTTACATAATGTACTGTCATAGTAAAGTATTCTTCACTTAGAAAACTATTGCTGTTAAACAAAAAGTCTTTAATGCAACCAGATTCAAATTTTCTGTTCCCAGCTGAGTTTTTAAGTGAATGTTTCATTCAGATGTATTGTTTTAGTAAAGAAAAAAATAAAGACACAGCTGAACTTTTGTTTTATCAGTTCAGGTGAGTTCATTCACCCAATAAAGGCAACCTATTGATCCAAGACAACTTTTTTTACTGCTATGTCTTGGAATTTCGCCTGTACTAAACACTACTTTGTTGCTGAGAAATGGATCTCAAAGTCCACTAGGATAAACAGTTGACATGAAAACTAGCATCTCCATTGGAAAGTTTGCTTTCAAATACTATTCTGATAGAAAGAGGTTTAAACTTACCCTACCATCCAAATGTAGGCTTTATATGCCTAGCATAGTAATGTAGTCTATTTCGGCAATACTTACTTGCTGTTTGCTGAGAGATGGACCCCAAAACCCAGAAGAGTGGGGGAGTTTAAATATTTAGAGGGGTTTCCCGGGCTCCAAACTGCTCAGTTCTAAACCAGCCTTTATTGATATTTATTGACCAACCTCATCGAGAAAGAAGATGGGGGAAAATCCAACATTTTACATTTTCACCAAACCAACAGGTAATGGTAAACGAGAATAACGAGTGATAATTGTCTAGGATGAGACATCTCTCTACTATGACCATCTCTAGGACTTGGAATCAAGAAAAAGTTACCCAACGTCCATCAAAATTATTAGGGGTCATACACCTTTCCTTACTTACATAATATACATAAGAATAGTTTAGTAAACTGAAGGTTGATTTGTTGAAATTTGTATAATGCCAAACTTATTGGTTAAACTTTATCAAATAATTGCTTATTTATAAATGCTAATGCTGCTGTGTCTATTATTAACTTAACGTATATGTATACATCATGTACTCTGGGAAATTATCTAGCAGCAACACACCTTGTATCACAAAATGTGTTTCACTTGTTCTGATGAGATTGCTGAACTTATATTTCTGCAGAAAATGCTGAATACACAAAAGTTCCCATTATGCTCTGTTACAGAAAAGAAAATAATAAATAAATAACCAGCCACAAAACAAAATTAAACCATAGCAGAAATGATAAATGACTATGTCTTGCTGTTAATTTGTTCTAATCCTACATTCCAGGTATGGACCTAATGATAATTGTAATAGAGTAGTGTACCTTCTAAAAATCTTACAACATTTAATTATATTTATGTAACAAATTTATAGAGTATATAAAACTCAGTCTATGAATCTGGCTAAAGCAGACCAATAAACAAACATTGAACAGATGTCCATACAGGGTCTTGTTTCCAAAAAAGTTTAACCTGTACTTGTATGTATGAACATATTCTACAGGAATGCAGGGATGAGTTCTAGATGGGCAGTACACTTCCCCCAGTTTTGACTTTCAGTTTCCTTAGACCAGGGGTCGACAAGTTGTTTGGGCCACTAGGCCATTTATGGGAAGGGCGGGAGCACACTAGGCCTGGACCAGCCCAAATGGCTCTGCCCACCACCAGGGAACGCCCCCTGAAGTGAAATCACTCTCCTCTGTATCCGTTGCAGAGGAGAGGGATTTACCTGCAGGGAACTTTCCCTATGTACAGCGGCAGTGAAAGTTTCAATGCCAGCCGCGGTAAATAGGGGAGCAAATGCAAGAGGGCGGCACCGGAGAACCATCGGCTCCGGTAGTTCCTTGATTACATACACTGTGGTGCACTAAAAGCGACTATCTACAACACTATGGGGTCATATCACTTTTAACTGCACAAGAAAGTCTGTGTTATGGATTTTAAACAAATAATTTTGCTTTCCAACATCAATGTTTGAATAACATAATACCAACCTAATCATCAACCACTATCTGAACAAATACATAGATGCGGTACTAATAACCTTCTGTCCTTCTGATAAAGCCTATTGGTGAAACACGTTAAGAACTGTAAAAGTTATTGTATCATTACAAATTATGTGATTACTGAATTGTCATTATTTGCATCTTGCAAGTATTTATCGTTTTGTGATATGTTTTTTTATAATATTGTATAATAAATTGCAACAAATTGTTTTTTAACATAAATTGTGTTGTTAGTGTTGATATTTGGCACCATTTTTGAGTTTATTATAAGTTAGCACTCTGGGCAGCACTAAGTTCCGGGTTTGAATCTCGGTCAGGACACTATCTGCATGGAGTTTGCTTGTCCCCCCCAATGTCTGTGTGGGTTTCCCCTAGGTACTGTGGTTTCCTCACATTCCAAAACACACAGTTGGTTTTTTTGGCTTCCAACCGGATATTAGATTAGAGGCATGACTATAGACTTTGTAAAGCATTGCATATTATGTTGGTGCTATATAACTACAAGTTAATAATAAGGTTAATAATAATATTAATAATAATAATAATAATATATCTTTTTACTGTGTGCTGCACTGATCCCAGCCTCCCAAATATAAATAGTAAGCTGTACTAAACCTTAAATATAGGTGGAAGCATGGGTTTATGGAGTATAGTTTCAATTGGGTAGCCAAGGAAATTACTTTTTAAGTCTAAGATTTTTCCAGAAGAACCGGGAGGATGTCATTATCTCTTCATATTTGCTGAATCTACTCACCTTGCAAACAGATATGCCTCAACTTCTGTTTAGAATGTGCAAACCAATAGGATAGGAAAATATAAAAGTTATTCTGCTCTACTGGGAATGATGCTGACCTACAGTCCAAGTACTTGTGACCTCAATAACTGTTGTTAACCTTAAAGCCAACTTTAAATGAACCAAAGTAAAGTAAGAACATTGTAAACATTCAAATTTCGAATGTCAAATTCTTGTTCCCCTAGCACAATCTTGCTCGACCTTATTAACATGAGGGAACCCTTGAAATAACATTCAGGTCTTAGGTAACCCCTTCTATAATAATTATATTGACATCTCATACATTACAGTAGATTAGTATGGGGGTCATTGGAAAAAAAAAATACATTGTTGCCCAGGAGAAAGAATGTCATCACAACTGATAGCCAAAAAATATTTGGTGACTTGGAAGGCACAAATTGTTAATTGCTCAAAGAACCACTAGCAACCTCTGGGCTCCACGGAACCCTTGCTGAAAAACGCTGCTCTACGCTCCTTACAGAATACAGTCATATCAATGAGGAGTCACTGTTTATGACCACAGTAGATCTGTGATATTGTTGTTACATACTTTATCTGACTTCTAATAATAATATTATTGGATGATTTAATATTGAAGGACTGAAGTAACTGAGTTTTGCCATAAAAGAATTACTGGAATAACATTAGCTAGTTTACAAAGTTTGTATGACAAAATATAAAAATTTTGGATTGTCAATTCCAATGGTCAAAACTGTGAGATAGACAATTGGGAAACTACTCAACAATTTCACAGTTCATCAAGTTATCAAGAATATTCCTATAATTAACAGCAATTAGATTTCATAGATTTTCGAGTCCAAATATATACGGATTCGGGTTTGCATTAAACTACTTTCATAATTTGTACATTGGTCACGTTTATGTTGAAAATAAAAAATGAGATGGAAGTCAATATTTTATCAAAATTCAGATCATAAAACACTCAGACCCAAAACAGTGTTTTATTTTATGCTTTTCTGATAAGACATTCTTTTGTATGTTGAATTTCACTTCATCCATTAAAAATGTCTACAGAAACCTACATTGCCAGGTGCTGGAATGTGAACACGAGGCGTGAAGAGATTTAAAAAAAAAAATCTTTCATAAATATGGAGATTTAATCTGTCATATGGAAATCATAACTAAACTAAAGAAATTCAGAAATATGTTTTTTATTCTGGTTCTCAGATTTTCAAATTCAAGGGCAAGGAATAACGTGATTTGAATGATGTTGTGGGGCATGTGGATTGCAATATTCCGGTTTTATAGAATAAAGCAAAGAATAAATAAGATAATATATATATATTATACATTATGCAAATCTTTTGTATTTTAAAAACTGAAAAGCTTGCAAGAATTGGATGCCTAATATCCACATGAAAAAAGTAAAAACTATTTTGATCTGCTTTATGTATTGGAGAATTATATCACTGTATCACATGCAAGTGCATGTGATGCAAATGTAAAAAAAATATATTTTTTGCTTGTACATTATTAATAATAATAATACTAACTGGAAATTATATAGCACTGGCATAATATGCAGCACTTTACAAAGTCCATGGTCATGTGATTAGCTGTCCCTCAAAGAGGCGCACAATCTAATGTCCCTACCATAGTCATATGTTATTACCACTGTCTAAGGTTAATATTTTTGGGGAAGCCAATTAACTTAACTGCATGTTTTTTGAATTTGGAAGGAAATTGGAGTACCCGGAGGAAACCCATGCAAACATGGGAGAACCTGCAAACTCTATGCTTGGGTGGTTAAGGCCAGCAGAACTTCATGTCATTTACTGAACTAAGTGAATTATCCCCTTCAGAGTTATAATTGATTTTTCTATGTGAATACCCTAAATACCATAGAATCAACCAAGGTGCTAATAAGCTCATGTATATATATATATATATATATATATATATATATATATACACATTTATTTTAAGGCTGGAAATAAATAAGCTGTATTACTTTTCCATTGCCTACTATGTGATCTGCTCAAAGTAGATACACTGACATGCACCAGTGACTGCTAAGTATTTAAATCTTTATTGGCTATTTAGCAATTGAAAGTAGAACTTGAATGAGAGATGTTTACCAATGCTATTCTTAGATTAAAATGATCTCACCAATCACACAACTCTTACAGATATAACCGTCGTCTGTTGAACATAAACTGAAAAAGTCTATCTACAAAAAGGGTCAAGCTAAGTATTTCCTATGGTTTTGCTCCATTACTCTGCCCAAAATGACTATTACAGCATTTAACAACTCAGTGTCTTTTCCAAAAGAGGCGAGGGTGGCCTCTTAAAAGACTATAAAATGAATTTGTCCGAGTTTAATTGTGACTTTCAATAAAAATTGGAAAAGCAGTAAAATGGAAGAAGCTCACTTTATAACCAGCTTCTCTTGGAACAGCATCATAAATAAAGTTCCAGAGGTTTTATTGCAGTTCATTGTGCCTTGTGGAGAAAACATTGAACAATAAAGGTGACCGATGCAGCAGGGAAGTCATTTTAATTTTAAACTGTCGGCCATGTGGGTGATTAAATGCTCTGGAGATCTCTTGGGACGATGCCTCACAAGGTCCCAGCTACTGTCCACATTAGAAAACTAGACGGTTTCAGCCAGCGATGTCAAAAGCTGAAGGATATTAATAATGTGAAACAAGAGATGGAATGCAAGTGAAACATCAGTGAAAGGAAGTGCAGTATCAAAAAGGGAACTGTAAAACTTGCTATGCTTGCATTATGGTACACAGAGGTGTTATTTGCCGGGCAAAACTCCCTTTTCGCACCCAAAATGGAAATATCAACATTATTTTTTCATCAGGTAATACAAAAGATCTTTTTGATAAATGGAATGCAAAAAATATGCATATCAAACAAATATAGCACCACTGTGCATTCCTAATTGCTGTTTATGTGACCCTCTGGGTGATGTTGGGATACTGATATGCTGATACCATGATATTGGTGGGAAAAAGTTTTGGTGCATAAGGTAAGATGATGATGGAACCTCTTCCGTCTTTACTGCCGCAACTAAAAGGGAGACCCGCAGCCTCCCTGAATATATACATCACATATCCCAGGAGGCTGTGGGCTGCTCCTTCTGCACATGCTCAAGATCTCAATCTCATGCCTGCGCAGTGTGAGATTGGGTAATGTAAGCTTAACCCGGAGGAAGAAGATAGCTGTACCTGATATTTAGTCAATGCCGGAAAGAAGTGAAAACCCAGAATAGAGCGGGACTGACTGGACTGGAGGTTTGAGGACTTTTCACCTGTAAAGTTAAATGGTACTTTTTTTGTGAATGTTCTGCTTTAAGTTGGGTGTTAATTTTCGGAAGACACTACTATCTGTCATATCAGGGCATACTAACCTCTTGATACCCCCTCCTTTCATACATCGCCCAGGTATATTTACCCATCTGTGCCTTTATGCTTCATCATAGCATTTGCACCACTGCTGTAAAGGAACGAATGTAAAATGCCCCATGGGTCAGTATGTGGACCGAAACATTTGCATGTGTGTACATCTGGGGGGGCAGTAACTTTATCCACCTGTATAGGCTCCAACAGCTGACACCCGATCCTAAACAAAGTGGATTTCTTCAGTGGGAATCCAGCATAGAATGCAGCACAGTGCACCTTGCTTGGTGGTTGGGTTGAGTTGGGTGTTTAGGAAGCATGGTCACTCTGAATGGACAATCACCAGTGTCTCTCTTAGTCTTAGGTTAAATTGTAAATGACAGGGTAGGATTTTAAGATTTAGGGTCAGTTAATTTTAAGGGTAGACTGAATGTTAATATTAGTGTGAAAGACATGCTAAGTGTACCTCATATAACATGCATACTTTCCTGTTGATGTTTCCTACATGCTCTACATTAATTCATAAAAGCATTTCACATTCTCAAAAATAACTACTCCCCACCCCTTAGGCCATTATATGGCTCTGATGTGAATATGTAAAAAACAGGTTAGAATGTAGATTGGGAAACAGGAACTCTACACAAATGAAAAACATTCAATGATTGTATGGATATGTAAATCTGTACACCTAACAATGACTTATTCTTCTCCATCTTCTTAAATAGGTTAAAGCCAGGTCTATCTCCAGTACATTTATGCATTTAGGAAGTCTTTATTTATAGCTAATTTTAAATGTTTATGATCTGAAATCAGCAATTGCTTCTTTCTCTGGGGATTCTGTATATCAAAAGTATCCAACAAGAGAAAGCACTGAACAGTAAAGATGACTGATGCAGCAGGGAAGTAATTGTATTATTATTATTATTATTATTATTATTATTATTATTAATAATAATAATAATAATAATAAACAGGGTTAATATAGCGCCCAACATATTATGCAGTGCTGTACATCAAATAGGGGTTGCACATGACAGGCAGATACAGACAGTGACACAGGATGAGGAGGGGACCCTGCCCTGAAGAGCTTACAGTCTAGGAGGAATGTTCCCTATCTATCCCTATAAAAATAATATTTATTTCAAATGTTTTTTTTTAATATTAATATTATTATTATTAATAATAATATTAATAATAATAAACAGTATTTATATAGCACCAACATATTACACAGTGCTGTACAATATGACAGACAGATACAGACAGGAGGAGGAGAGGACCCTGCCCTTAAATTATCAGCCATGTTGATTAAATGGCCTGAAGGTCTCCTGGGACTAGATGGCTTCAGCCAATGATATCAAAAGTCCTCTCCAGGGACTTTTTATATCAAAGTATACAATGTTCAACAGTATCCCATCAAACTGTGCAACCATTGTGAAAGATTTCCAAAGCCCTGGTAAGGAGCAATATGTCTAGTCTATCACTGATTAAATTATAGACTACTGTCAATTAGAACATTCTCATGACCACTTGGGATTAATTACTTTAATGTTAAATTCAAAATATAGTTGTATTAGATTATTTTTCATTAAAAGGAAGGAAAAAAACATGTAAAATAATATATTTACAAATGATGTGAAAACCGCAGAGCAGTGTAGTAATGTTACGGCTCCTTGTGCAATTATGCATGTGCTTATCATTCCAAACAAGGAAAATATCAAGGGTCCAATTTACTAAATACCAGCAAGAAACGCTCGTAATTATTTGAAGAGGTAAGTACCACTCCATATCAAGTTTAAAAACATGATTTCTATGTAATAAGAGAATAGCATCAAAGCAAGTGCTTGGAAACCCTATTAATTATCTCTTCCGTGCAGTTTTAATAATTTTGTTAGGTGTATGTATTCATGGTGAGAATGTATTAATATGTTTATTTTACTCTGTCTTTGCTTTGTGATGTGTACACATGAACTTTTACAATTAAACCTAAAGTAGTTGTAAATGCTTACTGAATTACAATAATTGTGCTAAATTGTGGGATATTATAAACAATTTTCATGTTTTCTTTTACAAGATACTGACGTCAATTCAAAACAGCATCAAGGACATGTGATGTGATATTTTTCTTGTAGTGTAGGCACTTGATATTAAGGGAATGTTCATCACATGTTCAATTCAAAAAATTAGATTTAGGTTATCAAGCTATTTGGAGTTACCTTATTAGAGTGCCGGTTTAGTTTATTCAAAGGAGGAATATTTTCATGAACGGGGTATTAATGAAGACTAATCTATTTAAGTTTATTAAAATATTATTAATATTATTTTTTTATTGCTAATAATAATTTTATTATTATTATTATTAATAATAATAATCTTGTTATTAATATTAGTTAACAGTATTTATATAGTGCCAACATACGCCCAGGAGAGCTTACAACCTAAACAGGGTGGCAAGCAGGGTGGCAAGAAGGTGGCTCAGTGGGTAGCACTCTGGCCTTTGCAGCACTGGGTCTAAGGTTCAAAACTCATCCAGGACACTGTCTGCATGGAGTTTGCAGGTTCTCATTGTGTTTGCGTGAGTTTCCTCCAACATTCCACAAATATGCAGTTAGATTATTGGCTTCCCCTATTTGACCTTAGACTGTGATAATGACATATAACTATGGTAAGAACATTAGAGCCCTTTTGAGGGACAGCTAGTGACATGACTATGGACTTTGTAAAGGACTGCAAATTATGTTGCTGCTATATAAATACTGTGTTATAATAATAATAAGAGGTGGGGGAAGCAGCACACAATAGGAGGGGGGATATGGAATAGTGGGTAAGTAGTGAGTGCTTTAGGGGACATAAGGAGAAAGGTAGGCAAGTTGGAAAAAATGTGTTTTGAGGGCTCTTTTAAATGAGCAGAAAGTAGGGACAAGCCAAATAGGATGAGGAAGGCCATTCCAGAGAGTCGGTGCAGCTCTAGAAAAGTCTTGTATCTGTGCGTGTGATGAGGTTATGAGCAAGGAAGTCATTAGTAGATCATTGGAGGAGAAGAGAGCGGCTAGGGGGTATTTATCTATAAGGTCAGAAAGGTAAGTGGGGCAAGAACTGTGGAGGGTTTTGAAGGCAAAGCACAGGAGCTTGAATTTGATTCTAAAGTGAAATGGAAGCCAATGGAGAGAACTACAAAGAGAGACAAAACTCCATTTGCCTAAAGATCCTATTTTAAGGCTCTGTACTGGGAAATGTTTTTTTAGGTGCCAAGTAACATTCACACATTCCTTATTTATTGACTGGTTCTTTGTGATTTGTTTTCACATTTGTTAATTGTCAAATGCAATAAAGGCATAGAATATATAATGATGCTCATTGATAAAAGTTTTCACTTTAATTTTACCCCTTTGCTTTATACACAGTGCTACAAACCTTTTCAGTCTACCCTACAGCTACTTCCCCTTCACATGCACCTACCCTTTGTCTGCAGATTGGCTGCAGATCTTTTCTATAGATCCTTTTCTTCACAACAGTGTACCAGGGTTATATGTAATAAGGTCACAAGTCAAGAGCACAACTAGGAGGCAAGGACAGAGCGTTGTCACTGTCTAATAAAGCTGGAAATTCATTAAAAGCTTACCAGCCATTGCTTTAATGAAATCCGAAGATCTAAAAGTTTGGCAATAACTTTTAAATGATAAGATTTAGTAAGAACTTTTGAAATGATAAGATTTAATGATTGGGTTTACATACACATATGCACATCTCAGAGAACCCCCTTTCGCTAAATCAACTCCAGTGCGCATGCACAGGAGGTGTGTCATCCTGGCCAATCACAAATGATGAAAATTAGGACTCCAGAAAGAGTAGAAGAGAAGGATGGTGGCACCCATGATGGAAAAAGAACAGGTAAAAATAAAAAAAATGCAATCTTGCAGGTATGCATAGTTTATTGCAGAAGGGGCATCACCTGTCACGTGGAATAAAGGACCTGCCTGGTCACAATTCTTAATTTTTACATTGAGTTTTGCTTTAATGCATAGTAAATGCATCTCATATGCCCATGTACACTAACCCATAATTAACTGGTTTGTATCATCCTAAATACTACCCCTAAAAACTTTTCATGACAACGGATAGTTGCGTAATTATTGCATTTACTAAATGAACTATTTTTAATTCCTTTAGTAAATCTAATCCCTTGTGTGGAGGTTTCATAATAAAAATACATATTAGATATGGAACACTTTTGGGTCACAATGCGTTCTTCCAAGTAACTAACCATAAATAATTCCATTTTCTCCTTATTAGCAGTTTCACCATAGTTTTTGTGCCTGAGACAAAAGGCTGAGGACATTTTTTTTTAAATAATAAAAGTAATGAGGAACACCTAATTAATTAATTTGACATTCAATCCAAATTCTCCAGAGTTCATCTGCTATAATCATTTCCATCCCATGTACTACACAATTATCATTACCATCACCTGCTGCTCTGGTGAACGTCATTAAGGGCACCGTGTCAAAAAATCATCACGCTGAATGAGCTGCTGTCATCTGGAAGAAGTTTTTATGTGGCTTCTAGTCTTTGGTTCAGAAAGGAAAATGGGGGCAAGGAATGAGTTTTGCGCATTTGGACCCATTTAACCTAGCTCTGAGTATGGCTGAGCTACCTAAGGCCTCTTATAGTTACAAATTAGTCAAAATCCTATACATCAAAGGAAATTAAATCTTAAAATGCATGATAATCTAATATTATCTAATATCAGCATGCACTTACCTCAAGAACTTATTTAGATCTCCATGCTTCATATATTCAAACACCATAATAAGTGGATCTCCGTCACCACACACTCCATAGAACTTGACAATGTGATCATGCTGCAGGTTGGTAAGAAGTTCTGCCTCTCTCTGGAAGTCCTTGCAGGCTGTTAGTGTTGGGTCTTTTAAGGCCTTAAGGAGAGAAAAAAGTAAACATGATCAATTATAAAGAGTAATTGAGGCATAAAGTATATCCCATGTCTGTCCAAAACATTTCAGGTTTTCAGGGAACCCCTACTATAACCACAGTAGTAAGAAAGCCACTTACACTGCCAACCATTGGGAAGGCTGTTACCCTTACAGATAGCCAAAAATATCATTGAAATCTGTCTGAGAGGCACAAGAAACCCCGGTTGAGAAACACTGAAATATAGTTACAAAGCTGTTTGTGCGTGTGGACTAATCTTCATTCTGTGTGACCTTACAATAGGCACTTTAATTTTGTCAGCACTATTGCCATAGGTATTAGATTATTGGAGGTAGACCAATATAGGTAGACCATATTGTTCAGATTTTGAATTTTTAAGCTCATTTCTAGGATAATATACTACCACATACTGCATAACAGACAAACGCAAAGCATGCATTATGTATGCTTTAAGGTGCGTATGCAGTAAAGGTGTACTGGGTGCCATTAAGAATAAATGGAATAATATTGCACAAATAGTAGTATGTATTTTAAAGTGTACCTAAACTCAGAAATTTCATATTGCAGAAAAGGGTAGACAACCCTTTCTGTTCTGTTGTTTGTTTTTTTATTTTTAAGTGCAACACCGCCACCTAATTCTTGATCGCCTAGGTGATCAAGAATGATTGGGAACGCAAAGCCTCCCGGGAGGCTCTTGGATGCTCCTTCTGTGCATGCCTGAACATCTGCGCATGACTTTTCACGCAAAAGAAAAAAGTTTTTTTTCCATCCTACATCACCCGATCTCGCGCCTGGGTCGGGTGACATAAGATAAAAAACCAGGAAGAAGAGGAGAAGATGGCAGTGCCTGGAGCACCGGCCCTGGGATGGATGCCGGGATGTCGCGGACCCGATGTAAGACCACCCCAGGTAAATCGGACTGCTCTGCGGGATTGATAGTAAGTGCATTTTTTTTGGGCACTTTTCAGTTTAGTTTCTCTTTAATATTGGTCTGATTTAATAAAGCTCTCCAAGAATAGAAAAGATAATGCTTTATATAAGCATAAGGCTAATATAGGAGTACCTGGATGATCCAGAAAACCTGGAATGAATTTCCTAAAAATCATTTGCTAATATTTGGTAAATGTTTTTGAATCAGATCTATTCCAGGTTTGCTGGACCACTTAGGTTCTTCCATGATAGTCAATCTTCTCTGGGCTTGGAGAGCATTAATAAATCGGGTAGTATGTGTTTGAGTGAAGTGTCCATGTAAACGGGCTCTAAAACTCCCACAGCTTTTCATGTCCACCCCTTTTTGAAAAACCACATCCCCTTCTCCTCTCTTCTGCGCCCTCTTAAATCTACCACAGCCTTACCCACTTATTTTCTCGTGTCAATAGTTAAAGTGTCTTGCTTTTTCTCATGAGTGATACACCAGGGAAATCCGTTCATTATAAAATGTGCTTTTTATACCTTTTTGCTCAGTTGTAGTACTTTATTATATATATATAAATTTTTCACAATTAAAACATATCATGATTTGCTTTGCAGCAGATGAGATATAGAGCTGCATCCTGGAATTTAAAACCTGTCAGGAATAAACTCCATCCTGTCCTGGAGACACTCATTCTCTAAAGAGTACAATTCAGATTTATTGTATTCATAATCTTTAAACGCATCAACTCTTGCAGTCTTATTTGGCAGTTTGTATTTTTCTTGGAATTGCTTTTTATTTCCATAAAAGTGAGATGCCAAAAACCCACACTTCACTAAGTATCATATTTTCATGTAGTTTTATGCTGATTTGGATCATGATCTGTGAAAGTACATTTTTAATCCTAGCCCTAAATCTGTCAAGAGTAAGACTACATAAAGTGAGTTGATTTTCTTTACAAACTTACTGCTTCAGGGCCTTGAAGTCTATTACTTTGCAACGCTAAAACTGGCCCGTCCAGTAGTTAAAGCTGAACTCTGGGCCCATTGCTAAAATTACAGATGGAATTCAAAAGGAGCTGTTGTGCCTGCCAAAGGATTTGTATTTTGTTCCTCCGGTTCTGACATTTATGCACCTATGTTACACAGTAAAGATCTGTCAAGCAAAGGAGGAAATCTCAATTTTCTGTACATAGATAATTTTTACAGGTCTTCTCTTTGCCATCAGCTATGTGAAGCATATAGTGAAAAAAGCAACCCAGCTCTTTTTTTCTCCTATCTGCAGTTTTTCTTTTTGCACTTTATTAATATGTTTATCACCATTTTTTAACAGTGAAATTAGATCTTCTTGTGAGCAGACTTATCATGTCATTTTTTACATTCTATAAAAGGGTAGAAAATATTTTAATATAATGAAAAAAATCTTTTTTTTACCATTTTTTTAAAAATAATCTTTAAATTTGAAGTGGGGCACCTCTTGTCTTCCACCATTACCACCTCGGCCTTTCATGTTTAGTCCCAGAACAGAGTAAGAATCCTAAATAGCCTGAGAATGTGTTTTCAAGGGATCAAGGGCCAGGTGTAAGTGTATTTTTTTAGATTTTCTGGTAGTTGTCCCAGTGTGATGTACATTTAGAGGCTTTATAACTATAACTAATTGCAGTTTTCCATTGAGAAAGAGTAAACGTAATCTTTAAGTCCTGTTCCCAGGAGGTAAAAGTATGGGTTTTACTCCAGGTATTTTTATTTTGGAAAAAATTGTAATACATTGAAATACCTCCTTTGTTGCGTGTAAGCCTCTGCGCTCTATGCCACAATATCGCAGGGACCAAAAACTCTTCTTCCGGAAGAGAACTCAGGAAATGATTTATTTGATACATTTTAAAAATGTCTAGGAAGGAATGAAACCGTGGTAAATCTGATATATAATGAAATCCTAACTTATGCCAAGATTGAATATTGAGATTTGGAATTAGGAGTTCAAAATAGTGTATAGGCACTGGAATTTTAGTGCTATGTGTATTATTACACTTTTTATTTTTGAGTTTCTTCCAGATAAATATCATGGCCTCTATTGGTGGTAAACACAGCTTAATCTCCACCTGGGAGCATGAGTTGGCTAGTAGAAAGGCCAGATAGTTACCAGTTGGTATCAACCTTCTTTCTATGTCTAACCATCTTTTATTTATATCAGGCCTTAAAGATTCTTCCAGATGGTCCATTAAAGAAGCCAGGTAGTAATCCATTATATTGGGAACCCCCATGCCTCCCACTCTCTTAGCTCTAAACATAGGTAATTGCGGTATCCGTGGTCTTTTATCACACCATATAAATTGCTTTAATACCTTTTGTAATGACAATATTATTGAGTTAGGTAGAACCACTGGAATGGTTCTAAAAAAATAAAGAATTTTAGGTAGTACTGTCATCTTAAATGCCGCTATTCGTCCTGACCAAGATAATTCGACTTTAGATAGGTTAATTATATCTTTCTTTACTATTTCTATCAAATATGAAAAGTTCGCCTTAATTAAAGAGGACAGTGATGAAGTTAGTTGGATCCCCAAATATTCAACACTAGATGTCGCCCATTTAAACGGGAATTGCTTCTGTAATTGTTTTTGTAAGCAAGGGGAGATATTCACTGGTAGAACAGTACATTTCGCATAATTAATTTTATAATAGCTCACTGAACCAAAGTCTACAATCGTTTGCAACACAGCCGAAAGTGAACCCTGTGGGTTTGTTAATGAGAGTATTACGTCATCCGCAAATAATCCTATAACATGTGAGGATTCACCAACCTGTATTCCATGTATATTGCCATTATCTCTTATAGATTGTGCAAATGGTTCCATAATTAGATCAAATAATGTTGGTGATAAAGGGCAACCCTGGCGTGTAATAGCTGCCGAATCGAATAGTGAGCTATTCCACCAACACTAGCCAGGACATCATTTGATGGTCTGAGCCCAAGCAATGGAATGAGCCATGGCAGGACATCTTGCCGAGCCCAAACAAAAAAAATGACAATTGGGAGTTGTTAATGAAGATCTACATTATAAAGGTAAATTAAACTCATAATGTTAAAAATCAAGTTGATGTTTTGGTTTAAGTCATTTTTTAAGACTTTAGGTCTGTTCTAAAATGATTTGTAGCCAATTTTAAACCCATAGCAATCAGTATGGTTCTGTTTTCCAGAACAGACCCAAATCTAAAGCCAGGCCAGGCTGAGATATCCCACATGTTTTTCTTTACTTTTGTACTTAAAGAACAATCCCATTAAATTCAGAACCCTAATGCACAAGCTGACAGAACTGTAATATAACATGAAATCACCCAGAAGCATAGGATGATACAAAACTGAGGATTGTTTAGTTTAAATTTCAAAGCGGAAGCGAAATAACAAGCAAGAAACAGCAAGTAATGGCAGTGGTTGTTTTCCGGTATTGTTTTCAAACACTCGCTGTGTCATTCTCAATATGCTATCTCTGTGAAGCTTGTAATTTAATAAACAAAAGATCAATAATATTTGCTGTTGTAAGTAAGAAAGCTGACTAGCGAGCAGTTCCTTTTAATTATTAATCATTGTGTGGAACTGAGAACCCTAATGACAGTACCATGCCATTTAGTGCTAGCAGGGCGTAATCCGTGAAATGCAAAATAAAGTATGCTCTGATTCCACAGAGGAATATCTGTGATCCTGATTAGACGGAGAGGAGCATTCAGAGCATCAGAACATCAGTCAGCATTGTTCATCTGAAGATTCCCTGCAACGCTGAATAACTTCAGAGCATCACACTGCTGTCGTCAGCTGATCTCCAAAATCAAATACTGGGAGTCTGGTGTTCCCACAACACACATTATACTTCTGTCAAATAAAGCATACACCAAAGATCACAGGAGAATAACCCTATTTCACTGGAATCCCCCCATCTTTAACATCAAATTCACATTTTATAATCATTATTTACATCTACATCTACAAGATTTTCCTCTCTTACTAATGAGAACAGTAGGCAATTGTTTTGCTTGATGATCATGTTACTATAATGTTTATGTAACAATGGAATCAAGAAATCACTAAAAGGTTCAAAGACTAAAATGTAATGTCAGTCTACAATGTGCGTAGTAATTATCATTGCCTGCTTTCTGAAGGTGCAAAGAAAATTATATTTCCCCTTAAGGCTATGTAGCAGGATGCTTAGAAAGAAAAAACGTTCAAAAATGTCTAAGGTATTTTATTAGTGTCTTTGCTAAAAGAAACCCATAACAATAAAAATACAGGAGCTGCTAATGCTTTCCTAAATATGCACATTCCAGCACTGATTATAGTTTTACTATATAATATATACTATATATATAAGTAGTAGGTCGCTGATCAGCAACAATCATGAAGCATTGAAGTCCATTGAGCTTACACTTCACAGACTTTAGAGTTGCTTGAGTTTAGTTACTAAATACTGTAAGTTGCAAAACTAAGCTAAGCATGGCAGGCAGCTACATCACCTACATCACTATAGAACAATAGACCCCTACATCACCTACATCACTATAGAACACTGGACCCCTACATCACCTACATCAACTATATTCTTTAGCAGTGAATTCTTGAAGTATTTTACAAATTGACAAATTTAGTCAACAATATTTCTATTCATTTAAAAAGCACCTTAAGGCAATAGGAACTCTATTAGTGAGATGCTAAAATTAACAAGAATCTTTTCAATAACACTAGAAAAATCCTAACATTTCTATAGAACCTACATCTTTATAAAACACAGGACCCCTACATCACCTATATCTCTATAGAAAACAGTACCCCTACATCAACTACATCTCTTTAGAACACTATACCCCTACATCACCAACATCTTTATAGAACACAAGACCCCTACATCACCTACATCACTATAGAACACTAGACCCCTACATCACCTACAGAGTGTGATGGATGCCCGATTCCCCTCTGCACTGGGATTTCTCCTGCTGACGTCTACATCACTATAGAACACCAGACCACTACATCACCTACATCACTATAAAAAACTAGACCCCAACATAACCTACATCACTATAGAACACTGGACCCCTATATCACCTACATCAATTTAGAACACTAGACCCCTAAATCATCTTCATCTCTATAGATCACTAGACCTCTACATCACCTACATCACTATAGAACACTAGACCCCAACATCACCTACATCCCTATAGAACACTAGACCTCTAGATCACCTACATCTCTATGAAAAACAAGAGACCCCTACAGCACCTAATCACCTACATCCCTATAGAATACTAGACCCCTACATCAACTACATCACTATAGAACACTGGACCCCTACATTACCTACATCACTACTCAACCTACATCTCTAGAACACAAGACCCCTACATTACCTACATCACTAAAGAACAGTTGAACTCTACATCACCTACATCTCTATAGAACACTAGACCCCTACATCACATATATCACTATAGAACACAAGACCCCTACATCACCTACATCTCTTTGGAACACTAGACCCCTACATCACCTACATCTCTATAGAATACCAGACCCCAACATCACCTACATCCCTATAGAACACTAGACCTCTACATCACCTACATCACTATAGAACAATCACCTACATCACTATAGAACACTAGACCCCTACATCACCTACATCAACTAAATTCTTTAGCAGTGAATTCTTGAAGTATTTTACAAATTGACAAATTGAGTCCACAATATTTCTATTCATTTAAAAAGCACCTTAAGGCAATGGGAACTCCATTAGTGAGATGCTAAAATTACCAAGAATCTTTTCAATAACACTAGAAAAATCCTAATGCTTCACTCTTGTGCCTTCACTCTTCCTTTATCGTTTTGGGTGCCTACATTACATTTTGTAAACACATCCTATTGGCTGTGAAGTGGCAGGGTTCTTTTATAATCCAGATGATTAGCAGCGGTAACTCTAGAACAAAGCGGCAGTACATGTTTAGCTAACACACGCAGCTGCAGCTCAACCTGAAAAAGAGCAATTGTAGATGTATTGCAGTTATAAAAGCCCAAGTATTCACCATACAGCCCCATGCCCTCTCTACATTATCATTGGCCCAACATATGAGTTGCCTGGATTTGTGCAAGTTTTAAAATCTCTACATTTACAAATATACAGAGAAAAGAAACAAAAAAGCCGAATTTATAAACTTTTAACTTGCAAGCCATCTGCTTAAACACAGAGACCATTACAAAGCCTGTACATGCTTCTAAGAACAACAATCTTGACAACCCTTATCTAAATTGTGGATGTATATACATTAGTAGCTTTGATCTCTAACAGGTGCCTGCTCAAGGATTGAGAAATGTGTGTTTCCTTCCATTACCTGGAATTCAATAAACTAAGCTGTTACCTATAGAATCAACGTATACATCTTGATCTTAATTACAATAGCAGAAGTGTAAATACATCATGTCCATACAGATGGGCCTCAGAAAACTTGCATGGAAATAGAAACATGCAATGTGTGATCAAGCAAGTCAGTAGGAGTTGGCCCTGGAGTCATCATTATCTAAGAATTTTATGCAGAGTTGCAGAATAAAAGCCCCCTACCAACCGATGTGCCCTTAACCTCCCTAGAGGTAACCCCGAGTGTGACTTGGGGTAGAAAAAGTTGCTGAAAGCGGGAGGTAATAGTAAACAGATCCTTTCCTGATCCACCGGCGTCCTGCGTCGTCCATCGCCGGGATCTCCATCTTCTTCTCTCTTCTTCCAGCTGGCTTCTGCATCCGATGAGTGTGTACGTTGCCGGCGGGGCGGGGCGGGAAATTCAAAAATACATTTGTATTGCATTTAATACAAAGTAACTGTATTGAATGCAATACATTTGATTTATAAAAGCAGTACATTGTTTTCAAGAACATTTATTTTATAGTATATATATTAGTATAACATGTATTTTTAAAAAAATTTAAAAAATTAAAATTTTTTTTAAATTTATTCAATTTATTATTTTTACATGATTTTGTGTTTCAAATTTTATTATACTCATACTATAATAATATACTGTAAAATAAATTTTCATGAAAAACAATGTACCGCTTTTAGGCATATAAAACCGGAAAGAAATTAACCGTTAGGGAGGTTAATGAACATTGTCACTCACAATGTCAACTGTTAATGGCTTCTGGTAAACAAAAAAATTAGAAATGAAGAGTAAAATCAGACTATGTACACATTTAATGGCTTCTACAGGGTTAAATATCTAAAATTCAGAATAACCAGGCATGGTTCAGCAAGTTATTTTTCTGTTTGCTTTCTACAATTTTTATACTGTTACTTTTTTTATTATATTAAGACCAAATAGTAAACAACAAATAAATTTGGAAGGAATCTATCTATCCACCGGTGAGTAGTAGTTCCTCACTCATATATAATAAGTTTGGAGGAAAAACGCACTCCAATAATTTCACCCATTGAGGAATGGAGTTTTGTCGATGTGAGACACTAATCAGATTGTTTGAAACCCTCGTGTATATTATGTCTTTGCTCTGTGATGTGCAAATTTTCTCCAAAGCCCATAATCCACAAAATCAGATACAAAGTTTATTTTTAGTTCATGGGTTATGAACGCATTAAAGGAAAATGTAAGAATAAATATCTACCATTTTGATGGTATGCTAAGAAAATGCTTGATGCTTCTATTTAAATGGGTCTGCAAAAAAAGAATAATGGACCAATCCTATTCATTCAAATTAAATATGTATGTCCTTTTTAACAGAATAGGGTGATCTGTAGTAGCTGTAACCTAGCCACTTAGTAATGAATGCAATTTCTATTTGTAAGGAATGTTTCATACAACCAGGCAATGCCTATAATTTAAAAGTTTGTATGCAAAAAATTGTTTCTATGTTATGTACAGAACCAATAATATTTAACAGATTTACAAATGTTGTTTTTCTAAACTCTCAAGCAAGGTGGAAATTTTGATGAGATTTGACCAGTGGTGGTCACCTTACTTGATAGTGAGCCTGAAGTGCAGCCCATGACATTGACAAAAGGTCATACATAATAATTAGAGGATGTGAATCTACAAAAGGCATGCACAGGCTGGGAATAAACAGAGACTTCAGCCATAATGCAGGAGTCAGCAGAAGTTCTATAATGGTTTTTGGAAACTGGAGACATGTTGCAGAAGACAGAGACTGGAGACTGTTAAAGATTCCTTTGCAAATTATTGCTTTGACAGTTGTGAACTCCTAATACCAATTGTGGCACATTTGATGTTTCTCTAATGAAGATTTATTAGAGAAGGTTAGTCATGAAACTATAAATAGAGAAAAAGAACGGATAGTAAAAAAAAACAAAAACATAAAATTGTGATAAATAAATAGACCTTACTATTTTACTGCCAGGGTCTAAAAAAGAGAATAGTTCTCCTTAACTAGTCTGAGTAAGCACCAAAACACAGACTGCTGTCTACAAGGGCCCCAAGGGCCATACAGTGTCAAAGGCTTGCATGCAACGCTCAGGACACAGGCTGTGCATTAGGGAACTAGATGTTTAAAGCACTGGCCAGCCTTTACAACTACATAGTTCTGTAAGCAGTTAGACCAAGAGTAGCTGCAGATTTTTGCTCTAAGTTATTACAGTCTATGATATAAATTGTTTAAAGAAAGCAAAAAGACATTTTCCCAAGACTGATCAAAATGTTAGTATTCTGCACACATGGCAGTAAAATATAGTCTCATGTCCAACTCTAGATCATTTATTTCATTGTGATTCTCTGTAGGATAACAGTGCTACTTTGTTAGGGAGTCTAACAAACAGGGCCTGCCTCTGACCTATTATTTGTTTTCAACACGTCTCAGTGTATCTGCCCAATTTTGTAATGCAATGTTTCAATAGTCTGAATAGCAAACCTGCATTGCAAAATTACTGAGGCATATCTTTATTTAGTAGAATGGACGAGACAGTTTCTTGAAGCAGAAATTACCTTCATTGTTGTCCTGCCAAAAGCCAAGCTTGTCCTTGCTTCACTTAATCTTTACAATAGTCCTATTACAGAACTTGTATGCGGTCTAGAGGATGATATAACAGAGTTTGCTATATCATAAAAGCCAATGAAGGTTCTTGAACTGTAGTTGAGATGAAAGCACAGTATGCTTTGCAATGCCCCACTTTGCAGATTGCTTGATTTGCAATCACTTGCTGTGTGTATGTGTGTTATTCTTTTCCATATAATGGATATCAACCTAGCAGCTTAAGAAAACGAGCTGCGAAAGCTTATAAGGATAAAAAGAAAAGGCATTAGGTTGCAGTGTGACTTTATCCAAGAAAGAAATGAATCTAAAAGTTTGGGCTTCAGAATGGTAAAAATATAGATCTTTCCAGCTAGCATATATAGTTTGTTTGGATGGATCAATGTATGACATGTTAAAATCACCTTATGTCTATTTTTAATTATTATCATGATTACTACATATGGTTTTATAAATATACAAATGTGGTGCTTAAGACTATGTTCACACTGGCCATAAGGTTATGGTGTGTTTATTGCTTCCTTATGCCAGGGAACCTGGGCCTCTGGGGAGATGCTACATGTAGTTTTTTTCCTGCAGAAGCCCCATAAAGAATGAATGATGGTGGCAGTGAGCGGTACCAGTACCCACTCACTCCTGCCAGCTGTCAAATGAGCAGAGAGGCTGGCAAGGTTCCAGCCGCTTGGAGCTTCATGGGATCGCTCGATCCCAAAGTAGGTGTAAACCTGCTCTTACATAAAAAAAATGGTGGGTTCCTCCACTCACTGTCTATAGGGGATAGTATTTAGAGCCGCCTCTCAAGTTAACATAAATGTAAATAAGTGTAGAGAAGAAAAGAGGTTGAGGCTCGTGATTATTATGCAAAAAAGAAATAGTGTATTGATTCAATGATTTCTCAATACCATATAGGATTACAGAAAATACAAACACACAGTATTTACCTCTGTCCTGTTAGTATGTCACAGGACAGAGGTTGATCATATTAAATATAGTCCGTACTTAAATTTTTGTGATAAATAAGTGCTGCGCAAATAATCTGCCACATTTCGCCGCAATGGGCTTCCTCGGGGATAGGTGCTAAGTGCGTACTATAACGGTGTGTGTGTACATACAGAGAGAATACATAATTTAAATAATATAATTTATGAATTGTAATTCCTACATATGATTTATATTATGTATTCTCTCTGTATGTACACACAGACCGTTATAGTACGCACCTAGCACCTATCCCTGAGAAAGCCCATCATGGCGAAACGCTTCGGATTATTTGTGCAACACTTACCGACAAATTATTAACTTCTCTAATAACAAACAATTTTATGTTAGTACGGACCATATTTAGTATGATCAACCCCTGTCTTGTGACATACTAGCAGGTATATACTAACTATGTGTTTGTATTTTTCTGTAATCCTATATTGTGTTGAGAAATCATTGAATCCTTGAATCCACTATTTACTTTTTGTATAACAATAACAAGTCTCAAACTTCTTTTCTTCTCTATACCTATTTACATAAAAAAAATGCTGTTCACACTGTTTATCATTAGCAACCACTGGAAAAAGAAGAACAGAAGTCTCCCTTTAAAAGGAAACCCCTATTATTTTTGTTTTATGTCTGTATGTCATTGGGGAAATATCCCTTCACTTCTTGTCCTAGAGACAGAAGAAAAAGAGCCATTTCAGACCCGCAATGTGCTCAATGTTGGCTCAACAACAGTCCCAACTACTTAAAGTGAATGCAAATGGCTAGGAACTATTTTTGCATGTGTCTGTGGCAGATCACAGTGAGGTTCCCAAAAGTGACAAGGCTTTTGTCTGTGTGCTTGCTTTCCTAAAATTTACTCCACAGCCATGGGCCTACCAAGGTGTAGTTAGCCGCTGTTGGATGCACGGCAGCAATTTGATGTGTGCCCAGGAGCTACTAGCCAGGCAGTAGTGAAATCATAAGGGTGAAAGGCCCCTAAATCTACTAAGGGAATTCCCAACTTGGACAGTGGTCCTTGGAAAAGGTGCATTGTTGGAAGATTTCTTTCTGCTCCGTGAACAACTCAAACTTTTCTGGTTGTTCCAATTATTCTGGCTTTACACCATAGTAATTGATCGAATGAAAAAAAAAAAATGAAATTGTCCTGGGAAAAGTGATGTGTGATCTTCAGATTTTTTTCAGATTAGTTTACCTTGTAGATGTGTAACTTTGTGCGTGCTGTTTGTTTGCAGTAAGTAAGTATTTAAATAAGTGAAAAATACAGAAAAACAAATTTATATTGCCAAGGGGGTAACATCTTAACAAGGTATTGGTTCTTCCAGAGCATTTTAGAATAACACAGTGGATCTATATATAGGCTGCTGTTGCACTATTGTTAGGCTATAAAGCATAAAAAGGAGCTTGACGTAACTACTGTATTTACAATTAGGCCCAGAATTAGCTACAAGGTTATATGGGTGATAGCATGACCACTAAAGAAAATCAAAATGAAGAATATAAGTAAACCTAAGTAAATATTAATAATGTAATACGAAGAGGAAAGTTTTTGTTATTCTATAGAATATTTAAGAAAACCTGGTCCAAATGTATTATTAAAAGAGCCTTAGATGATGTCAAAATATTGTTTCCCAATATAAAAGGTAAAGGGATGACCTGGTAAAGCAGCCTTTTTTCAATGTTTTCAACATGAGGGATATGCTCAGTTCATAGTACTTAGTTGGCAATGGGATGAATGTCTCTTACATTGATGGCTATTGGAAAAATTGCCAACTTTGTAGAACACCAAGCAGATCATTGGTGTTAGTAATAGCTGACCTTAGAGCCAGAAATTGCTCTTTGTTTAAGGAACCGCTGGGAATCCCTTTTGGAACCCTGGTTGAGAAACACTTTGTTAAAACCTCAGGGCAAAATCCAAAATTTGACCAATGCTCCTTCCCAACCCCCTGTAATTTCTGGCAGATCAATAGGTATTGTGTACAGAATCGTTGAAGGGATGAAACAGAGGAATGTATTTGTATTTTAGAAATTAACTGCAAATTTTTAATATCATTTTATTTTGCCCCAGTTTAAAGTCTTTAGTATCCAATAGGTAGTGAAAATTATATAAATGTTATACATTTCTGCAAAAATATAGATACTGACTAACAATACTTTTATTTGCAGGCAGAACTCCCTCACAGAATCCCAGCAGGTTGACACACACAGCAGAATAGAATAAGTTAATTACCAATTCCATGGGGACCCAGAATGACCAGAAATATTTAGACAAATGATAGCTACATTTCGCAGATGGGAAATCATCCATCCTTATCTCATACAGTCTATTAGTTTTTGTCAATTTATATCTTGGTGTGGTTGATGTTCTGTTTTTATAGAAAATAGCTCTGGTTTTTACTTGTGATGTTTAGCTTGAACATGGCTGTCATGTTTTAAAGACATTAGGTTAAAAATTTTGCTAAATAAAAATAAATGGAAAAAAAGGCAACACCTAGCGTATTATTATTGAATAAGGATAGATAGATAGATAGATAGATAGATAGATAGATAGATAGATAGATAGATAGATAGATTTTTCAAACATGAAATATCCTAAGCAAGTAATGAGTCTATTATTAGAATCCTTTTATTTTTCCACTAATTGAATTGGTTGATGTATTACATTACGTGTAATAAAAAATAGGAGTGAATGCTCAATAATTAGTAAGTGCCATTTGAAAGGTTGAAAAATAATAATTTAATTTGCTATCCTTATATGTAGAGAAATTGTTCCTGTTTGTATGAATTAGAGTTAAGACCAAGTTGGCACACATAACTGCAGTAGAAGCACTTGTTGAGTAAACTTTCTTGTCGACTTGCCATCTTGGCTCATTTACTCTTTCAAAATGGGGTTTAATCATAAAGACCTTAAGTGAGCATCTGCTTCAGAAAACTAATTTTAGAGTCTCATGGTGCAAAACAGAACAGGTGTCTGTCAGAGACACTGTACTCAACCTTGTCTGTATGCATAAATGTAAAAAAGCAATATATTGGCTATACCCGGAGGTTGCTTCCATCATAGCCTTGTTATTAACATTATTGTTCTGGCCAAGTGGCTCAACAAAAATCTGTCATGAAACATGATTTACATAATGTGAACCCAAACCAGTAATTGGAGGTTGCGAATTCTAATTAGAATTAGTTTGCCATTCCTTGAGAATTTTGTTATTAACATATCTGAATGAATGACTTGCAAAACAGTCTTGGCCTTTATTTATTAGAGGAATAGTTTTATTAGTGGTCTTTTGTAAAATGAATATAATACATAAAATAATTGTTACAGCACTGTGTATTTGGGGCTGTAATGTATGTTTGGACCCTTGGAATCACCATTGAGCAGTAGGTCAACACTAAATTGCAGGTCCCAGAGAACCCCTGCCAATACTTGATCAACCCAGTTTATTGTTTACTAGTATACACTGTTAGCCATTTGAAGGAATTGCCAACTTTATAGACAACCAAACATCACTGGTGTCAGTGGTAAGAGACCTGAGTGTCTTAAAGTATTCATTGCTCAAGTGATCATATTCTAATTAGAACTGGTTCACCATTCCTTGGTGATGGAATCACCAGTGAGCAGTAAGACTCCACTAAAGTGTAAAGTTCAGGGAAAAGCCAGCCCTAAAGACTAATAAAACCCAATTCTTTTACTGCAAATTTTACATGTACATTTGCATTACTTTTTGAGTGTTTTGGGATACAACTGCTTTAACAGATGCTATCTGTAAGGTTTTTTTTTTTTTTTGTACGAACTTCAAAATTAAAATGACTTAGTCAGGGGGTATAGAGAAATTAGGGCAATGGGTACAGTGTTTTATTGGGCAGAGTACCAGTAGGGATGAGCAAACGAGAATATTAGGTTCGATCTTGCGACGAATTGGGCCTTTCTCTCTTACCGAAAATGTAAGCGAGAATGGCCTTCTGATTGAGTGTGAGTGTGCGATCCCCGGGGCACTGGAGGTTTTGAACCTCTAGTGCCTAGGGACCGCGCGAACAGGAGGATCATGCAGCCCTAGAAATTTTCTGCAATCCGTGGGCACAAGAGGTTAATTAACCTCTAGTGGCCCAGGAATCGCAAACAGGAGGATTCCCAGGGCTGATTGCAGCTCAAGAAATCCTTCTGTTTTATTTTCCTTTTCCGATAGTTTCTCAAAATCAGTTCGCCAAAATTTCGAGGAACCATTGTAAGTTCGAGGAAATTTTTGTGAGAATGCCAGAGGCCTAAGTACTAGCATTAATTTTGGGTTTTTACTAGGGTTTTGTGTCTATTACTGTACCTCTAAGCATACTCTAACAGGTTCAAGGGGTACTTATGTGGGTTAGTAATTCTCATTATGATATACAGCATATATATATATATATATATATATATATATATATATATATATATATATATATATATATATATATATATATATATATATATATTTTTTTTTTTTTTTGGTACTTCAAAAGTTTTTAGAGATATTTCTAATATGACTCACTTCACGTGACAAGATACCAAGTATACATAAGGTGAATGCTATAAAACAAAGGTTAGACTGGCTTTCTTCAACTATACTGTTAGCTTCTACCAGGCACTCATTTTCAACCACTAGGCAACTGGGAGCATTTAGTAGCATTTTTTACAGATGTGGGCAAGCATTTGCTGAGGAGTTTTGAAATCTCTAAATACAGTTCAAGTAGCAGACTGCCCTGAGACACTGTATGAAGCTTCTCAAAAACCCTGCATATGCTTGAACTTTCAGCTGCTCCAATTCATTTCATAACAACCCAGGCTTTGAGGCAGTTGAGAACTGATTGATAGTGGTGAGCCACAGTTCCTGTTTGCAAAAACCACCATTCTGACCTGAGAAAAACTGGTATAATTGTATACTCTGTATAATTGTATACATTTATGAGCCGCACGGTTGGCTCGGTGGTTAGCACTTCTGCCTATTTAGTGCTAGGTCACAGGTTTGAATCTCAGCCAGGATTCTATCTGCAAACAGTTTGTATGTTCTCCCTGTGTCTTTGTGGTTTGCCTCCCACATCCAAAAAAAACATGCATTAGATTAATCGGCTTTCCCTCAAAAAGTCTTAACACTGTTATTGATGAAGGACTATTACGTTAGATTGTGAGATCCTTTGAGGGACTGTTAGCAATATGACTATGGACTTTGTAATGCGCTGTGTAATATGTAAAATTATATGTCTTAATATGCGCTATATAAATACTGGATAATAATAATATTCTGTTGTTATGCAAAGACACAGATACCCATTTTCAACTATTGGGCATCCAGAAGCATTCAACAGCAAGTGTTTGTGAGGATTTGCTGAAGACATTGGAAGTCTATGGATGTGGTTTGACTGGAAGGTTGCCTTGGGACATGGGACTTGATTTGATACTTTCATCAGTGAACCTGGGTGATTCAAAAAACCTGGAATGGATCTGATCGAGGAATTAAAACATTTGCTAACAAATAGCAAATGACTTTAGAAAATCCATGCCAGGTTTGCTGGATCACCTAGCTTCACCGAAGAAAGTGTATTCACTCCAGTCTTGGAGAGCTTTAATAAATTAGGGCCATTACATGAAGTCCCGCAAAAACACAACCAAATGTCTGTACATAAAGAGATTTCAAATGCTTTGATTTATTTCAATGATATCCAACTGTTTTGAGACAGTTGTAGGCTGGTTAACAATGGTGAGCCAAAGCTGTTCTGCCATCAAAAAATGCCCTTCTCATCTTAGCCTAAACCTGAGAAAAACTAGTATAAATTATTGTATTCACTGCATTATCTCATATTCTGTTGGTTTTTTTTTTTTTGGTATTTTATGGAGCATATAACAAGCACATAATTAGAGATAACAACGTTGTAAAACTTGTAACATTGTAAATAAACTACTTTTGATTCGTAGGGCTTCTATTATAATGACTAGTTATAAATTATGTGAAATCTGTTGACTTGGTTGTGCAAATCAACATGAAATAATATTTTACAATGTTTGTCTAAATTATGAAATATCAGAATGAAAGTCATTACTTCCTTAAAATTGGTATCATACAGTGAAATAATAGATATTGAATGCCCCAGTAAAGTCTTTTTTTCTACATCTGTTACCTTGACAGCAACAAGCATCTTGTCTTTGGTTGGACTGAGGTTATAACACTCAGCGAGGAACACCTTGCCGAAAGCGCCTTCCCCGAGTTCTCTCTTCAGAACAATGTCTCGCCTCTTTATATACTGAACATCTGCGTGGAAGAGAAACAAAGACCATACAATTGCGTTTAGAATTGGTTTAGGCTAAAAAGGTAAATAGAAAAACACTTGAAATTTTTCCATTACAGATAAAGTGGGACAAGGCTTGGTTCATCATTTGATCACTAAATAAACTGTGGATAGACCAAAGACATAGTGGTAAAATATATTTTATCTGAAAAAAAGTTATAGTAATACCCAGAAATGTGAGAGGTTATAACACTGGTAAAAAAAAAAACCCTACAAGTCAATCTGCAGATCATACTAACATCTGTTAGTCTATAGTTATTATCTGGTGGAAAAATGAGGGCTCTATTTATAAAACAGGGATTCTGATATTCCCTCAAACATTCCCTTGTAGGAATCTTCCAGGTCAATGTAGTCCAATAGTGGTAATTAATATCCAGCAGAGAATCTTTACAGGAATGTCAAATTTCCTGTTTTATATACAGAGCCCTTAGAGTTATTACGGAAATTTTGTCCTACGACCCACACATGACCTAGTAGCTTTCATACAGGTGTTCCATGTTTACACCAAAAGACTCTATACATTAAAATTTTCAGTATCCTTACCTGTCTTTATGGCAGCAAGTTGTGATATTGGGCCTGATTTCTTAAATCTCCCGAAGACTGGAGAAGATAGACTATCATGGGAGAACCTGGATGATCCAGCAAACCTAGAATGGATTTCTTTGAATCATTTGCTATTACTTGGAAAATGTTTTCAAACCTGGACCAGATTCTTTGCAGGTTGGTGCTGAATCACAGATTCTCCTAGAAGAGTCAATCTTCTCTAGTCTTGGAGAGTTTTAATAAATCAGGTCCATTATATACCACTCAATACATCTGCCTATATCCTTAATAATGAGAGACCTCCTTTAATGATATACAAAGCCCATCAGATTGATTATATAGTATACTTACCTATATGTTGAGGTGGAAGATTGTGTTGATTGTTTAGAAGCAATACACTGTACATGATGTACTAAGATACGTGTTTGTGGGGAATGCTTTTATAAATTTATTGATTAATTTTATTGATTCCCATGATTTTCAGAGATTCTGTACCGTAATTATCCCCTCAGGGACTTACTGAATCCTTATCTTTAGTACTACTTATCTCTAGTCTAGGAAGTACTTACAACAATTGAACTTCTTTAAATACGTATAAGCAATAGGGGTTTGTAACATCAAGAATTCTACATCCATGTGCTCTACCTACAGTAGTGTTGGATTCAGATCTATTGCCAGCAGAGCAGACGATAAACCTAAATGTTGGAACCATGTCTGTGCGTGTGCATGGGTTACATCATTAGTTGCTGCCTAGTGGCCAAAGAAGAACCAGCAGCAAATATGGGGGCTTCAAGGGATACAGCTATGACAGGGTCCTGGAGCAGTCACCATTACAGCTAATTTAGAAAAATGTAAGTGTGTGCCTTAATTGGAAAGTGTACTGAGCAAAAGCTCACCCTCTTAAACATGGGTTTAGTTCTGCTTCCTCAATGTTGCACCTAACTGGTGATCTTTTTCAATCATTGTGGGTCTCATTCTTAGAGCTCACACTCACTTGGAACCAGAAAATGTCCACGCCAGTATACGAAGAAGAAACCCAATGGTAGCACATGACTCTATTTATGTATTGATAATACATCGAAGAACAAGATGCTTGGAAGCCACCTTCTCTTTTAAACTCCAATGACCAGGTTTCCCCTGAATGAGCTATCAGTAAAGTAGTGGAGAGGTCAGGTCAGCTGATAGCGAACTGGTGAATAAGCTAAAACATCTGCAGCTTTCTTCTGCATATTTAATATACTTACAATCCTGATATTGTATTCCCAGGAGTAAAGAATATTGGAAAACCACCAAGTGAGGCCCGCAGCTTTAAAGATAAGCCTAGGGCCGGCATGACAGGGTACACAGCTAGGAGCCCGGGAGATGTAAGGGTTAAATATTTCAGGAATGTTAAAGAGGGGAGGTGAAGGAAGATTGGTTAGGAGTCAGAGGGGTGGGTAGTTAGAAAGTGTTAGGGGCGGCCATATCGGAAGTGGGAGGCCTCTTTGTTAAAAGAAAAAGTTTTAAGTCGAACACCTGGTGTCAGTTTGAATTACTGGGAATTAGGAGAAAAGGTTGGTTGGCAAGTGGGTGAGGGGTAAGGGGTGAGGGTCTTTGGAGGGGAAAAGGTTTAAAGGGGCAGGGCAAAAAGAGTCTGGGATACCCTGGTCATGTGATGCTTCTACAACAAATGACCAACAAGTGCTGCTAGTCTAATAAACTTGTAAATCTTCTTTAAGGATGGACATGCTTTGAAAATAATACGATAAGAACGATCAAACTAGGTGAATGCAAATAATTAATTCCGAAAGAAAAATAAAGTCTCAAGAAGGTCAACTGATTAGAAACTGTGATGTTTTGCCTTCTATTTAAAAGAATGAAAAGACACAATTTAAGTGAGGGGAATTATTAAAACACAGAAAAAGCAATTCTAAGTTATAGTGAAAACAAGAACTGCATGCTGTGAAACTATTTGCTACCCCTGTCACTAAGTTATATAGAGGAGATGGAGTCTACATCCCTTTTATACGGAATACCCTTCTGATATTGCTGAGCTAACAATAAAAAAGAGTAAGAGACTGTTTTCTTGTTACTCTTGTCAGAGATATAAGTTATCGTCAGCTATAATAGTGGCCATCATCCTCTGAGGAGTTTAAATTTTTCAACAATAAAAATGTCTGGTTGTGTAAGACTGTGTATCATCTCTGTACACACTATGGTGCTGTTTTGTGATTGTCTGTCCATTGTGCTAAGTATTCTAGGCAGCTATTTACAAAACAATGTCATGACCGCTGAATCTACAGTGAAGAAGACCCAAACATGAGGATCAGCAATCAAGAGAGGCTTATACTGGTATGCAGAATTTTTTTTTTTTGCATGGAGAGGGAATAGAACGAGGTCTTGGGTGGAGAGATTTCCTGCCTATGGTTTTGGTAATAATTTTCCCAGACAGCAAGTAAGCGAAACATGATTTATAGCAACTCAGACAGAAAAGAGAAAGAGGACCCCAATACCCTTGAAACATCAGTGGAAAATACATATTTCTGTTGTTGACTCAATATTGGTATTGATGGCATTGCAAAGCTAAGTCTATTGATTCCTAATTCCATACATTACAACTATCCAAAATATATATTAACACATTCATAAAAGGGCAAACTGAAAAGTGCTGCAACTTATAAAAGTGTAAATCAGTTTATATGATATGCACTTTTGTTAACAATCACTGGTTCATACTTTTTTACCAGCACTTTTAATACTGCCTGCATATGGGAGGACAATAGGGATTGCCACTTTGAAAGTGATGATGATTCTAAAGTAAAAAACAGTGGGGTTTCTTCCAGGCACGCTGGTCACCACTTCCGTCACGATCAACACTTTTCAAAATTAAGGTGTGCACCCACAATAGAAATGAATGGGCCGTGTATACCAGTTGGCCCTCTAGCTTGCATGATTGGCTGAACGGAAAGGCAGGAAAGAGAAGACAGATTCTTACTGTCACAGTAAAGACTGCAGCCAGTGAATCACTATGATGCACTATGTTGTGCATTGTGTATCATCTCACCCTCCTAGGTCCATGGAAAAATTGACATGAACAAAACCAGTCAGTGGTGCAAAAAAAGGTTGGGGACCACTGCTGTATATTACTTTTACATATGAGAATCACATATTGAATTTAGGTGGATAGAGTTTATGATTGTCACTTTAGTATGATCACAGTATGGAGACCAAAGCATTGAACACCACCTTGCAAAATCAAAATTGCTCTTTTATAAATTTGGCATTAGATAGCAATCGGATGGGTAAAAGCAGACTATAAAGAAGTGGAGACCTGGCATATTTATTTATCAGTATTTTGCTTTATTAGATGAAGGTTTTTCTTATGTGAATCTGCTTCGGAATCCCTTGTCAACAAACCTGCCAATCACTGCAAGAAGCATATATTGTATAAATGTAAGATTTCAGTAATTACAGAACAGGAGGCAAGAAGTCGTTTTCTGTAAGAAAATCGCTGGTACACTGGTAGACGCACAGCACTTTATTTATCTGAGATTATTAACATTCCTCGACTTTCAGCTAACTACACAGCAGCAGAATAATGGAACTATACATCTGTGCAATTACCGCACTGACATTTTGCTTATTCCTAGCAGCTGCGCCATGTCAACTTACTCGCAAGTTTCCTATTAACTTTTGTATATAACGTATTTACTCACTACCTTTGTGTCTGCCATTTTTTTTTAGGCAATGTTCTTTTGTTTCCAGTGAAGCGTAACAACTTTCAACATCCATTTAGGCGAGCAAAGGATCAAAAATGTCAAAAACTTCAATAGTTGTATGGCCTTAAAAGCTGTGAAATCCGTTTTATATGAGTGCTTTAAAAAGAACTCTATACAAAACACAGATTAAATAAATATTCCATATAAATAGCTATTTATCCCTGCTTTCTATTTTATTGCAAGGAAAAGGTATACTGCACAGCATTTTTAGCGAAAAGAAGAAGCTTATAGGTTATCACAACGCTGCTTCTGTGTGTTGGTGTCATTTCTCATCAATCAATGGATTGCATGACCAGGGTGCACACATTACGGAGGATAAAGAACCATCATATGACACAATGACCAGAGATATGGGATTCTAAGATCAATTTATTTTTTGTACCTGCTTGTATAGACAGGCAGTTTTAAAGCTTGTAGTTATAGATAATGTATAGATTCTGTACCAAACCTGATATCTGAGGTTTATTAACTTTACATTAGGGATAACCGAGAATGCCTGTGGTATTCTCGCAAAAATTTCCTTGAACTTCCGATGGTTCTGCGAAATTGTGTCGAAGATTGAGGAAATTATAACAGGAGGATTCACAGGGGATTCACAGGATTCTCTAAGAATCCTCCTGTTTGCGATCCCCAGGGCAATAGAGGTAAATTAACTTCTAGTTCTGCGGATCGCACACTGTTCTCAATGAATGCAACCACAGCCGCATTAAGAAGATCCCCGGCACTAAAGGTTAAATGTGGACAAGTCTTCCCATTCAAAACCTCTGGGGCTTCCTGATTGGCTGAGGAAAACTTTCCTCAGCCAATCTCATCCCTATTTTATCCTATATTCTTCAAAGCAAACCTAAATTTAACATGAAAAACATTATTTCAGTATGAAACCTTCATAACCCTAATATTAAAGGTTAATGGCAGACAGGGATCACAACCTCCTTCTTCATGCATTGGTTTGATCACATGGTCTTATAAATGGAAAGATTACTGCTCAGGGACAGATGTTGACTGAATGCTACCCAAAACCCAGCATTTCCACCATAACCCATGGTGATCCACCTCTGGGGGGGGGGGGCAAAAATGAAAAATCTTAAAGCTGTTTTAAACATATCATTATAGTACAAAGGGTAAATAAAGGTATGTTTCAACTATTATCATATACAAGGCCATATATCATCATACAGAATCAACATCATATGAAGCTCCAAGGTAATTTCATCAACTGCCCCTAGAAATTTTATAAACCAAGACCAGTAACTTTTTGGGAGAAACTGAAATACAGAGAGGAAACCCACACAAACACAAGAAGAACATACAGGACCTGATTTATTAAAGCTATCCAAGGCTTGGAATGGATCTGATCCAGGATTCAACACATTTGCTAGAAAATAGCAAATACTTTGAAGAATGCTATTCCAGGTTTGCTGGATCACACAGCTTCACTAATGAAAGTCTATCCTCTCCAGCCTTGGAGAGCTTTAATAAATCAGGCCCACAAACTGTGCCCAAGACCTAAAGCCGAACTAAACCAAAAAATTGCAACAAGGTAGGTATTTTATTGTAGAAGGGACAGATGAAGTCTGATCCGCAATAAAAAAAAAAAACTTACCTACCCGAGTACTATTTTTTATTTGTTCCTACCTGTGCCCATCCTGTAGTGGTCAGCACCATCTTCTTTCTTCTTCTTGTTTGCCTCGGCTGGGATGATGTAACTCATTCAGTCCCGGCAGCCTCAGGGAAAGTATTTTTTGATAGATAGATAGATTTGTAAGAATGCTTATTGCAGAAGGGACATTGTCTGCCCTTTCCACAATAAAGCGCTGTCTGATCACAAATTTTAAAAAGCACAATTTTAGATCCGCTATAAACCATACAAACATAGTGCTTTTACCCCCTGATCCACCATACCTTTAGCATTGGCGTAGCAAAACACCTGTTTCGCTGTACTAAAAAACTAACTTTTTTTTAATAGACATCCATTGATTCCAACTGAACCATATTTACAGCTCCACATCCTGTGACTAATCTGTAAAAGGAGAAGCAAAAGACTGATCAACACATCCTCCTGTCATTCTGCACTCTCCTATGCCCTTTAGTACAACTGACTGGTACTTGTACTGATTCTCCTTCCCCCTGGTCTGAGTGCTCTTCTACAGAGGACTTAAATAATATCAAGTCAGATTTAGCAGCTCACACTCACTGCTTTCACCAAAAACATTAATGTAGGCATATCACCAAAATTTGAATTTAATATAAAAGGGTAGATAAACTTTTTATATCAAGTAAAGATTATCTATTTTCTACCTATATGCTTTTGTTAACAACAAAGTAGGGGGGCTTTACTGTCGTGGTGTTAAAGACTGAATGGAAGTGCAAAACTTCCTGAGATACCTACGTCATGTATCTCAGCAGTACCGATCTTGCACTATTTTTTTTTTTAGTTACACCAAAATATATCACCCGATCTCGTGCCTGTGCAGCGCAAGGTCGGGTGACGTAAACTGAAGAAGATACAGGGGCTCAACGCTTGCTCCGCACTGGGAATAAGGTGGAATTCAAGATGGAGCATGACCGAATCATAGCCAGGGGTGAAGGGATCAGGGGCCCTGAGAAAGTGATAAAAATGAGTGTTTTTTTATTTTAATGACAGTTCCGCTTTAATGGCGTATTATTGATTACAGGGATGCTGTGATCCCTGATCCACATGTATTGGATTCATCCCCGATATGGTAAACATTCCAAGTGGAACACAAATGATGTTTACCACTTGGTACACAATGAACAGTGTTGGATATCTGGGTCAGTTGGGTAAATGGCTCAAATCCAAAAAACAAATTAATCTGCACTATGCCAATATTGATTTCAGCGCTACAATTACTTTGTCTTTTATATCTGTTTGGAGTTTTGCTTTATTATAGTAATACAGTGTTGTGTTTTAAACTTGAAGCTGAAAAGTGTTTTTAACCACATAAAAAAAATCGGTTGAAACCAGCAGGTGAAAGGTAGACACAAGCTCCAGCTAATTATGTGCATGTCTTGCTGACATCTACAAAGCTTATCAATAAAAATAAAGCAACTAAAAAACAATTTGCAGAAATATATGACTTTAAAAGATTTTTTCTTCCCTTAGCCACCCATGGATAGAGTTTTCTGCTTTGGAATCGTTACAAAGGACGTGCACACAAAAGGTACTATGTGGGAGTATATAAAAAAGAAATATAAAGTTGTTTTGTAAGGAATAATTTCAACCTTTGCAGTGTTCATGTGCCAGAACTGAGCACAAGAGTTAGCAATGTCTGCAGCCTGCGATAAGCCCTGGCTGTACAGGAAGGAGATAACATAGTTCCATAATAAAGAAATCAAATCTATGGCATGATTTAGCAGTTAGGAAAAGAGGCAGCCATGTGGACAAGTGGACAGCTATTTTTTTTTGTGCTGGCCAGTGAATTGATTTAGTGATACAGCACTGACCTTCTAATGCATTTCTCTGGAACATGTTGTGTATCATTACCACAAAACGCCAAGCAAAAATATATTTCTCCAAACAACTGCATTTTCTTGATACAGTTGCCAATAGAATATGTAATAGGGGATTTACCTACTTCTAAATGTTTTATTTGAAATGTGAATAATTCACACATTTGGGACCTTTTTCTATTATGAATCTACACTGATATATTGAAAATGCAGTGTGTAGCAATAGATGCTAGTGTGCGTTGCCATTTGAATGCTCATGGCACTTTATTGACACATGTTATGCAGTAGTGCATTAGGGGGTGCCATTAAAAATAAATTACATTTTCCCAACGTAGGTCTTGTACAAACAGGTTGTTCCCAATGGTTAATAGTTAGATGCAATGAACCCCAATCCCAATATTCTAATTGTACACAAAAATGCACAAGTACTTCAACAGTAAACTACTTGAAAAAAGAGATTCAGATTCAGGACATATTAAAAAAATTACTAATTCCATTTTATTGAAGTTAGAAAACCCATAAAAAAAACCAATATAAATTCCAACTTCACAAAGTCAGTGTAACAAAGATGGCACATTTGTTATATACCAACAAATGGGGGAGAATTTCTAACTTCTCTGATCCAAACAATTAGTGCTCCCACTTAATGCATTTTGCAGTTAATGCTACTGCTTTAGAGTACAGAAGCTAGGAGTACTTTTAGTTACTTCTGACCACATAGAATAAGCATGAATATAAATAAAATGCTCTTGTCTCTCCAAGACATTCTCAACCTTACCAGATGTAAATATTACCAATGAACTCATAGGTGCAGCTGAAAATTGCTAAAAGATTGATGGTGGATAATCACACTATTGATTCTTTTCATGATTGCTGGGTTCCAAAATGAAGAAGTGTTTCCTAAAGCTGTAATTCCTGTAGTTAAGAACGAGTGCTATAAGAACTCTGTAATGGCTGCACCTGGCCCCCCAGCGTCCCACAATGTTTTGCCGATTCAAACTTTTGCAAATAAACATGTGTGCTAATGCATCTCATTAGTGATTAGTAATGCAAGTGAGAAAAGGGCCTATAAATATTTCTACAAAATGAAACAAACTTGTATAATTTTTCCCAGTCTGACCTGTGCCTTGATTGTTCTTGCACCTCATCCCAGTGCGGGATATGTGGAGGGGGTTTGGTTAGATTAACCTGAACCACCATTAGTTACTACTTTTTTTCAGCCTTTGAACATTTGTATTGAGTTGGTCCTGGTTAGCCAAAATCTGTGCATAGAAGAGTTTGCTATGAGGATTCACCCACGCCCCTTAGAGGGTAAACACAACATGAGGTTTAATCAGTCTTTTCTTACAATAGGTTGAGTGACGGAAACCTCTATTACAGAAAAGTCGTCTAGTGGACACTAAAGTTAGATACATTTATTGTGTTCAAGTAAAGGTATGTACACATGTCCAGCGGTTTTCGCCTGAACAGGCAGGAATCTGGCGTGTGTACAGCGCCAGTCTTCCATTGTCCAAACGTCCGTCCTGGCGGATTCACGGAGGATGGACGACTAACGATCCTAATGCAAAGGAAGGTAGAGAGTGCGCAGCGGGGTGCCGCTCCATCGCTCTCCCCCCTGCATAGAGCAGAATGGTGCTGTATGTACAGAACTAATTCATGCATCCTGCAATGATAGTCGTTGCAAAGGATCGTGAAAGATCCTTTCCAATGACTATTATTGCACGTGTGTATGCGGCTTAAGTTGCTTCTGGTATCTACTAAATGTTTGGATACTCTGGTACCTGGAAAGTTTGAGATAAGACAGTGACCAGGTATTTTAAGGTATGTGCCTGGACTCAGCTGTACCTAACTGGGAAAAAAAGAGTATACAAAGGGACCTTTGCTATTCACCATGATCCAATGATTTCAGGAGATTATCCACAGGGGGTCTTTGTTGCTGGTATTATATCAAAAAAGTGGGTGGAATTTATTTAGGCACTACAATAAATTGCATCAAGAATCAAAAAATTTTAAGTATTCCAATGGTGCTTCTGACTCCCAGCTTTATTTTATAGAAAACAATTTATTCTAGGCTGCTCTTACCTGTTATTTATATTTTGTTTGCAATACCCAACCACAAGGCTACCTGTGCTCACCTCCGATTGCACTACTAATTCTGTTCCTCCTACACCAAATACCCAGACAAAAACCTCCAAAACTGACACAATCTGCCAATTTTGTAATTACAGCCTCAGCGGACACAGACATAAAAGATTTCATTGATCTTCTTTGACGGCTATAGTTCACAATGCTTTTTATACTACCTGCTACAGGAAAAGTTCTTTTTTTCAAGAAACTTAAGTCCGGTGACTATCAATTTACAGATGATGAGGTCAGTGTTCTAAAAGGAACATGGAATTAATGTGTTTTATTAGCTTGATGTATCGCTGCTCACAGTTTGTACTAGAAGCAATCCACTGAGCTATGATATTGATGTCAAGCCACATAAAGGATGGCTGTCTATGAACCATGCACTTCCCACAGAAAATATCATTCACACTAAATAACGCACAGTGGATATAGGTGAGAAGAAATCTATTATTTTTCAATGTGCACTATTTTCTGTAAAAAGCCCGATTGTGCATGAAATTGACAATGTCTTGAAGCACAAAATAGTTTGTTTTCAATCATGTTTCCTAGTAAATCTATCCCACCCTATCCAGGTTTTCTGAGAAAACAATTTAAAGTGTAAACCTACAGCCTTATTCTTAGGAACTACCTAATATTGTTCTTGTTCTTTTAAGCACCGTATAGACGTGCCATAACTGTTGCTTGAAAAGGTAAGTCAATTTAAAGGTTTTCAATTAAAGAGGACCAGATTAGCACTGTACAAACAGCAATATTCGGATTTGATGAGTGTGCCATCTTAAATCGATTACATTAGCAATTGTTGGCCACTGGTCATTGGCTGATCCAGCATGGTGGATTACTAAACAACATCAGAGGATTCCAAACACTAGATTTTCAACCATATAATCACAAACAGTTTTCTTGGGCAATGAAAATATTATTTGTACATTTCCTTTGTAAACTTCAAGGTTTAAAGTATTCCCTAAGTATTTATTGTTCCTAATGGCACACTTGCATTTTGAACTTTTCAATACTTTGCAAGGAAATCTGATGCAAACAGTTACCCTCAGGAAAAAAGCAATTTGAACATTTCCCATGGGGAGTAAAATGGATCACTCAGAAGCTTTTATATGTGAAATCGAAAAAGGTAAGAAATATGATTTGCAAAACCTTACAATTTCACTGTCGTGATTTACAACATCACATTTGCCAGAATGGTGCTTTTACACGTTTCATGTGAAGGAATAGGTAAACCTGAAATTTAAGGTAAGTCATCCACAAACTTCATATAGTGGCCAGCTGTATATGTATGAACAGGCAAAACAATAATGTTTCCTAAACTGAAATTCATGCATGTACATGTAGGTTTGCATCAGAAGAACAGGAAACTTTTGGCCTATGGAAGGTGGTGGGGTAATATCTGAATTTAGGATTTTTTATACAACAAAAGATATTGGCTGGGCAAATCCATCCTGCCCAATGTATTTTTCCTTTAAAAGCCATGATAAGTCAGTACATACTGGGGAGGATCATCAGACATACAGTTGTCTAATGCCTTAAAAGTAAAAAGGGAGTGATTCACATGGAACAGAATGCGATTAGCATATTGGCATTATTCAAAGGAATGGAAGAAGGGGGAACATAGGACAGTAAAAATAGGATCAGTAACAAGGGTCTTTTGTCTCTCAAAGGATTCACCTTCCGTACTTTACCAGTGAAAAAAAAAAGAATAAGAAATGCAGGTTTTCCCAACTGGAAAAGTCTTTAGATCACCGAAAAGCTACATTTCTTTCTAGTGAATGCACCAAGATTGCTGTTTTTGTTGGATATCAACATTTAGAGCTTTTTCAGCTAAACACATGTCACTTGTGTGGATTTAGCAATCAGTTTTAAAGAAAATCTCGGCCCGCTGTGTATTCATTAAAGACGTTTTAGAGCCTTAAAAAGAAACCACTTGAATGGCAAATTACAGATAGTAAGTCACCATAAATTCCACTTCCTGTCAAACTTTATTAGGTAGAATTGTTGTGCTGCTCAGCTGTGGTAATGGAAAGTGAAAGACAAAATGGAAGGAGGTTGAATGCTTTGAAAAACTAAATTCGAATGTCTGCTTCCTTGTAATGTTACAGGACAAAGGTGCTAATTGTTGATGTCTTTTCTCCTCTCTCCTTGTAGAGCTGTGATATTGTAAAATATATCACATTAAGTGATCTTTTTTTGTTTTCTGCATTTCCTGAGGCCATTGTGTAGTCATATGTGTAAGACCTCGGCATATCTGAGTTTTACACGAATATATATTGCATAGGTCTAAAAAATATAAGGGGAGTTTAAAAAAGATTCAACCGCTGTGTTGAGCCATGAATTTTACAAACTCACCTAGCTAGTTGCTATTGCAAATTCAAATCTTCCATGTGCAGAAAAAGCCACCAGAGAGCTCAATCATCATAAAGTAACCAATGCCTATACAAATCTTCAAGGGTCGTTTTTTTTTTTTGGGTAGTTACTATTATTTAACAATACTATTTGCCAATAACATCAAAGTAAAAGTACTCAAGGCGAGAGGTACATCTTCTATAAGTAAAAATCCTACATTATACATAGTGGAGCTTGAGTAGGCTATGATTGGGATAAAGACTTTTGAATTTAAATTAGGTTCTATCAAAATAATTTTTTTCAGTTTCGAGTGAAATGGGAATGTGTTAAAATGTTTTTTTGGCTCTTTGTGCTCCATTGGGGAGATTTACAATAAATTCCAGTCTTGAACAATAGGAAAACTTTCCAAAGTATAAACAATCATCTATTATCACTGGAATAAACATCCAACTGAAAGGTTTTCTAAAGAATGCTGTAACACTGGCAGTCTAAATTTTCAATTTTTGGGTTCCTCCTAACATGCTGAGGGTGTGTCTTAACAGCAGGTACACAAAAAGTTTTTAATACACTTTCATACAGTATACCAGACATGACTGTTTATGTTCATACTAAGGATCTACCCACAATGAAGCCGCTAGACACTATCTGTGATTAAATTTGTATTATTTGTAAAGGTAAAAGGCAAAAATGTTCCGCATCAAACAAGTGCTCATGTCCCAAGTCTCATGTGTTGCTGCTTTTGTTTATGACACTAGGATTTGTATTACTTTGAATCTCCATGTGTCTTAATATAACGTACTTTGTTATACTATACTTTCCCTTTTAACACAGCAATTCATAATGGCGATAGACCGAGCATTTCACAGAATATATGTAATTTGGAATTAAATAGCTTTTCCTAAATGGAGAACTTACAAACACATTACATCTTTTAAACTACACCTGTGCCCAGACAATGGACATTAATACATTTAAGCTGTCTCAACAAGAAACACTGACCTCTGTAGCTGCCTACACTTTGATGTAATTAATTCTTGAAAAATCACAACAAGACTCTAAAGTGAGCTTTCAATAATTTAACACTTACAATCACCCGCTGTTTGTTGACATTAAAAAACCGTCAGGATGTCAAGATTATGTTCTCCATGAAAAATTAAGGGGGCAAGAAAAGTGCACGTGTTGTAAATTTTACAGCTCGTTGGATGAATGTTTTTAAATGCTTTACCTGTCTGTTTATAATATGATAATACCTCAGTCTGCATTATCTTGGCACTGGCTCACTTTAAGTATCAGAATGACAGACTAATTGATAGGTTGAATGGTATACCTAACAAAATTAATAATTACACTGTATATGTTAGAAATGTGCAATCATCAAAACTAGCCTGGCTGGTAATCATGCTTGGAGACAGCAGGCTACATCTAATAATAAAGTACAGTCAGTACAGCAGTCTTGTGAATAAAAATACAGTACTCACTGCAAGCCATGATCTCAAGTGATTCGCTGTTATGCCTGTAAAATGTCACATGATTGAGAATGTATGCCAATTCTATTTAACCCATCCCCTTAGTTGTTATTGTTCGGAAGGACATCACACAATATTAAATTTAGGAGCTATCAAGCCTTCTCAAATATGCAGCATACAGAAGCCAGTGGCTGGACTGAGCCTAGTAATAATACAATTATCTTTTGCATTTTTGTCATAGCCAATAATATTGTTGGTATAAAAATTGTTTCAACTGACTAAGATTGTGTTTCTCAACCAGGGTTTCATAGAACCAAAGGTTTCTTTTTGAGATTGCTGTGGGGTTCATTGAGCTGTAAGCAATGGTCAATTAATCTCCTAACTACACTGACCACCAGTGCAAGGGGGCAACTCTCCATTACCTAATCATGTAATGTGTCACTTCTGCACTGAGCACTGTAAGAGGACACTAAACAATCTGACCTTATTTTCTTCAGTTATTTGACATGAATCTTACAGAAAAAAAACTTGTAGGGGGTAAGTAAAATTAATTTGCACTGGTAGTCATATATGCTAAATATGTTAGATTACCTATTGATTGTATTGTTTGAACTTGAATTGAACATGCAATGGATTATGGTTCATGGGCTGTAAAGGGGTTCCTCAAGGGTAAAAAGGTTAAGAAAGACCGGAACCTGTTGTTTTAATTACTTTGGGTAGCTGAAGAGTATATTTTAAAAAGAATGCTAGCAGAAAAAAAAAACTAAAATGGACCTAAACTGCTAAAGATGTAGAGACCCCAAGAAGATTTGTCTCATAATCTAAAATATGTATGGCATATTTGCAAATGATGGCACACTTACTATGTCAAACAGCCCTACCAGCACTGTTATCTCAATGCTCTATCTGGCCTCTGGTGCTTCCATCTTCATCCAGTCTTCTCTCTGGTTTGGAGTTTTTGGCCAAGCTATGAAACACAACTTGAGCACAAGAGCTGCTTAATCTACCATAGAATGGTTCCAGCACCCAAGGTAGGCCAGAAAATTTTGGAGAGAAGACAGTCTGCCTGTCAACATTTTTTAAAATAGACCTAAACTCCGCTTACTTATTAATGTTTATGGCTGCTAGAATGATGTACATATTGATTTAGCAAACAAAACAACCATTGCAACTGCACATGCATAGCAACTATGACTCTAGGATGGATTTACATAATTGGCTCTTATTTGGTTTCTATTCCACCAGGTCCATAGTACTTATTTCTAAATATTATAATGCAGCATTCTCCATAGCCTGATAAACATACTATTTACATCTAAAAATGACAGCAAATCTTTAACAACATTATAGCGCTGATTACCTGTTATTTCCAATAATTCTTTTTGCCTATATATGCCTAAATCATCATATCATGCTCCAGGCATACTGCTAAAATACATTAAAAGTGTGATGAATGGTTGAGTTGCATTTCACAAAGATCTTGAGTAAAACGTACACTCTTCTGTGCTTTTTCTCATTTTAGTGCATATCATTTGCTTCATCGGGGAATGAATATTGATGATCTATGAATATTTCTGGCAAACACGAACAATCTATGCAGCTGGGTTTTCATAACATCTGCCAAGAGATTTTACTTAGTGTCTGCTTGACAGAGCTGCCTTTGATCACCTCAAATACTAAACCAAGATGTTAAAAAAAGAATCATGCGGTCCAGTGGATAGAAAAGTCAGCTTCAACAAGTTTAAAACAAAAAAAAAACCTTTGCTTCCATTGTAAACCCATGGCTCCATGGAGATGAATGTTTAAAAAACGCAAGTACATGTTTTACATTAATGACCTTTTTCTTCCTAGTATGGATGTCCAGAAATCCACCGTAGAGTTGCCTCAGAGGCTGGCAATCAGTTTGGCTACATTTTTTAATTATACTGAAGCTGTTTTCCATTGCTGAAGACTTCAGTTCCACTTAAATGAATCAGAAAAGAAAAAATAAGGAGCAGCTGCAGATTATAATAAGTTGGGGCCTCTGAGAGGTGACTGAAAGAGATTTTTTTTGCTTTGTGCACAGCAGTTCCAGATGCACAGTTATATTGTATACTCGGGACAACCAGAATTGGTACCTTGTCACGCAACTACTATGACATAAGGTAATGCAGGCTGTGCTACGTTGTGGATCTCAAGGGTTTGTAACTTTCAGCATGACCTGCTAGCCTTTATGCTTGGGCTTGTAGTCCTAAGACAGCTGGAAGGCCAGAGGAAACTCATATTGCAGACCACCTTCTTTCCTTTAATTACTACACAGGTGCCTCTAATACAAAATATGATTACTTAAAAACGAGTTACAATCATTATAGTATAAAGAGACATTATGCAAACATTTGTGAGTTGGGAGTTCTTTACTTTCAACTTCCAAAAGGAAACCAGGAAGCACAAAACGAGGAGTAAGTAAGGTCAGCAATTCAAAGTGAAGAGCTAGAAAGAGATAGCATAACTGGCCCAGAAATTGTCTCTATATTAGAGGATGGTCAAGAGGGTCAAGGCACTTAAATAGGTCGGAGTGCTAATTATTCCTGGGAACTGGAAAGCTAGCTCTCTGTATATCTTGGGATGTTTAGGTTAATGACGGTCTTGAAAGCATAAATTCCAAATAGAAAGGAGCAGGAGGCCATAATTAAGGGTCTTGCAGATGTGCTGCAGATAGCTTTTTAGCCTCAGAGCTTAAGCTAGGTACACACTTCCAATAATTATCGTTAGAAAACAAACGATTATGACCGATCAACGATTATACTTGAACAATCCTATTGTGCACAATTCTCACATGCTGTAACAATACGATTGTTCAAATATAATCCACCAATAGTGTACACACTCTAGATACAATTGTTTGAACGATGCAGGGAGAGACATGTAAAGGAGAAAGTGTATTGCAGAAACATGCACGATCACTGAACGACTGTACACAATATAGATAGTGAACGATCGTCGGCCAATCAGATCAGCCGTTTCGGTTGTTCATTTCCAACGACAATCCTCGTTCGTTGGCGTCATTGGTCACTTGGACGTGTGTACGCACTTTTAGAGTCTCAGACGAGATACACAGCCTCAACTTATCGCCTGCTAAATAGAAATAGTCAACAAGTGAGCAGGCATTGCTGAGCTTTCTAATTAGAAATGTTTGCATGTTCTGCCAAAAACAGTATGGTTGTACCCATAGTAAAAATGAATGACAAGGATATTGTAATACATATATATATATATATAATAAAAATTAGTTCAGAAAATTTGTTGACAAAACATGTCAAGAAGAACATTCAATTTAAACATTTTAATGTTTAGACAGAGCTAACACTCTTGAGTTTGCTGCATCATTAAGAGTTCTACAAGTAAATAGGAGATTTTCTGACAGATACACACATCCTTCAGTGTTTTCCTCTGGTGTACATCTCTTGTCTAGTCTCATGTAATGCAGACATGAGATGTTGACAACTGCAAAACAAAAAAACCCTTGTTTTACTTGTAATAACTTACAGTACCGGTCTGTTTTAGTTTTGCCCTATTTACTACATGCCCAAAATTGTCACACTCATCATTTCCATTGTTTCCTTTCTAGATCCTTTTTTTTCATCCAGCATTTTTTTTCCTGCTCAATAACATTTCAAGAGAAAGAAGCTGAGAGGATGCAGACAGTAAAGGAGAGGAACAAGAGAGCCCAATGTGGGAGGAAATGCACTAAAGGAGTGTTGAAGCTAATTAATTAATTTGATAATTTCTGTATTATTGTGTTATTGTCTGTAATAGATCATTTACATTGTCTTTGTTAACAGATCTTGGCATGGACTCTGTACTGATTAGCTGAAACATTTTTATTAATATTTCAGAAATTGTCTTTGTTGATGATTTGATATTTTATTTGATATTCAATTTGCCTTTCTCCTAGACTGACCTATTCATATACAAATTATATACTATCATAACATCATCATTTGCCATATTGTAAGTATGTTTTTGGAATACCACGTTTTCTGTGTTTGGCTTCCAAACTAATAAATTAGGCAGACGCCACTAGAATTTGGCTTCCAAACTAATAAATTAGGCAGACGCCACTAGAATTCACTCAACAATTAAGGCTGATCACACTTATTACACATTTGCCTTAGTATGAAACACGGCTTCTGCTGGTTCAGAAGAACCCTCAAATGGAGAGAGGCTCCACCATGCTGTGCGTAAGTATAATCATAAGATTGTATGTTCCTCTCTTCTATCGAAAAAATGCAATTATTCAGAAAAACCATATCACTATGTGTCTATGTGATTCTCCAGGGGAAGGCAATGATCACAAGAACATGAGCTGCTGATTCCAGGTTGACATTACAGAATAAAATTAGCAGAGCAGCAATCAATTGGGATGCATTTTAACAAGCTAAGAATAATTTAAATTAGCAAATGTACAGGATCAATTTCTGTTAAGAACTCTCCTTTGTAAAAGCCAAAGCTACATTTACATACATAAACATCAATAATTGCAAAGGTGGTTCTATGTGGAGGGACTATATCTCTGGGTATGGTCCAAAGATAAAACCTAATTTGGCCAAAATGATATTCCTGGAATTAAATGCATGTTGCAGACCTCTCCCTCATATCCCATGAGACAAAAATGGAGCATACCAGCTTAATTTTCCTTATTTCAGATTTTTCATAAATACCATATTTGATAAAATTTCAGAACTGTCTGCGTCCCATTCACCCCCAGTCTCCCTGGGGTCACTGTGACACTAAGCAATGCATAGTTAACATGGCGGGTCTTTGGCTAAAACGCTTGCCTTGTGAGTGCTACCATCCTGGGTTTTAATTTTGGCCAAGACACAATTTGCAAGGAATTTTCATGTTCTCCTTGTGTTTTTGTGGGTTTCCTCACAAATATATACTATCTTCCTTCAAAAATGGCCTTAGTTGTTTTAGACACATGACCACTGCCCTACTACTACAGAAATAATCTAAACAGTCCTTGGCTGTTGCTCACACTGATGGTCAAACCCAGCATTCTTGGCTTCCCTTCTATGTGCTGGGGTGAATGGACTCTTTCCTGCCGGTAGGGGAGTTACATCATCCCAGCACAGCCAATCAAGATGGCTAAAGATCATTTCTGAGAGATAGATAAGAATTATTGTACAACCCAACCTTAAGACTTCCACTTGCTCCCTTTTGAACAAAGCTACATGGACTTGACATCACAGATATCAAGTCCTACATCACTACCTGTTTTTTGATCCTATTAATTAACTTTTACTCATTTAACTATTTATTCCTATCAGCATTTTCCATCGCTTGTAACAATAACATCAACAAAAACAAAACAATCATCTTTGGATATCTTTACCTGGTACAACTTTTCATCCAAACTTTGTAAACATAGGTTTATCACCTGCAAATTAAATTCTTCCCCAGTCATTTAGTAAAACTGCCTTGAAAACGTGTCAACGACTTACTGAATGAGAAATCCCTTCTTATTCTTCGAAATAAGCATTGATACTGCTCACACTACTGGCCCAGATCTTCTCCTCTTTATATATTAAAAGACTTGCAGTCCCTTGGTTCTCCTTTTACATTTCTTGGTGGACTTCATTGGGTTTGTTTTAATAAAGAACTAAGCACACTGATTTTGCCTTTATAAGAAATATAACACATAGATTAGTGAGTTAGGAGAATCTCTTCTAACTTTACCCATCCAATCATGTACAAGCAAAAATTCAGACTTGCACAAGATATGAGTATTCTTTGCAAACTGTATATTAACCACATTTTTACCTTGCAAAGGAAATATTTACTTTGCAGCCTAAACTTTTTTAATAATCCAACGCCGCTTTTTCTCATGCCTACACCAATTCCGCTTGCTTTGTGCTGTGAATGTTGTTGGACCCTTCTTTCTTTTTCACCTGTATTATTGTCTGTTTTCTTGATGCCAGTGATACCTATATCAATCATTGGCCACTGAATCTCCCTTTTCTACAGTCTTTGCATCAGAATCATGGCTCCCTTGGAGCCCCATTCACTCCGAAGTTGTATTCTTTTTTGGAAAAATCATGATGAATTAAGAGTCTCAGATTTTTTTTGCTATCCATTCTTTCTTAGTGATGACCCACCACCCACAGCTTTTCTTGCCATTTCCCATGGTCCTAGGCATGGGGCAGAACCTTAGCAGCTTGGGCTCACATTCAGTGGGTTGAATTAGGTTGGACGTCAAATATTGGCACTGTAAATCAGTGGCTACCACTCTTACCTTGGGGCACTATGGTCCTGGGGTGGAATCTCTGCCAGGACACTATCTGCTCAGTATTCTGCATGGGTATACTTTGGGTATTTCATCTTCTTCCCACAATCCAAAACAATAAATGTAAGTTATTTGGTCGCCCCTTCTCCAGAAAAAACATGGATGTGACACAGACGAGGCCCAGTTCACTTTTGGTGAAAATTTTTCTATTCCTAAGAAACCCTGAACATAGTGAACCCCCCTATTCATTTTTTGAGTCCCTAGTCCTAAAAATCTCTGCATGAGAACCTAAAACTGATTATACTACACCATACCATGGAAAAAAGTTAATATACAGTATACAGCATTATGTTGTTTGGCAAAGTACCTATGCTTTATAATGGCAACCTAACTATAACATTTTATATTGCTGCCTCATAATCCTGCTTAACACAAATAAATGTCATTGGTCACCAAAAATATTTTTTATTGTCTTCCTAGAATATAAAAGAGTTTAAATATAATTATTAATTTGTGTTTTATTCATGTGTATTTCCAGTCTTGCCATGCTGTACCTAGTAGTGTTTTTTTATTCATTGTACCTCAAATGTTATCAAACTGTTTTCAGCCTGGACAAGCCTCATTCGATGCCACAATTTAATTTTAAACTTCTATGGGAAGAAGCGTCAGATGATTGTACACAGGTGAGTATTCTCTGAATCACAGGTAACCCGAGCATGGTGTCCCTGCTGTTCTGTGCAATGCAAACACTACAAGCTCAGGGTGAAATCTTACCAAACTGTAGGGTTCTATAACATGCTAAAGGCAAGGAAATTTCTATATCAAAAAGGATGTGTGAATGCAGTCTGCCTAAAAAAGTTTGTTTTTTTTACCTAGGCTGATCCACATGATATACAAACTTCCCAATTTTATGATTCATAAGCAAAGAGAACATTATTGGTCCGATTAAAGTGTCTGTTCAGCAATACTGCTTTGCAAGAGTCTGGCTGCGCCAGTAAGGTTAAGTTAAACGATCTGTGACATATTCAGTTAATAATAAAGCACTCAAAAAGATGAAGATATTTTTTCTATAAAGCTAATTCAATAGTTCTCAGCAGTAGCAAATAAGGAAAAATAGCTTGTAGGCAATGATGAAAAACTAGATTTGAAAATGAAATGTGTTAGAAAATATATATATATAATATATTAATATAATACATAATAATACAATATATGCATATATATTTTATATAATACGTAATATTTTTATACACAGTTAAATAACACAGATTCACTGATAGAAAATAAAATGTTTATTAAGAAACTGTATATACTAAATATATTTTATATACACCATATTTGTGTAACCACCTCTTTTATTATGGCACAGTATTTGTTATATTAAATCATGGTTCTCATTAGCAAGGTGATAATTCTGATATCTTTTCATTTCATTTTTTATACATATGAGGCACAATTTACAAAGCTTCACACAAGGATAAATATCTTTCCTTTCAGCCATGTGGCTTATATTCAAATCTATGCTGCTTAACTTTGAAAAGAAATAGCCTTTTCTTGTTGTTTTAGAAATGGGAATCGAACCCCTAACCTGTTAACACCGCAAAAGAGTACAAATGTAATTTACATTTCCCTGCAGATCCACAATATAAAAAAAAATAATAATTGCTGGTTTTTTCAAAAGTTTTATGTTTAATAATGATTTTACCTTACATGAAAATAATGTGATTATATTAGTTTTGGGTGTTTCTTTTATTTGTTTATTTCCACATTGTATTAATTTGGCTATACAATAAAAGATGCATTCCCTTTTCTAGAAAATAAAATATCTTGTGTATTCCTTGGGGTCTGTTTTTAAAGCAGTGATTTTTCCACTAGGGAATGTTTCAAGCAATGTCAGATTCTCTGCTTTATCAATAGAAAATATAAATACATTTTACTTATTCATGTAATAATGGGAAAATAGGAAAATTCTTTAATGGCAAAAAGACATATTTAATACATTTTTAAATATTTTATTTAACTAAATATATGTTTGACTACTTTTAACTTTACATGTGATATGCTATATAAATTTTTGTATGCCGTACAGATGCACATTTAAAACCCAGTTTGCAAAATATTTAATGGAATGTTTCATTTCAATGGAGCTCTTTGGAGACTTCTCTATAAATCAACAGAGGGTACAATGTGAGTGCTTTGCTAAAGTAATTTCGGCTGTTCACTTACCACTTTTATCACTTTTCAAGGGATAATTTATTTATCTCAGGGAATGTGGTGATGTGGTTTATAAACATAAATGAATGAATAAAGTTAACAGACCTTCACCTTACATACTGAGCTGAGTGAAATATTACTTGAAAGGGGATAATTCTTTTAGCTATGGGAAAAGCTGATATTCCTTTGGTAAGTCAACCCCAATGTGTGCATTTCCTATTCATAGGGCACCATTTTTAGGGAACATGTAAAATGCAATTTATTATTTCTTTTGGACTCATCTTACATCACATATCCTACTCATGATGGAAGAAGAAGCTGTGAAAAGTTTTTACCAAGTTTGTTGACATTTAGACTCAAATGAAATTCTTAAAGCCCAATACCAGCCAAAATATTTTTTTGGAAAGGCTTGGAAAACAAAATTATTGTCCAAGGTTTTCACTGCTGTCAGTGACTCCTTCATAGAGATTTCATCCGAATTCTAGTCTCTCTGACAGCCTGTGACAGTAAGACTAGAAATCAAGGAACCGGCTCTTACTGGGACAGGAAGACAAAGACAGTATTAAAACATGATTCTGAACTTTCCCTGTATTACTGAAAATTAATGTTTTATTGTAGTCTGTGTCTTCACTGTAAAAATCACTTCTGGCATGAACTGGGCTTTAAGTATTCTTCTGTTGACATTTAGACTCAAATGAAATTCTTAAAGCCCAATACCAGCCAAAATATTTTTTTGGAAAGGCTTGGAAAACAAAATTATTGTCCAAGGTTTTCACTGCTGTCAGTGACTCCTTCATAGAGATTTCATCCGAATTCTAGTCTCTCTGACAGCCTGTGACAGTAAGACTAGAAATCAAGGAACCGGCTCTTACTGGGACAGGAAGACAAAGACAGTATTAAAACATGATTCTGAACTTTCCCTGTATTACTGAAAATTAATGTTTTATTGTAGTCTGTGTCTTCACTGTAAAAATCACTTCTGGCATGAACTGGGCTTTAAGTATTCTTCTTTGTCATGACTAATAAAGCTTTGATCTGTTGTTGACCAGACAAGCACGTACCGGTATTTACACGGTGACACCTATGCAAAGAATATTCCTTTACTTACAAAATACAGACACTTATCAGGCACTGCGGTATATGCGCATGAAATAGTTTTATACTTAACATTATGAATGAGCTGAACCAAAAGTCTAGACATTTAAAGATAGAATGCCTCTGAAAACGGGAACACGGCCATCCTTTAAAATTCATCTCTTTTGCTGGAGGGCAAAAAGACAACTTTAAATCAAGTTCTCGATATTCAGATAAGTGCACCAGGAAGTTGTTTCTGTTTTCAGAGACTGTTTACATGAAAACAGATAAAGCTTAGTAAACCCTTTAGGCTTCATTCACACAAGATATCTGTCTATATTTCATCTCTCCTTAATCAGTTATTTTCAGGTCCTCATTGGTCAATTATTGACTTTTAACAGATATACCTTACAAATATGTCTTGTTTAATATGAACAAGACCAGAAGATTTGATTGTAGGATATGTGTCAATCATACCATCATCTCAAATATTACTTTATGGTCAAACCACACCAGCCAATAGTCTAATATTCTGTTATTAATAAGGTACAAGATAGCCCTGGAATAATGTGCAGTGTTACACAAATTAAACATAACTGGACTGATTTACTTAGTAGAGCATGTTGACTAAGCAAGTGATCATTCAGCTAGGTGAATAAGGTTGTAGAACTATGATTATTTTAAGTGTACATTTGAAATATTAGATTATTCTGTTATTTAACTACATAAATAAAGGAAACAATGTTTATTCCTTGTCACTAAGCCAAATTCTCCATACTTTAGGAAACTGAATCCCAATGTATTATATTGGTAATAGTGTTGTAGCTAAAATAATGGGGATGTGTTACCAAACAAATATCCACTGTCCGCAGTGCAAAATGAATATTTGCAAGGGATATTTTACTTGAGATGAAGCTCTGCTGGCTTCAACCATTTAGTCATGCACAAGAAAAAATAATATTCTTTTGGTTTGCTTGCATTGGGTATTCTTTACAAAATGAACTATCACTGCATTCACTCAGTTAAGTGAATTATTTCTTGGAAGGTAATAATTTACCTTGGTGAGTGAGCAGGTTAAATTCCTTTAGTAAATCACCCCCAATTTGCATTACACATACATTAATATTTATTCACTGGGTGTGCAAAGGGGTATAACATTTGCATGTGGTTAAGCAATTAAGGTTAATAAATAAAGCATTTTAAACTGCAGTGATAATTGGCAGTAATGGTATGCAATCAGATTTTAGCTTTTTTAATATTATGAACAACTGATAAAATTAGCCAGCTAAATTATATCTACTGCAGTTGAATCAGTCATTCTAATTTTGCACCCAGGCACCAGATTTCATCTGCATTGAATGACTGGTTGATGTCACCGGCACTGCTTTATAAATACACCCAGTAAATATGAAAATCTACCAGGAGAGAAACTTCAAGCACAACAGCAGCACCATCATTATTATTAGTAGTATTTTAGGTATTATTACACTGCAAAGGAAGGGTAACTTTTTAAAGCTGGTGCGTTTGAAGCATAACAAGGTTTTTAATAATACAAAGACAAAATGCACAAAGTGCAGCAGCCTTAAGCGGAAAGGCTTCCGATAATAACAAAGATATGATTTATGTTTACCTGGAATAGGTAATCTTGGTAAATAATTTATCAAAAATGTATAACTGAGGTTGTGGACCATCACTGCATTTGTCCTTCCATGAACTTTAAAACTGAATATGAAGTTAATTAATGGAAACCTGTGCTGGGAGAAGGACACGGCCTCCTATTGCTAACCTTTATTTCCAACTTTGCAAATTGTGTATATCTGTTCTCATGTTTGAATGATTTGGGGCTTGTTTAACCAGAAAACTTGCATTATTTATGCAAAAATACCTATTTTTGAACCCTTTTTTATAATGAAAATAGCAATTAGCTCTCTCACTTTTCCGCAGATTTGCCACTTTTACAGATGGCCATTTTCCGTACAGAAACATAGTGATTGCCAGATTATCAGGAAGCCATCAACAACTTGCTGATTACCAATCTGAAAATTGAGAATGCCATTGGTTACACATGGGTGATCAGTGATGTTTGATTCAAACACCCTGATCAACACTATTGCACTTTTATGTAGTACTGGTGGCCGCTGTTTTTTATTTCAATGCTATCTGCAGAGGCAATGAAAATCTAGAGCACTGACCACCACTTTTATAAGTGGCAATTGTGGCTGGAAAAATGAGTGATCAGTTCTTCATACAAGTAAACTGAGTTTCAGAAATTTAGGGTATATGTCGTAGGGTATCGATCCCTGCTATAAAAAAAAAATTGATTGCCTTATGTGGCTTTTTGATTAGAAAAAACTATGTTACCTAATTCAGCCTTTCTTGACCTTTTTAACATAATGGAAACCTTGAAATACCTTTTAATCTTAGGAACCCCATGTTATAATTACTACATTCACAACTCACAGTATATTAGTATAGTGGTCGTTGGGAATAATGTCACTTACAGATAGCCAAAATGGTCATCGGTGTAAGTTAAACCGACATGAGAGGCACAAATTGCTCATTGCTCAAACCCACAGCAAACTTTATATTAATCCCAGGGAGGATCACAAAGAGAACTCAAACACAGATTCCAAACAGGAAAAACACGACTAAGATTTTCTTTTTTTTTTTCTTTTTTTTTTTTTTTTTTAACAAGTACGACTAGTGTTTATTTTAAAGATGGCTCCTTTGGAGTCTGTCTCCGATTTTTATTTATTTATTTTTTTGTTATAAGTTGCTGCTCCGGTTGCTGTTGCTGTGGCATGTTTGGATAATTTTGAAAGCAGAGGCTACTGGAGTTAAAGCAACATTATCTTTAAACAGAAATATTTGTTTTTCTGTTGTAGCACAAGTTTACAACAGAGGACTAGTGCTGTCTCCTGAACCGTGATCCAAAAGTTTTCAGTGCCTCCCTTCACATTTTGAGAGAACAGCCTAAACTTGACAACATAACAGGGAACATTAGAGGCTTAAAAGACGTGGCGTCCTTTGGTGAAGTAAACACCGACGTCGTGAACATAAATGCCTTGGTTAAGAGGTTTGGGGTGTCCGGGAAGGCTTATTGTGTTCAACATATATTCTCTGAAACCTAAAAAAAAAAGAAAAAACAAAGGCAAAATAAAGGAAGGAAAAAACAAAAATAGGAAGGTATTTGAAGGTAAAGTAATCAAATAAATATTCCGTAACAAAATTTAGATTTTAGGGAAACAGGTTGGTAAATAAATTATTATCCAGTAATCACAAAAGATGCAGGATAAAAGAAACTGGATTGTTCAAAACATGCAGAAAACAGTTTGTCATGCCATATTTCTGAAAATATGAAGGGGCCATATTTTGTTTCGTAACTATATATCAAAGAATTTTTAATTTAAAAAAAAAATAAAATTGTAAAGAATCAAGAGAAGCCAGTAGCTCATTGACATTGTTAGAAATGGAAAATGTGTATAAAGCAAACAAAATTCAAATGAATACTTAAAGGTAAAATCCATCCAAAATGATCTCTAGGTTTTTGGAGGCCACTGATGGTTTCAAGCACTATCTGGATTTTCAACACAATAAGGTTGAAAACCTTTAAACCCTCAATGACACCAATATGATCCCATCGAGCCTCAGACCAAACAAAGCAGTAAGCCACCACTGAACTGAATTAGCCAGAGCAGAACCCTTGTGGCCCTTTAGCTTGGCCTGATGCCTGATAGGAAAACCAAAGCATAGGCTGTGGTTGAGGCCGCGTTCTTCGGTGATGAGATCTTTCAGATGCTAATAGTTGCTTGTGTTCCTCAGTGTGCTATGGAAATTGAGAGATCAGATTTGGGTGCATTTAGCCCCTAAGAACCACATTACATACAAAACAGAGCAGCATATTAGATAGGATGATTGCAGCCATGAAATATATGAAAGTGTATTTTTATAAATGCATTACTTTATTCAGTTTTAAAACACATTATTAAAATAAAATGGCCCAAAGGTAGAGGCCATAAAATATTTGTATTGCATAGGACTGTATTACAATGTGTATGCCTACGTGTGTTTGTTTTATAAAGGCCAGCTAAAATACGGGCCATTGTATTTTATATAGAGTTAAATCTGGTATTGAAGCCTGTTCATGGCTATATTTTATAGCTTCCATAGGTGCTGTTAGAGTGACATTGGTGGATTTTTCACACCAATTTACCAAATTAACCGTACCCCTCAGCTAGGATCTACCAGGTACTTGTTGGTATATCTTTAGTTTCTCCCGATCTGTGCATATTCATGGGTACATACGTGCTTACTCATTTTATAAACATTCCCCTTTAACGTATTTTAATAATATGATTTGTTTTATAATTTTAGTAGTTTTACTTAAGCAGCACCAATGGTTTAGATGCCCCGCTGCTGCTAATTAAAAAGGAGCACCAGCTTAGTTTATTATAAGAATGTACATACAAGGGTAACACTTTTTAAAGTATTTTCAGAATTACACAAAATCATAAATCATTCTAATTTCAACAAAATTATTATTTTTTTTTTATTACATTCTATGAACAACCCTTTGAGAGCTACATCCACTGCATTGTAGGATGTATTAAGGGGAAAAGTTATCAACACCATTTCTAGGATGGATAAATAGCATTCTGCAACTAGCCCTGGATTTTAGGGGGTGCACTCCATTTAATGTTAAGTCACTGATATTGATTGGCACTTGTTTTATTTTTAAAGTTGTTGTGGGTGGGGGGTGAACAAATTGACCAGAATGTTTTTAAAAGGAAAATCATTTGCATTTTATTGTAATACTATTTTATACCAATACATACATCACCCCCACATTCCAGACTAAACTTCCAAAGGCCAGACTGCCATGAAATTATTTCAGCCAACAAGTGCACCAGTAGCCAAAGAGGGGAACACATTTGTAAGACACTACTGAAAAGCAGGTAGAAATTGTTTTTAAAAGTTTTATGCGTACAAAAAACAACCTTGTAACTTTTTTTCATGTCTCTTTCTGCATAGAAAAAAATTAAATGTTTGCCATTCTGCAAATAACCGCAAGAGAACAGGCCTTGATAGTACATTCTTTCATTAAAAGACATTAAGAGAGGGAGAGCATTTAAACCGCAACTTAAATTCTCTGGCAGTGGGTTTCCATAAATTGTTTTTATAGATACATATTCCTACTTTTATTTGGTGCAATGATTTTATTACGTAGGAATATCTGCCTAAACTGTGTGAAAAATCTGCAGGGATGGTGTTCTGTATGGGAACAATATTTGATTGAATGTTTTGTACATCACCAGGAAGACAGAAAAGTGGAATCTGAACTTCATTTCCTAGCTTCCCACACATACCATCATCAAACTGCATGGATGAGCTACCCCTCCTGTACCAATCTGCACGCACAGTTCCAGATCAAAGAAGAGGAAAGAAAAAGAAAAAAGACATCAACATAGGCATAAAACAGTAGTATGTTAACATTTTAAATCCACCAGTGAGCACTTGAAAATTGTCCTCAAAGACCCCTTAAAAGGTTCAAAAGTATAACATACGATATAGGTAGAGTTGGGTAGGTTGAGAAACCTGTTGGCTCCCTATATCCTGTGGGAATTAAAAAAGCTGGATCTTTCTACCATAGTTTATGGGCCTTATTTATTAAAGCTCTGCAAGGCTGGAGTGGATACATTTTCCACAGTGAACTGAGTGATCCAGCAAATGGAACGGATTTCTTAAAAGTAATTTGCTATCGGTTAGCAAATGTTTTCAATCCTGAACCAGATCCATTTCAGGATTGTTGGATCACCCGGCTTCACTTATAAAAGTGTATCCTCTCCAGTCTTGCAGAACTTTCATAAATCAGGCCCTATATGTCTGTTCGTCACAATTAAGCTTTGGGTTGCTATCAGCAAAGAGGTTAAGAGGTAGGGCCCTTAAATAATAACACCATAAAAGATATGGAAAACTACAAGAACGGCTCCTAAATTGTGGTCTGACCTTCAACCAAGCAAAAATAAAACACAGAATACATGCATTTTGGCTAACATAATTACTCTGATTCTCCTTCTGATTCTCAGAGAGGTCAGGAGGATTTCCAGGGCTGCATCATCCAGACCTGGAAATTCTCTGCGATCCCCAGGGTTAATTAACCTCTAGTGCCCCGGGGATCGCACACTCTTCTCAATGAATGCAGCCACAGCTGCAATCATTGAGAAGATGCCCAGCACAGGAGAACCTCCTGACATTGTAATAAAAGTATCTCTTACAAATGATACAATTGTATATGTAAAACAGGAGGATTCCCAGGGAATCCTGTGAATCCCCTGTGAATCCTCCTGTTAAAATTCCCTCGATCTTCCGGTTCGGAAGAACCATCGAAAGTTCAAGGAAATGTTAGCGAGAATGCCAGAGGCAATCTCACTCATCTCTAGTCATATTGTTATACACATTTCATGCTGGAATAATTTTGATGTAGTTTGTGTTTGGTAACTTGGAGATCCTCGAGTGACTTAATGTTTTCAGTAATGCTGATCCAATTTTCAAAATGGTTAAAAAGCAACATAAATCATTCTTTTGCACGCAATTTTCATAACTGAATGGTCTGAGACCAGATGTGATTTTTAAGATAATTCTTTATCTAATATCTGTTGTCCAGGTTCTCTAGAACAGCAGCAGTTCCAAACCACAATAAATCAGCCATTATGCCTTTTTAGTTAGGATGTGGTTTTGTCTTGGTTTATGGTTAATATTTAGGGTAAGACAATGTTTGGCAATCATTCTTTAACTATCTTTGATCATCATTCACAGAATACTGTTTCAGGTGCCTTTTGAACAGCCTTTCATACATTTGAAAGTTTTTCAGAAATGTTTTAAGGATATTACTGAACGTAGTCATTGATGGCCATCACTTGGTCAGTGTTTTTTCTATAATAGATACATAAACATAAACTTTGGCAACTTAAAGAAATTACTGAAAGCTATTTCCTGTTATCCTAAATCATTTTCACCCCTTGCAAACCGTTTTTGTGCAGTGATCTTCAAAAACAACCAGTGCATTTCTCTGTATTCGGGAACATTAAAAACGCTTTGTGCATCCCTGTAGTTTCTAAGGTTTTTTTTAAAGTTCTTTTGTATAAGGTAATTATTTTATTGAATAGATCATGGTAATAGTATACCCTGATAATTACTAAACCTTTCCTATCTCTTAGAAATGGCAGGGTACCTCTGATCTATATAGCTTGTTTCCCAGGTAATCTGTGTAGACTCCTATTAGCTCACTGTGTCTACTATTGTTTGTAAACAATAGGCTGTAAGTTTTCTTATTAGCTAGTTTTTAGATCAAGACCACATCTGACACTACATACGCTGGTGAGTGTTTCACTAGCTGGTAATATCATGGACGGTCTAACCTCTTGATGGCCACCAGCCAATAAAAACGTTAACTGATATTTTTTATTGATAGAACAGCCCATTGTTTACTAAAAATGGTAGCAGTGGTAAGGATGGACAGCCAGTTCAATGTGTGTGACAGGAGTTACTTATATTTAGCTTAAATAGTGTCAATTTCTGAGTTCTCACAGAACCAAACCAAATTTTGGAGGATTGGATCAATTTTACAATTGGTCAGAATCCAAACAACATTAGTCAAGAGGCAAGTGTGAGCCTTTAAGAACTGAGCAAACAGATCAATTTGATGAAGTCTAAATTTATACATAATAGCTATATATTTACCACTAGAGATTCTTGCATCACATTTTTATTTATCACTCTTTTCATATATCCAGGGCTTCTTGGCCCTGGTATCCCGAGTCCTTCCCCAGTTCTGTTTTCCCAGCTATATTCCATACAATGAATAGGTATATACTACTACGGCTTAGAATCATTACCTCCAATGTATTATCATTAAATCTCATCTACCATTTAACAGCTCATGTTGCCATTTTGTCAAAATCCCTCTGTAATATGTCACTATCCTGCTGAGTTTTAATAACGCTACATAATTCTGTGTCATCAGCAAAAATGGGAACATTACATTTTAATCAATTTATAGAGTCATTAATAAAAAGGAAGAAAGAACAGAAGGCAAATTCTAAACTAGAAGAACCTTTTTAATAACCATGTATGTTTTTCTTTGCATGTATTTTATAAGTGTACATTATCTATTGTACTGTCATTTTTGGTATTCTTAAGTCAATCTAATATGAAGAAAAGAAGAATATTTTCAGAATTCTGTGCATACCAGCAATAGTATATCCAACACCCAGACCCTCAGAAACAATGATTATATTAGTCATGGTCTACCTTGCATGAATCGATGATAAAACTTAATTATTAGGTTATTTTATTAAAATTCACTTTTGAATATTATTATTATCCAGAATTTATATAGCGCCGACATATTACTCAGCATTTTACAAAGTCCATAATTATGTCACTAGCTGTCCCTCAAAGGGCTTCACAATCTTATGTCCCTGCCATAGTCATATGTCATTAAAACAGTCTAGGGACAATTTCTTGAGGGAAAGCCAACTGACCTAAGTGCATGTTTTTTGTGATGTGGGAGGAAACCCACACAGACACGGGAACATACAAATGTTTTGCAGATAGTGTCCTGGCCGAGATGTGAACCTGTAACCTAGTGGGGCAAAGGCCAGAGTGCTAACCTCTGAGCCAACTGTGCCGCCCTGAAGCTGAGCTCCAAACTTACCTTACAGTCTCAGAAGTAGTGATCATATCATCATATCACCAAGCCTAAAACAAGATATGCAATGAAAACAGAAGGCTTCATTTAAAAAGTTACCATAGAACCAGGAAAGGCTAAATCTAAGAGTTAACTTTAGCTTTAAAGTGTCCTTAACTAAAGCCTTTTTAGAAATAGAACCCCCATCAAGGGTGTGCCGCTTCGTCCCCATCAGGAAGATTCACCCTCACTATATGCCTCAAAAAAGTGGAGATCTTTTATTTAGGACACTTATTTTAGTAACAATTACCTAGGGGATTTCCTCCAGTTTTGTAGAGATTTCCATTAATTTTCTAATTCTTCAAAATAAAAAGGGATAGTAAATATCTCCAACAGAAAAGACTGACAAAATTACTACTTTACCCCAAATTCACTAACCCAAAAATGCTTTGGTTAGAAATACAGCTACATAGTATTTATAACAACAGACACAAGGCGTACTAGTCTCTAGTGTCAATGGGCCTGATTAATTAAAGCTCCCCAAGGCTGGAGAAGATACACTTTCATCAGTGAACCTGGGTGATCCAGCAAACCTAGGATGGATTTCTTAAAAGCCATTTGCTATTTGTTGGCAAATGTTTTCAATCTTGGACCAGACCCATTCTAGGTGTGCTGGATCACCCAGGTCCACTGATGAAAGTGTATCATCTCAAGTCTTAAAGAGTTTTAATAAATCAGGCCCCATGTGTCGGCCCTTTACTTTTTTGCCTACTGATACTAAATTAGTCATACAACTGTTTTGTGGTCCTTTTTCTAATAATAAATATTTTTTAATTCCTTCAAAATTAGATCAAGGATCTTTACAAAGAGGAAATCCTTGGATAGTCTGATTAGCACTTTGAAGTAGCTAGTTAATTGTTGCTAATTAATAGTCCTTGCATCTCTTAATAAATGCTTACACAGTTTTTTTTTCTATATTGCAGAGAGTTCATAATCATTAAGAGTTCAAATACATGAAAATAATACTGTGTAATAATCAACCTAAAATGACTATGAACTTTCAAATTCAACCTGAAGTTTAAAATGTTTATATTTTGTATTACCTGGCTTCTTTCCCAATTTTCATCAACATTATATTATAATGACTTGAGGTTGAGAGAGAATGCCTCTGACAGTCTCGCAAACATTTTCCAGAACTTCCGATGGGTCTGTGAAATTTCAGCAAACCGACTTTGCGAATTCCATTGAAGTCCAGGGTGCAGGTTCCCACGGTCCCTGGGCTGTTACAGCCCGGGGACCTTGGGAATCTGTGGTCACAGCTGATTGAAGGCACGCGGACGCCTCCAATCAGCTCTGACTGCAGGCAAACTCAGATGAACTCTCAATAGGGATTCTCAATAGAGTTCAGTTCCCATGGTCACTGGGCTGTACTTATTGATAACTACAGCCCAGTGACTGTGGGAACCTATGGTCACAGCTGATTGGAGGCACATGGGTGCCTCCAATCGGCTGTGACTGCAGGCGAGTTCATCTAAGTTTAGTTCCCACGGTCACTGGGCTGTACTTAACATTGATAAGTAAAGCCCAGTGACCTTGGGAACCTGCAGTCACAGCTGATTGGAGGCACGCAGGTCTCTTGCTTCTTTGTGCAAAGCAGACAGATGGTCTCAGGGTATATTAAATAGCAGATCCTGCCCCATATGTCCCCCCAAAGCCCTCAGAACTGATCAGGCAGAAACCTGGGTCTAGCAATGCAAATGTATATATAAATGGGTGACTGGAGGTATGTAAAACATTACTATGTACCTTTCATCTTAACGCACACACATGTGATGCTGAGCATTTTTTATTAAAAAGAATTTGAATAAGGAAATGGATCCTGAAACTTTTAGTTGCCCCTAAATGTGTTAATACAAATTGATTCAATAAAAAGTACCCTTCAGATAGCTTATAGGTCAGACTACAATGGGTTTTCCCATGATTTATGTCTGCTGTAGTTAAAAATGTTCAAATAGATACAGATTAGAGTTGTCCCAATAAAGAACACATTTGCGTACTGAAACTACGATTCATCCCAAAAAGTTTTTTTTCTCAGTTTAATCCAGTAGGTTGAGCTCTTCATTCTTGCCCAAATTTGCATTAATAATATTAACCAGTAGTTTTATAGCACAACATTTTACAAAGTCCATAGTCATGTCACTAAGTGTCCCTCAGAGAGGCTAACAATCTAATGTAATAGTCATATGTCATTAAAACAGTCTAAGGACAAATTCCGAGGGAAAGTCAAAAACCCAACTGAATGTTTTTGGGACGTGGGAGCAAACCAGAGTACCCAAAGGATACCCGCGCAGACACAGGCAGAACATATAAATTCCTTGCAGGTAAGGTCCTGGCTGAGATTCAAACCTGGGACTCCAGGTGCTACAAAGGCAAGGATGTAACATACTACAACATAATGGCATAGAGTTAAACATTTTAGACCTATATACAGCTATTCGAGACTTGTTTTCTGTCATCAGAGAAGGTATGGAAACCAGAGATTCTATGGAATAGGTCTTGGGTACTACAGTATACCCTAACAGATTTGAATTCTGTGGTCAAAAAAGAATTTCCCTTCACTATTCCAGTGTGAAAAACAGTAAAACCTGCTTAAAGGATAACTGTAGTTTAAGATCAATTATTCTTTATTGGTTACCCCCATCATTTCCAGTACTCCTCGCCTCAAGTCTTCTTTTTGCCTGTCTCTACTCCTTCCAGGATTTAGTTGTGTGCCCTGTTTGGCACTGCATAGCCTCCTCTTTAAACATCTTCATTTATTTGTCTAGCAGAATGATCAATGGTTGGAAGCAAGTTTGAAGAAACATATGTAATAAAACATTTGGGATGGGACACTTTAAAAAAGGAGGCTGTGCGTGGCCCAGTGAACCTCACTGTAAAGATTTTATAGAAGCAGTGACTGGTAAGTTTGAAACTTGGGAGAGCATCTTTTGGAGACTGGACCTTATACGGGATCATTGTACTCAAAATAAGGTGTGTATGTTTGTACCAAATAAGGACCTAGAATTACTATGCATTTGCTTCATTGGGACTAATACAGCAAAGACTTTATCGATGATGTTGCTACTTTGGTAGCATTCCTATGTCATTTCTTTTTTTTTAAGGTCTTTAGGATAACCCTGTACATCATGTGAAACATGTACAACAAGTAATAAAGCCTCCTGACTGGTGCAACTTTGTCCTCTTTCCATAAAATCTTCTGAATAGCTTTATGTCATGCACCTTTGGTTTTACCACCAAATACATTTGATTGTTCCAATCCAGAATTAACATACTCCATAAAAACAAACTTGTACATAGAAATCAATAATGTATTCTGATTGTGCCTTGGTTAAACAGGCATTTTATGTATATTTTAATTATAGCTTTGACAATTATATGAGATGAAAAAAATTGGAAGGATGTGAATACCTTGTGTTTCATGGGAGATATACTGATTTAAGTCTGAAGTTGTACAGTTTTATAGGATGGTTTAATAAAACTCTGAACATATAACTCATGTTCAGATGTCTGTGATTTACTTAGGTCCCTCAGTGAAATATACTATCTTATTAAACATATAAGTAATGCTTCCTTGTTAAATCAAATTCTCTAGATTCTAGCAGTACCTGGTAATACAGGGGGTGCTTCATTGCTTGCAGTAGCACAGCAGAACACTAATTTTAGTCTCTATAGCTATGACAGATATTAGTTCTCATTAATATATGCAAAGACAAGAGGCTGGGGAATTGCATGAGCTCTGTTTCAAATGAATTCTGTGTTGGTGTTTGCAGGTTTTTATTATATAGAAAAACTTTTGGTTAATTAGTATAATGAATGTAGTAGTAAAATGCACTTGTATATAAACAAGAAATAAGCACCTTTCATTTTAAATACGCTCATGTTTTTATTGCTATTACAGTGTTGGAATTATGACCTCTCATACTGTTTATACTCGAAACGCAGAAATCACCATATTGTTCTTTGCTATCTACCTGTATCTAGACAAACATACACACTCAGTGCATTCAGAACTTGAGGCCAACACAAATGGTTCAGCTTACACTCACCTAGCAGGTAGGTTGTGGGTCCAGCTGGAAAAGCATCAAGTGTTGAGCAAACTGATTGAAAAAAGCAGAAATCTGCATATTGCCAGACTTTATAATTCACTTGTAGAACTGACAAGTTTGCAAGCAATCAATTCATTAATTGTGATAGCTTGGCATTGCAAATCACACAATTTACTGATGATCACACCTCTATGTAGTATTCTAAGTCTTCATAAAAAGAGATAAATCAGCAATTCAACTGAATAAATCATCTCCAAAACCCACAAAATGCCAAAAAATTATAGCAAGCAAGTGCCTGCCAGCGATGTTGGTTTTTCAACACTGGAACCCAAAGTGAGCACGTCATTAAAGATTCCTGGGAATTGATCCACTTGGCTCAATACACCCTCATGGTTTAGTTTAGAGAAATACTCAATAAGCAGTTGAAATATATGACAAGCACACCATTCTAATGTCCTTGTACAATACATTTAAATGAGTTTGCTAATGATTAAGCCAATAAGTAAATCTGGCTAAGAGTGGCTGTTTAGATTTTAGCCAAGACACCTTTCTCAACCACACTTTCCACTTCTTAATATTTTACTACAATAGTGGATGTGAAATCATCATGAGCTTGATGGCATGGCCAAGACAGCCTAATTCTGTAATATTAGGGAGATACAGATACATACTTGAACATTTGCTGAACTAATTATGGAAAAAAAAAATTTCATGAAAAACAGTGTACCGCTTTTGGAACAGAAATCTAGACATCAGCGAAACGCCCAGGTAGTTAAGTATCTCTTGGAAATATCCTTTTTTCAGCCCTCTATATTCTATATCTCAATAGCTACTGTCGGTAAAAATATATAATAAGACATATCTAAAAAACATGTATATTGAATGCAACCTGGTATATTTCTATCTGTAATGATCCCTCTGCATGCAGAACGACAAGGCATTAATATGTCATGGGTTACACTAGCACATAGCTCATCTCACTAGATAGCAAACAGTCCAAGGCAGAGCACTATTAGTACCGGTACAAGCATATTATCATGCAGTTTATGATAGCACTATTGAAGGACTTTGGTTTCAGACAGTTTTATCTTCTCAATGTCTGCTTTGGTTCTCGTCTCTCAGCTATTTCGCACAACTGATTATAACAGAAAAAAGTTATGTCCATAATAAAACATCCAGTGAAACCAATGCCTGCTCAATGCTACAAGATCAAACAAAAGAAGCCTGGTAAATCATATCACTATCGTTAATAAGTAAAGTGTCTACACAATGGCTTCTTATTCCTCTTTTATGTGCATCGTCTATATAGAGAAAATGTTTAACACTGATGAGAAAAACAAATAAACCAAGAAACAAAGCAAGCAAAGAAAATGGAAAATGTTGCACTACTAGAGCCCCAAATGGAAATGTGTAAATGTATATATATTTGTATGTGTGTATGTGTCTATAAAAGTGATATTACATGATTTGTGCTTAATTAACATTAGAAATGCTAATTTATATAACCAGGCCATAACAAATTTTGATCTGGGGTTGCTTCTTTTGGTCAGGTCTGGGTTCACCAATGGTCTTTGCCTAAAAAATGACCTGAATATACAGAATGACCAGGATTTTGCATCAATGAATTTGTTCATCACTAATTTCATGGGCATACTCAAAGATGACAATGCCAAAATTTATAGAAAACTGAGATTGGCCACCACCAGACTACTGAAAAGTCTTTGGATGTGCTGGAGAAGACATTGCACAGAGGACCAATTTTCCAATCATCAATATAAAATCTGGATGAAATAAAAAATGGAGCTCCGGATGTTGTGATACTGGATACGCGTAATGAAAGGATATGACTGCAAATTCATACCAATATATATAAAAACATTTCATAAATAAAACTAGATTACTTAATCACTATGAGTTATCTAATAGACAGGTCAGATTAGACTATGGCATTCGATATGAGTCATTGGGCCTGGTTTATTAAGGCTCTCCAAGGCTGAAGAAGATATATTTTCATTAGTGATCCAGCAAACCTGGAACAGATCTTGTGCAGGACTGAAAACATCTGCTAATGAATAGCTTTTAGGAAATCCATTCCAGGTTTGCTGAATCGCCCAGCTTCACTGATGTATCTT
>NC_092859.1:145402254-145435223 GCF_032062135.1 Pyxicephalus adspersus
CAGTACCTGCGATGGTAGGAGGACAGGTGAGTGTATCCTAAAAATTGCAATCCAGTAGAGAAGGTTATTTTATTGCAGAATGGACATTGTTGGTCCCTTTTGCAATAAAGAACCTGCCTGTTCACAAGTTTTTTTTTTTATTTCTGAAGCTTAGTTCTGCTTTAACTGCCAGGTTGTATAATAAAAATACTTGAAAAAGTATACTAAATAAAGGTATATTATTTTTTGATGCATGTAATTTGACTTCTTTCTAAATAACTTTGTTAAAAAAAAACTTTACAATATTAAATATTCTTTACAATATACAATATTCTATAGTGTGTCCTAAAATGTCACGTTGGGGTATTTGAGCTTTAATCTATCTTTGATAGATTTGAGAAATGGGGGAGATTTTCTTTTTTTGTTCAAGCAGCAGAGGTACCCCTTACCTTTATCTCTACCAATATTTACTTATAAAACAAAACATTTTTATCTGAACACAGGTACATGAACATACATGTCAGTGCACAAACACAGTTTTATAATGCCTGCATGCTACTACATGACCTTATAATTTACTAATTTGTATTATTCATAGCGCATATGTTCATTGTAGAATTACATGTAATACAGAAAGACTCACATATTTTCCTAAATGTTCTTACAAAATGAAACTTATTTTCAATACCAAAAATAAATAGTTGCCTTCTGTGGTTCTTGTCAAGTCGTCACAGAAGTGTAATATTAATTTCCCATAAATATATTCATATGCTTATTATTTATGTACATATATTAAGCTGTGATTACTGTAAAATAATACTATATGACCAGTTCATTCTATTTCTTTAGCGAAAACAACAACTATGAGTACAGAAAAGGAAGACGCAGCAAGGAACAGCCTCCTAAGCTATGGAAATCATATTCTTTCAATGTTCATTGTATCCTTTCATTCGACTCCTGAACTTTCACTGCCTGTGGTGCAAAAGTTACCCTCATGATCATGGCCCATTAGTCATCTTCTCTTACTCTTTAGAGTCTTATTCTTTTGCTCAGCTATATCTAGTCACAAGAATGCAAATATTGCCCCAAGCTATTTAATACACAGAAACGTGAATCGTAACAAGAGAAGATTAGCAACCAAATAAATGATGCGGACAGAACAGGCCTGATTTATTAACCTCCCTTGCGGTTAATACTTTCTGGTTTTATATGTCTAAAAGCGGTACATTGTTTTTCATGAAAATTTATTTTACAGTATAATATAATAGTATGAGTATAATAAAGTTTGAAACAAAACTATGGTGTCATTTTTTACAGTGAAAATGTTTTTTTATTGTTGTAATATTAACTGCAATTTAAAAGAATAATTTAAAAAGTTTGGTTTACTGCTTCACAGTGATATCCATATTTACTAAGAGAGAGATATTCTAATAGGATTTTTATAGTAGTACATGCTCTAGTGTATTTACAGGGGGAAATATATGTTTTATAGTTTTGAAGTATATGCAAAATCTCACACCAATTTTATTTTTAGTTTAACCTCCCTAGCGGTTTATTTCTTTCTGGTTTTATGTCTAAAAGCGGTACATTTTTTTCATGAAAATTTATTTTACAGTATATTATAATAGTAAGAGTATAATAAAGTTTGAAACACAAAAATCATGTAAAAATAATAAATTGAATAAATTAAAAAATCTATATATAAAAAAAAAATAAAATTAATTTGTTTTAATTTTAAAAAAAAAAATACATATTATACTCATACTAATATATATATACTGTAAAATAAATGTTCTTGAAAACAATGTACTGCTTTTACACATATAAATCCAATGTATTGTATTCAAAAGTTATTTTGTATTGAATGCAATACAAATGGATTTTGAATTTCCCGCCCTGCCCCACCGGCAATGTACACACGCACCGACGTCACCGGGCACTCCCCGGTGACTCATCGGATGCAGAAGCCGGCCAGAAGATGGACGATGCGGGACGCCAGCGGATCAGGTAAGGCTCTATTTACTATTATCCCCCATAGGATTACCTACCCCGAGTGTGACTCGGGGTTACCACTTTTAGCAACTTTTTTCTACCCCGAGTCACACTGAGTGATCAAAAAAAAAAAAAAACCCAGAACAGAATTGTAAAAAAAAAAATTGTTCTTTGTTCTCCAAGGCTAGTGACGATAGACCATCAAGGAACCTGGATAATCCAGCAAATCTGGAATGGATTTCTTAAAATCCTTTGCTAATATATGGCAAATGTTTTCAATCCTGGGCCAGATCCAGGTTTGTTGTATTACCCAAGTTCACTCATGATAGTCTATCTTCTCCAGTCTTGGAGAGCTTTAACAAATCAGGCCCTATATCTCAGAAATGTATTTTTTTATCTTTATCTTTAATTGTGCTATTCACCTTTTATCTTGCTACTTGAGGATGGAGATCCTTTTTAAATACAAGACTTGGAAACTACATGAAAGTTACTGGAAGCTACTTAGAAAAGTGTAAGAAATATACAATATTGGATAGGCATCCTTGTTATTTCTGTGTTCTTTGTCAATTCTTTTTTTTTTTTCATTTTTAATGATATTGCTAACATTTACAAATAACTCAAACAGAAATCATTGTAAAGAAAAGTTTTAATAATAATAATATAAGCCTCAGGAGCACCATGATGCATTGACAGAGTCTCCCGCAAGTAATGGAATGCGATATAGCCCCTGCATAGAAGCTGAATGTATGTATAAAATGCTGCACTGGCTCGGATCTTTGTGTTGTCATTCCGCAAGCAATAAAGACACATTACAAGGCTTCCTGGTGCTAGAAAAACAATGCTGTGGCTACGTGATAGACAGTAAAGCCATTCATCCCATCACTGAACAGGATGTTATACAAGGCTGGGGAATTTATGCAGCATGTAACACTGATGATCTATTAAGTTAAGAGGCCATTATGTTATATATTCTTCTTTATGTCTTTCGTAGATGTTTTTTTTTTTTTAATTTATTCTATTACATGACAACTCATACAAGAAGGATAAAGAACTATCATTTTGACAGATGAAGATTATAAGGGTTTAGTTCAGAACAGTTTGAATCTAGTTCTTTTTTTTCTAAAATGTATTAGGGGAAAGTCGAGGAAAGTCCAAAACTTCTTTTAGAAGGGTCAACCTCCTTTTTTCTAATAGTTATTAAAAGAGTTCTGCAACAAGCCATACAATTAATGATATATACATGGATGAATGTAAAGTGCAAACTGACAGGATATTTGCTTTTGTGTACAACTTATATAATAATGAATCGGTCTAAATGTGATAATTTAGCTATAGGCAGATCCTCATGTGCTGAACCAGCATTCGTTTCTTATAAATCCAGATCATTGCATGATCAAGATCCCCGTGACATTTGTTTCCTGTTTTCTTCGGTTGCATTCTCCATAGTATAAAGTGAATGTAGAATCCAGAAAAGTGAGAACCCATTTCAATAACTGTGGCAGCTATGCTGACCTAACAATTTATGATTGTCTAATTTTGAAATATTAGAGTAGGCAGGCACCAAAAACAAAATATATAAGAATTAATAATAACGTTAAGGGTTTAAAGCCCCCCCCCCCCCCTTCATTGGAGCTTGGTACTTTGGACAAAGGGTGTACTGGACTGATAAAACTGGAGGGATCCAGAGGGGTAATTGATATATGATCCAGAATTTTATGAAGGGGAAATCCCTGAAACCTGGTGGGTTTTTTGACACGAGTCTGAATTAAACCAAAATTGGACATGCATGCTGCTTTTGCTGGTTGATCCAAGAGTTGACCCTTGGTTACTGCACCTAGGAAAGCTGCCTAAGAAGAATCATTTTAGGCTGAATAACAATATCTACAACTTTGGGAGATTACACCTTTCTTAATTTGGAGATATACAACACTGATAGGAAATCCCAGGATACATTCACAATAGATGACTGTTACCCTGGACGAACAGCAGTGCTCATCTTGGGCTAAAATGTAGCACATGTACAGAGGTCCCCTTAATGATAGATAAGTCGGGGACAACTACTGTGATATCCTATGCACAGCAAGATAACTATCTCTTGTTCGTTCCTCTCCCCTTTTCAGAGAACTGAACAGTGTTATGCGTACAGAGCTCGTTCATTTTCAAATAACTAGAAATGATTATGAAAGATTGTTTCCAGTGACAAAAATAACAAACATGTCCATTTGATATATATACAGGGCTTAAATCTCTGGAATCTAACCTTTAAATTTGTTTAAGATGAATATGCGTTTCAATTAAAAATAAGCCTCTTATCAAATTGCACTAAACTGGCCCAATTACCCAAAGACTGGTAAATTGCTTAGTGCCTAGCTCAATGTTTTTCAATCAGGGTTCTATGGACCCTAGGGTTCCTCCAGAGGGTGCTAAGGTTCCTTAGGCAATGAGCAGTTTGTGACTCTTAGATCAGTTTAAGTGACCCCAATGATCTTTTTGGCTATCTGTAAAAAGGCGAAATTCTTCCCAATGGCCAGCAATGTAAGAAACATTCTTCTCACTGACCATCACACTAATATACTGTGAGCTGTGGATATTGTAATCATAAAAGGGGTTCCCTGAAGTCCAGAACAATATTTAAAGGGTTCCCTATTGTTAAAAAGGTTGAGACTGGCCATATGTATAGTCCTTTGTCTGCTCATAGAAACAGAAGCTAGTGGGTTGCAAGTAATTTATAATAAATATATTAGGATTGGTAGGGATGCTCAATACAGAATGAGTGAATGGGGTGAAAAAAAAAGTTTGGACATGAACACAGAGGTTGGAATAGCTACAGCCACACTTTATTCATCTGGAATACAGGCCATAATTGTGGTTTGAATTGGTTTAGAAAAAACTTGACTATGTTCATCACTAATGCTGGCATGGAATATGCTTTCACTCCCAATAAATTAGTAACCACTTCAGCCAGTGCGGAAAGAAAAAGAACACACACCTACTCCATATGTACTAGGATACTATATAATAGAATATTTAGTGACTCTAACAAAAGGTCTCTATTAAGTTAAGTAAACAATGTTTTGTGGGGTGGAGTAATCACATCCTCTGATCCAGTAAAAATATTCTTTCAAACAAGCAGAAAGAAATTCTAATTCTACTAAGTAACATTTTCGGTAAAAACACTTATTACAAACATGCAGAATGGAAATTCTGATGGCTCATCTAACTATGTAATGACCACCATGGAAGCAAGAAGAAAACCTGCAGTTTCTATTAGCATTTCTTTGTAGCTGCTTAGCATTGTGGTGAACTTGTCATATAATTGTTGGCAAGAATGATGATAGCAACAAGAACCACTTTTACTACAAACAGAGAAGGAGCATTGTGTTAATAGAAGGATTTCATTTTACTAAATACAAGGATAACTTTAATTTCAATTTAAAAACATGAAGGCTTGTCAGCAATTGCAACTTTCTCTAAATCCCTATTTCTGAGTAATATGAAAAGACGGATAAGAAATAAGAAAAGTATTTTACTAAATCCACCAATCTGAGTTGGAGATTTCTGGCCTGCAAGGTCAATCCTTGCAGAAAGCACAAAGTAAAAAAATTAGAATGTGGTGTATCAATGTAACTAAATGCCATGAAAGCCCTGGATATCATTGAGAAGTGCTGCAAATGGGATTTATAAATAGGTATAGCTAGAACTGTGGGGAAAAAAATCAGCACATTAGTACCTACGTCAATACATTTACCCTGATAAATGACTGTTTGTGGGGAATGACACAATGCTTCTCTATCAGTGTACAGAATGTGCTTTTATTACTGTTTATCAATGTTCCTTTTCTTTCATAATGTCATATATAATAACTGCTGCAGTGGTATTATCAGTGTGTGGATATTACAAAGATAGACTGCAAAGAGTAAAATAAGCGTGTGCTAATTATATGAGCCAAAGTGAGTTCCGTGTCTGTTCTGTTAGCCATGGGCTCACAATTATGCAATTAAGGTAAAGTTGAACACTGGGCAAAAGTAATCATTTTAATCATGGTTTATTGTTCTGCCTTATTGTAATAGCTGGAATTGTATTGAATCTTTGTATTTAGGAAGTGCAACCAACCCCAAAATTGGAAAAACTTTAAATACAATCTTACTGAAGTAAAATCATACACGTAATACCTGTTGGGCCAAATGTACTTGCACTCTGCACTACAATTCATTTGACCTAATTTCAGGGTCAATCAGATGTCACCATCTGACATCTAAAGCATCCAGCTTCCTTGCATTACAGAAGAAATATTCTACCTATATGATGAAGAGGGACTTGGCTGTTTGGACGGATGCAGAGCTACAGATAATGGAGGCTTTTGAAAATAAAAAGTTTAGATCTAAAGGTAATAATAATAATTTACACCACTCAACATGATTACTTTGGGAATGTCATTTGTTCAGGTATGACTTTAGTTAGCCTTCAAATTCAAGAGCATTTTGATAACATGACACCTCTTAAGTTCCTTCCTTTAAAGCCTAACTGCATTTGTATTGGTGTTCCTTCACTTTCTGTTCCTGTAACCCATACAAAAAAGAGGTGTGGTTGTCATTAGAAAGCACCAACAGTGATAAATATATTGCCAATCATTTTATATCTTCCTCAATCCACTAAAAATGTGTTTTGACTTTGAATGTGTCACCATTCATGGTTTAATCAGGGTGATCAAGCACACCTGGAATGGGTTTGGTCTAGGATTGAAAATATTTGCCAACTAAGAGCAAGTTACTTTAAGAAATCCACTCATGGTTTGTTGTATCAACCAGGTTGAACCATGATGGTCTATCTTCTCCAGTCTTGGAGAGCTTTATTAAATCAGACCTAGCTGCCCTTTTTCATTACTTCTGGTTTTGCATTGAAGTTATTTGGATTTCTCCAGTAGGGACACAACAAATTTTAACAATAGCTATAATTCTTCTCAGCTCTATTAAAAAGAAAAACATTATAGATCGTGAGAGAAAGGGTTATTACAAATTGTCCACCGTTTCCTGGAGTATCTTGTATTGATCTAATAAGGAAAGCGTGAGGATGACCCTCAGCTCTTGTACTGGTGTTGAAAGGATTGTAAGTGCAGAAAAATATCCTAATTGGATCAGAGACACAAAAAAAAAATAAGGAAAGCGTGAGGATGACCCTCAGCTCTTGTACTGGTGTTGAAAGGATTGTAAGTGCAGAAAAATATCCTAATTGGATCAGAGACACAAAAAAAAAACCTGAGAAGAAATTTTAGAAAAGATTTAGATTGCTTTAAAGTAAAATGTCCTCTCTAATCTTGTAGGACAATATGCTCAGCCAATAGAGTAATCATCTAGATCAGGGGGTCAAGCTCCAGTTCCTGAAGAGAAGGGCCACATACAAAGCCAAATCATATACACACAGCCAATTTTTGACTCTTTATAAACCAAACTTTACTACATTTACTGTTGTCTGTTAGAGAAATGCTATAAATGTGTGTGGATCTTGACCTTTGAGGAATTGAGATGGACAGCTTAGATCTAGATAATATATTTAAAAAAAATATTTAAATAAAAAAAAGAAGAAGAAGAAGAAGCAATTTACCGTATACATAGTTCAATCCTAAAATACCCCAATATATGAAATAGACACTAGTCTGGTCTGCATGAAACATTAATGTTGTGTTTTCTAGCTGCCTCTCAAAGTGTTACCACAATTCCTGTTTGTATAGCCATCAAACCACCAGACCATTTACAAACTGACTGGACCACAAAAAAGATGTAAGACATGACCCATTAGATATACTTCTGCCAAGTCAACAATTTGAAGTCTCCATAAAAGCTTTTTTCTATTCTTTTTACATAAATGATTAAACAATCCATACCTAACCACCAAGGCATTACATGAGCAGACGGGCACATATCATTGCTTTATAGTATGCTAGGTCCATTTGTTACAGACTGTAACTTTACCACAGTTTAACCAACACCACTTAAACAAGACTCTAATTGATTTTTTTTTTCTTTTTACTGAGAGCAGGAAATGGCATTTTCCCCAACCCATCTTGTATACGCAAGGGGAAAGGACTGCAGAAGAAGCCAGGCTGAGCAGCTGTTCTTATCTTACCAAGAGGAAGCCAGTCTTAGCTTCTTAGCATGAAAATCTATTGAGGATTAGATATAAACTCACAAAAACAGTTGCTCAACTCTCAGGGGCAATTTAGATATTTATTTAGACAGAATGCAAATCGAAGTTTCATTGAAGCCATATTTATGAGATTAAAGAGGAAGAGAAATATTTATGTGATATTACAGTAATGAATGCAAGGGCCATGAAGAATAATGTGTACTCAAAAATATAAAGGAATTCACAGTTATAGTGAATATGTATAATATTACAGAAATAGAAAGCTCTTCATTTGTTGAGTGAAATCATTAGAATGGCAAAGATGAAACAACTGCCACACTTATGCGGAATAAATTATACAGAAATGTTTAGTGGCCACGTGCCGTGATCATAAAGCTGCTTTTTACCTCCACACCCAACTGTGGTCTACTGGTTTTGCGGGCTTCAATATAAATGTGACACAAGCTTTCCTAGTGCAAGTTAACTTAATTGGGAAAACATTGCGAACAGGCAGGTTGTTTATTGCAGAATGGACAGGCGATAAAATAAACTTAGCCTCATGATCAAAATGTTTTTATTTTATTCATCTGTTCTCACTCGGTGCTGCCATCTTCACTCACTTCTCTTCCAGGTTTTGGGAACTTTAGCCATCTGGATAAGTCAGGCCATGGTGTGATGTAATTCCGGCACATGTAAACGGGTGTTACTTTATTGCCAGCAGCCAGTTGTATGTCATGATACTCAGCATTGTACATTGAGCTTTAGGAGTGACTCCTGTGCCTTCTGCAATAAGGAACCGGCCTGCAAACAATTCTAGTTCTAATTTTAGTTCCGCTTTAACTCCATCAACTACTATAAACACTTAAATTCTCATGCAAAATAAATGATGGTAGGATAAGGATTTGCTAACCAAATCATTTTTTTCATTGTAAGATTTTGATTCAATTATCTTGTTTTCTTCTCCATGGAGGGCACTGTGAGCCACTGTGCAGAATTGACTTGGGGCTCTCCTTGTTGGGCTGAGTTGGGCCCTTGTGGTGGCCTCTATTGGCTAAGGAGGGTCCAGGGCATCGTGCAGTGCACACTTTTCACCTTCCGATGCCTGCCCTTACTTCTTATGCCTAGGAGTGTGTATCTTTTCCACAGACTCAAAGTCACAATCTTAGTGTCAGCATACATAAGTGCTAGATTCAGAAACAAGGTAAATGTGAAATGCTTTAGCTGTAATGGCCTACATTTTAACAAATACAAGTCTGACAAATAAACAAATTTTATGCGCAATAACCCCTTTAAAGTTTAATCTGATTATAATTTGCTTTCCCTGGTTCTTACTTTTCCACTTTATCGATAGGCTAATTACATTAATGAAAGGTCTGCAGATGCCTGGAGACACCAAAATTATTAACCTGTCAATGTAATAATCACCATCAGTGTCTGTGTGTCACATTGTTTTCCTATCAAATCATTTTCAAAGTCTGAAACATTTACACATGTTTAATAGATTGTCGAGATTCAATACAATGAAGCACAATGTGTCCTGTGCAGTTTGAGGCTCATTTCACACCTATGTATGTGCATTAATGCATGTTAATATACAACGTACATGAGTTTTTATGGGCACTGGTTGTTTCAATAGGCCTTTAATGTGTGCCACTGTGTTAAAAATGTGATTATTTTTTATTTTATAAACATTGGCATTGTGGAAAATGTTTTGTTTTTCCATCAAGCATCCAATTTATGTTGCATAAATGTGCTTTACCAGCAGACTCTTTGGAGATGGTATGTTTCTTTGAATCCCCCTATGTTTGGTGTCTCTAAAATAGATTCTTGCACCTCTAGTTAAATACTTCCAGCATCCTGTTCCAGTTTTTGCAAAAACCATATAAAGAGAACAAATTCAAAGCTTAATATCAAGAAAATGTTAAATGACCCCCTCCCCTTTCCTTAATGAATTGCTTTGATAAAAAAGACATTAAGCACATATTTCTTCACAAGGTGCCAAAAATTAAAATAATGCACTATGGGGTAGATGGGGAGGTAATTATTGTCTGGACAAACAAAACCTTAGACAACAGCATATATACAGCATAAATGTGACTGCTGCCCGTGCAAATGTTTCCAATTCACTAGAGCAGATATAGGGAGATGTTGCAGACCTAGTTCCCTAACTTGATCAGTAGGGATCAGCAGCAGACCATGCAATCAGGCTGATAGTTTAAAGTGGACCTATATTAAAAAATGATGGAAGCCACCACTGCTGAACTCAGTCTAAAGAATATTAATTGCCTGGATGTACAGCTGAACTTTTATTACCAGTTGCAAACCAAACAAGCATGCAGATAACTTGGTGATAAGTGGTGTCACAATTAACACCTAAGCTACATCTTTATTCTGGGCCAGGAATTAAGGAGGTATTAGAGGTTGAGAATCAGAACACCAGCCAGGCAAGCTGTATATTATAGCACAAGGGCAGCAATGATGACTTGCATTTCCCAAATATGGGCCTGATTTATGAAAGCTTTCCAAGGCTGGAGAGGACACACTTTCGTCAGTGAAGCTAAATGATACAGCAAACCTAGAATGGATCAGGTCCCAGATTGAAAACATTTGCTAACAAATAGCAATATACATTTCTAAAATCCATTCCAGGTTTACTGGATCATCCAGCTTTACTGAGCAAGGTGTATCCTCTCCAGCCTTGGAGAGCTTTTATAAATCAGGCCCTATGTATGGGTCCACCTTAAGTTGTGAGGAGCTTCATATTTGTCTTCACATATAAACAAACAAGGTCACTTCACTTTTTAATAATATTGTTCTGCACGATCTACTGCATGCTATTTTTATTGAACCAGTACATTTGCGAGTAACCAAGTAGCTCTTTCACAGATAAAGCTACCAGAATAATTAGAGTTTGTTCCAGACATCTTTAGTGCTTGCATTACAGATCCATTATGCTGTGTACCTCTTCTACATCACATGGAAGCTAATTAACCTTATTATTACTGGAACAGAATGAAATCAGAACTTTCGGCGAGACTTAACGCATTGTTTTTTAATGTTGATCATTAAGTAGAAATATTCTACACAAGAGATTTGTTATATTAAAAAGCATCGCAATTACTTAGATTAACTAACTACATTATTCATAATCGTAAAATGAATTATTGAAATATCATTGTTAATCAGGGAATAGTAATAAGATTGTGGTAGCTTACCCCTTCCTGTCTCTCAGATAGCAAACATATTTTTGTTATGAACTGTCAGAATTGCAACAGGTAAAAATGTAAGCAAGCAGATGGTATTTTATCCAAACAGGGTTGTCCATCTAAAGGCCAATCTAAAATCAGAAACTTGGATTCTGAGCTTGTGTGATAAACATGTTAGAGTGTGTTCATTTATATTTTTTATTTTACATAAACATAGCTTATTACTGTTTATTACTGGGCATACATATCATATGTCAGCATAAAATGGCACATTGACACGGAGATATATTTTTTTAATACCATATCCTTTAATGTATTTTAAACTATTGATATTTCAAGATAATATAAATATTTAAGTTAATCTGTGCTTTACATCATGCAGAGCATATCCAGGGGCTCACATTAAAGCTTCTCTCTGGCCAAGGATCCCCAACTAAACATTGGGTCTGCTTTATTAAAACTCCCCAGGATTGGAGAAGATAGACTATCTTGGGTTATCCAGCGAACCTGGAATGGATTTGGTCAAGAATTAAAAACTTTTGCCAAATATTAGGAAATTATTTTTATGAAATCCATTCCAGGTTTGCTATATCAACCAGATTATCATATGATAGTCTATCTTCTCCAGTCTTGGAGAAGTTAATAAATCAGACCCTGTATGCATCAACTCCTCCAATTTATTCACCAATTATGCAAAATTCTACACTAAATGCTGCAAATACATATTTAAAACCACAGTCACATGACTTGCAGCATAATTAACATCTCCTAATTATTGTAGAATGGATAGAGTTCTTCATCAGGGGCCTGGTGATGTGGGCATTTGCCACTGGATCCATAAATGGGTCCTCACAAAAATGTAAAGACTCAAGTGGTTGTATGATGATGTCACAAACAGTGGTGGTAGCAAGACAAGACTACTATGCTTAATCCCTTGATTTTCCTAGGCAACTAGGCATGTGGATGCTTGTATGACAGCAGAATCAAGTAGGTAAGTACAAAAAAAATTTGCAGGGCTTTTTCAAAAATGGTGAATGGGTTGTAGGGGGTGGTTGGGGGTATGCGGTGGATGTCATTTTTGCTTGGAGATTAGCTTTAATGTGTTCCTTCCCAAAAGCATTAATATATATATACAGCTAATAGGCAGTAAGAGTACCAGGAGTCATAGTATGCCCAGGGCTATGGACTTCTCATGTAACAGCGTCCAATGGCCTAAAATTGTTAAAGGATATAAGCCACATTGTCCCTAATACTTGAAATTACTAAGTATTTGCTTTGAGATTAAAAGCAAGGGAAATTAAATATAAATTGAGAAGGGGTAAATACAACTAAATTAAAGCTCTCATTTTGCTGATAATGATCAAAGAACAGCTTTACTTTAATATAAATATATAATGAAAAAAGTGATGTATCTCATGGTATATTTAATCCATAAAACCAGGGAAAGCCTTACAATGTTTTCCTATGCAGACTGCAGAATTGTATTCTTGATACATAGAGGGTGAAGTCTTTTTTCACCGGCCCCGTAAAAGTTTATTACCAAAGAATTAAAGAACCCAGAACATCTGGTCACATTACCGATTCAGGCCATTCACTGCCAACATGACATACTTTAACAACCAAGCATGTGTACAAACATAATTAGATTCATGGCTGTCAGCCTATACATGTTACCTATGATATTCACTTAGTTGAATTTCTTATGTTGCGCTCCTTACTGTACAGACATTATAAATGTTTCTTCTTGCCAGTCCTGAAGGACATTTCATGGGCCAGTTTTAATAACACACTTGCGCAAGCAGAAGTTTAAAATCGAAATGGCTGGAGCCACTGCTTGAAATCATCAAACATTGACCTGATGACCTAGGAAACCACTGTCCTGGGACAGCATGCATACCTTAAGCAATCATATCAAACAAAACTGAGCATCAATACAATACATTTCCTGTTAAGTGCAAACCACCAGAATCCAAAGAAAAACCAGATCAAAAAGCAGAATCAATGAATTTAATAACTTGCGCTGTATAAACTGTAAACCTTGTATTTACCATAAAAACCCAAAGTGGACATTTTATGCAACATTGAAAACTTTATCATCAGTGCTACAAGCAAGTAAAATTAGAAATAAAATGAATGGTTATGCTAATGCATAAGGGTCTATTTATAAATGTATTTACCCATCATTTACCCAAAATGTACACAATTTAAATTCATTTAGAAAATGCATGAATCAACTTTTACTAATCATTCATGAATTCTTTGATTATAGTGTGACAAATCTGTAAATTGTGTGTACACTTGGGTGAATTTTACACATTTCTCGGACTACATAAGGATGGTTCAACAAAGTGACTTTTCATTGTATAAAGGAATTGTATAATTCACTATACTAAGTATATATAATAACAGTAGGATATTCTGATTCTTTCTGATCTTGATGGCCTACGAGCCATAACATTGTTATCTAGTTAGGGATTTCATGTTGAAATCCCCGTGACCTGTCCCATATCTTCCAACACTAGAAGAGGCCCAAAGTAATGAGTGTAATTCTGCACCTTTTTGGCACCTGGCCAGTTGCTAGTCTAATAAGGTTGCATCTTAGACCCAAATTTAAATATACATGGCAAAGATGTTGGCAAGAAGAAAATGTACTTAGGATTCTACTGCAGCAAGATGTCATCTCTATACATGGGTTGCAAAGCATTCTGCAAGTAGGGTTAACCTCTATTTCCCCATGACCTGAAACCTATTGTAATATTCAGCACAAGGCCAACTTTGCTGCCAACAGGCTACATGTAGTTATCCTATTGGCAGTTAATCCTCCTGAAAATGTAATCATCTTTCTTTTTCCATTAAAGATGAGCGTCATCTTTATTTAGGCATCATCCTGTGCTGTTACCTAGATGTCATAAACATGCAAATCCAAGTGTCTTAGCAGACATGGTTTATGTGCAGAGATCAAAATCTACACCCACCAACCTTGTGACTTGCCAGAAAGTTAGAGCGTTACAGTCTGAATAATAACTGTGAGGTGGGAGGGTTACTGGTAAGTGCTTGTTTGCTGCTAGCAGCAGACAGATGGCATTATCCTCAGCCAACCTGGAGTTCAAGAACTGGTATTTTAAAGAGACTTCATCTTGAAAACAGTATGGAGACTGCCAATGCTGCAAACTAACATTGTGCAACAAGCATAACAGCCTACTTCCTTCTCTGTTGAATAACTTCTATTCCGATTGCTTATGAATTAAAGCCCTAATCAAAAGCGCAGGCCACTTGAGCCACGAAAATGTTGGCTGATTATATTGTAGTATGAATGTGTGCTATTGTGCCACAAGCATAGCAGCCTACTTCCTTCTTTGGTGAATACCTTCTATTTTCTGATCGCAATTCATTATTTGTGAATAAAAGCATTAACGAAGCAGGACACATGGGTCTCTGAAAAGTGTTATGTGTTAAGTGTTAAGTAGTATGATGTGTGCCATTGTGCCATAAGCATAGCAGATTACTTCTTTCTCTGCTTATCATCTTCTATTTGCTGATCTCAATTCATTATTTGTGAATAAAAGAAGCAAGACACATGGGCCTCTGAAAAGTGTTGGCTGATACCTTACATTGAAATATTCTTTACATTCATAGCATGTATAGCATTCCTTTCAACTACATTCAACTATCAATCTAAAAAAAGAGGGCAGCAATGGTAGCCCCAATACCTTTCTAATGATAGATGCTGTTTAATGATAAAAAGGAACATGCTGGATATTGTTACATGCACAAGTCTCCAATGAAACCACCTATATATATATATTGAGTTGCATTTTGACACTTGTTTAATAATTTGCAGTGTGTAAGCGATAGGTGTTCTTTAACCGCTTTCAGAAACCCAATCTGAAGCCTGCCGTTTCCAACAACTGTGTGTTTGTTTAAAGTAGCAGAATCTACTGCATTTTATGAGATTGACAGTTCTGTCGACTTGGCTGTTTTAAGTGATATATCCTGTACGAGCCCTGAGGAAATATCTCCTTCATTCTTCTGCCGGGATTGAATGTGTTCGTTACGATGTTACATTGATCCGGAAAACCTTACACCTGATATTTACAATACTTGTCATGTACAGAGCTGCGATTAACATTACCAACATTGTGCTGCGGGTAGGGAAAGAACAGTCTTTATTTTGTTTATGCATTGAGTGAGGTTAGGCAAATGTCTTCAGATTTCAAACTTATTTTAACCATATGTTCTGCAGGTTTTGGACATTGATTTATTCCATCAGCAGAATCTCTTGACATTGCCTGTTTATCTGGCAGAGGTTAAAGCAACCTAGGTGCACAGAATGAAATCAGGGCTGCCCTCATTTAAGATGATCAGAGCGCCTTACAATTCAAAAATGTTTTCGTTTTTTTCTACTTTAATGATTTTGACTTACAAGCAAGCAACCACGCAACATTTCACTCGGTGTCAAAAACATCCTTTCCGATCGCAAACTGACAGCGAAAGCTGCTGATATTTCTAAAGTCAAGAAAGATAACATTAAAACCTGACATTTAGCAGCGCTAATTGCTTAATTTCCATGTAGAAAGCCCTTGTGTGTGCTTTATTTTAACTGTCATTGATTCTAGTTCTTCCAGGATTCGGCAGCCAAGGCCTTGTGAAATCTACATTCTAAATGAGGCCGCACACAATCAGCCCCTAAGGCTGGCCTTGTTTATCGGCTTTACCTCTGACAATCTTCTGTTGCATGCTTTGGCATTGATAACCAAGATCCACGGAGGATAAATGTATATTAAATGAAGACCATTTTTTCCTATCTGGTGGCTGGGTTGTGCGGTGTTGGCCCAGTACTGAATATATTAAAACAAAACATGATAACAGCCCTGGAATTACGAAGTAATTTGATTTACTGGTAAAGAACGAGATATAGAAGAATTAAATGATCACATAATTGGTATGATGGCTAATATACACCTGCCAACCCAAATTATATATGTAGAGCCAAAATAATGGAAGTATACTATGTTTGTTACCAAACGAGTTACATTTAATGGTGCATACCATAAACAGTAAAACAGTACACTGGGGTTGGTTTACCGAAGGAATGAATTATCACTTCACAAGGGGATTTTGGCTTGAATTAGTGATAGCATTGCTGTATTCAACCATCCAATAAAATTAAAGAACAAAGTATATTTTTTTACATTTTCTTGCACCTGACTGGGTGTTCTTTGCAAAGTAATCTTGCACCACATTCACTACGGAGTTAAGGAGTTTTATTTAAACATCCATGAAACTTTTACTGAAAATGCTGGATGCCCAGCTGTTTTTGGATTCTGAACTTTCTGGGTCAGTGTCCAAGGACACGCATAGAGATCATAAAAGGCAAATGAAGACACAAGTCTTAATCTGAATACTTGGAAAGTACCAAAGCCATTAAATCAGCATGGTAGCCATGGTATTGGAATTTTCAGAACTGAAAGTAAATAATGGCAGCCTGTATACTTTATTGGAACCGGTTACATGTTACCAGAGCCAGAGGCATAAAAATAGCCCTGATTTACCAAAGACTTTTAAGGCTTCTTTAACATGCCTAATCTAGTAAGGATAATGAGGGCAAATTGCTGCAATGAAGTGAAGCCTCCTAAACCTATATCTACCAGAGTTACCAGAGTCATTATTCCAAAACAAAAGCCATGACTGCAGATGAACAAATAAAAAAAGCTGTAATAGAATCATATCATTACAGCTAGAACCAGTACTGCCAAAGAAATTTTCAAAAAGCATGCGAAAACCATTACCAGATAAGGAACATCATCATAGCAGACCTGTGTTGTTTGAAAATTTCCCATTTTACTAGAATTAAGAATAAGAGTTTAGGTATTAACAGGTGTGTCAAACTGACAGAACAAGAATCTGAACTTTGCTTTAGAATAACGACTCTGGTAACAAGATAGAGGTTTAGGAGGCTGCAAAGTTGGATCATATTAGTAGACCACCAGAACCATGTTACAAGATGGAGTACCATGTTAGTACAACAGGAACCAGAACCATGCTATTAAAAGTTGCACAATGTTAGTAGACCAAATACAAGAAGTATTACTAGAAGGTACACCCATTTAAATGAAAAAGAACAACAGCTATGGCATTAAAAGGTGTGGTAAGTTCCAGAACCATTTCAATAAAATGTATGCTATGTTAATAGACCATTGGAACCATTTTGCCAGGAGCACCAAATTGGTAAAACAATTACCAGAACCATACTATTAGAAGGGGTACAATGTTAGTAGACCAAGAACAAATACCATGTTACTATAGGTTGTACTGTGTTAGTGTACCAAACCACAGAATTTGGTTAGGAGACCAAAAACCAGAACCATACTGTTAAAAGACATACCCTGGTATTAGACCATGAATAAGTACTAGTGTTAAAAGGAAGCTTTCATACCATGAAGAAAAGCCATGCTGTTAGATAGCATATCAGGTTAACAGACCAAGCACCAGTACCATGTTACTTGAAGATGTACATACCAACACTAAAACCATGTTATTTATAACATGTGCCATTTCAGGATTCCAAGAACAAGAACCATGTTTGTAGAAGTATGATGTTAATGGATCAAGAACCGAACGTATGTTACTATAAGGTGCTTTGTGTTAGTAGATCAAAAAACAGAACCATGTTACTATAATGTGCTTCATGTCAGTAGACCAAAAAACAGAACNATGTTACTATAATGTGCTTCATGTCAGTAGACCAAAAAACAGAACCATGTTACTATTATTATTATTATTAATAATAATAGGCAGGGTTTATATAGCGCCAACATATTACGCAGCGCTGTACATTAAATAGTTACTATAATGTGCTTCATGTTAGTAGACCAAAAAACAGAAACATGTTACTATAATGTGCTTCATGTTAATAGACCAAGAAGAAGAAAAAAGTACTATAAGGTGCTTTAAATTTCAAGGATCAAAAACCAGAACTATGTTACATAAAAGGTGCTTAGTAGACCAATGAGAAACATGTTACTATAAGCTGCTTCATGTTAGTAGATCAAGAACCAGAACAATGTTACTATAATGTACTTCATATTTGTAGACGAAGAACCAAAACAATGTTACTAGAAGGTACTTCTTATTTGTAGACCAAGAACCAGAGTTAGTATAAGGTGTTCCATTCTTTTAGACCAAGAACCAGAACCATCTTAGTATAGGATGCTTTATATTAGCAGACCAAGATCCGGAACAATGTTACTTTAAGTTGCTTCATATTAATAAACCAAGAACCAGAACCATGTTTATTTGGTCAATTTTAAAGTAGTCATTGTTTACCTAATAAAAAAGGGAAAGGTTTATTAGTACCCAACACAGCACAGTATATGGAATGTTTCCAACCAACCCTTTCTACTTTACATCATTTAAATTCTGGCAATGTAAAATGAATGATACTTTTAATACAAGGTACCTGTCATTTATTTATTAGCTCGAACTATGTGTGCTACAGCTTCAGATGTATGCATTATAAATCAGCTGTATTCCCAGACATTAAAAATGCATCCAAGTCATAATGTATTATGCCTAAAATATATTTATTAATGCTAAAGGTTTCACATTCACCCTTTCCTCACTAACGAGCAACTGTCTATGTTTTCCATCACCATGGTCTTGTTCCTACAAATTTATATCTCTGAAAAACTTTGAATTTCCTTTTTGAACAACATACTCAAATGAATTCAACTTCCCTAGTTGATTTTTTAGAGCAAAACATGTCCTAAACAATCTTGCTCGCTTTATGTGCAACCACATCTTTATTCACTTCCAATTCACAGGCTAACAAAAGGGGATGAATATGCAGGTATGGCTCTAAAGAAAAGCAACAGTGTGCAGAAGATTCTCTTAGTTATTATATAACATTTGTTAAATCTTATATCTGTTTATCTGTTTCTGGTTTCTTTTACCCCCTCATCAAAATGCTAAGGAAAATATTAAATGAAACCTTTTCATTGTCATTACAGATATAATTTTAGACTTAAATACATCAGCAGAATGTATTTGTGTTTCTCTATGCAATGCAGACAGGGGTCAACAAGGTCTTGTACACTGCTTTCCAAAAATTAAACCTTGCTTACTCTGGCCAAGGCAAAATTTTTGATTCAAGTTGGGATTTATTGGTTTTGCCTTTTATAAAGAAGAAAATTGTTACTAAGCTAAATTATAGTGCTGATCAAGAATTTTTGGCAGTTTTCACAGCAAAAATAGTGGTTACATGTGTGCAAAAATTAGGCAAAAAATTGCCATGCAGAGAAATGCACCTGAAAAGAACCTGCTGCCTATTTCCTACATTTTTTTTTAATCCACCTGAGTCTTCCTTGGAGCGACGGCAAGCACAGAGCACGTACTCCATGCTCCAATGACCAAGCTTTAGTGACCATTTGTGACTTCTGTACTCCAGAGACACTTTGTGCTCCAGTGATTCTGCATACTCTAATGACTCCTGTGTTTTAATGAGCCCAGTCTTAAAGTAGAACTAAAGTCCCACTTTGAAAATTGGTAGTCAGGTAGGTGTTTATTGCAAAAAGTGTCAGGCAATGTCCTTTCTGCAATTACTATTCTTACCTGCTTGATCACAACTCAACTTTGCATGCTCAGCTCAGCAAATGTTCCCAGGTTTAGCAGGTAATTCTGATTTTCCATGCATTTCCAGGACTGAATAAACTGATGAGTTATGTAATCCCAGCCTGGCCAATCAAAATGACCACAGATAAGGATAAGGAAGGAAAGAAGGGAGAAGGTGACGGAGCCCGCCATGGCGTGAGGACAGGTGAGTATTGATGGGTTTAGTTCTATTTTGAATAACCCTTTGTGATTGAATGACACTTTTTTGCGTCAGGACCCCGTGTTACAGTGACCACTTGTGCTCATATTACATTGTGTTTCAGTGACCTTGCTTTTTAGTGAAACGGAGTATTTTATTTTTGTTGCAAATTGTGCAAAAAAAAAAAAAAAACCAATTTATTGATTTTTAAACAATTATGGTCTGGCGACCTAAAAAAAAGAACAGGCTCAGAGACCACCCATAATACCTATCTCAGCCTGTTCAGTAAGACAACATAAAATGCAACCGTGACCTTACAAGTGCGGTAACCCTCCCTTATCAGCTTGCATGGTGACCTGATAGAATATGTACTTTGTATTCTTTGCTACATGAAACAGTTGAATTTATATCAGAATGTTTTCCTTTTCTTTACAATTGCAGTTTGGAATTTTTCTTGAACCCAAATGACATTTTTTGTTTCCACAGCAAAAGCACATTGTAACCCCCATTACCTGTAGGACATTTGAAGGGACGGCTTTGTGTAATTGTACACACGATTAATGAAAGGTGTACAGCTGTGGAATCCTCTGCGAATTTGCAGTTTCAAGAAATTCCATTACTCACAGCTGACATAACACAACATACAAAGGGATGATAGCCAGTGGCAATACTTGGATATGGCTAATAGCAAGGTAAGGTAATTTTAATGTTGATGCCATAACCTTTCTTGACCCTATTAGTCCTCTGCACAAAGCCAGGTCCTCATTCTCCAAGGACTGTATACATATTATTACATTGGCTTACGGACCTAGAGATTAATGCTTTTCTATAATTTTTAGAATTCTGGGATAACTTTTTTTGACATTTCGTTTATCTAATGTTAATTAAAAAAAAAAACACAATGCAAAACATGTGGTGTTCTGCAGACTTACATATACAAGGCTTACATCAGTTAACACATCAAGATTCATATTTAAAAAAAATGGAAAGTTATATTAAGCTGAGTCCAATAGCATTGGGTAATGAAAATGATTATGTATAAGTGCAAAGTGTAAAGCTACATTGAATTGATCAGCATGATCAATTGGAGACTTCCTCTTAAGCTGCGTACACACGTGCAATTTTTGTCGTTGGAAAGGATCTTTCACGATCCTTTCCAACGACAAAGGACTGCACGATGCATGAACGGTGCTGTACATACAGCACCGTTCTGCTCTATGGAGAGGGGAGGGGGAGAGCGACGGAGCAGCACCCTGCTGCGCGCTCTCCCCCTTCCCTTTCATTAGGATCGGTCGTCGTTCATCGTCCGTGGATCCGCCAGGACGGTCGTTCGGACGATGGACGACGCCGACTGTACACACGCCAGATTTTCGCCCGATATCTGGCCGATGCTGATTATCGGGCGATAAAAATCTGACGTGTGTACGCAGCTTTATTTCAGCACTACTGGAATATAAGGACAAAGCCATAGTCCCACAAAGTAAAAGCAATAGCTGGTCACTGCAATGTCCTGCAGGAGGCAGTGCATAATCAATGAATCTTTTCACTACTTTAAATGTCCGATTACAGGAAAACAAAGGATATTCACCTCTTTAATTCTTTATCTAGTGTGTGTATTATAGTTAACCAGGAATCAAGGTTTCAGATTTAGGCTAGATTCTCACCTTTGTATTGCACCTATTACTTGCATCATAGTATTATGATTGCATCATATCATCATACTTATTATTGCATCATTAGCAACTGCCAACATTCACTGCTTTGGAAAATTCACAACACATACAAAGAAGCATATTACAATGCAATGTAACAGCATAAATGGGCCCTAGGAATATATCTGGCAAGTTTGTGCTTAACCTACCCCATAACATAGAAAGGAGAGGACAGAATAATGCTGTCTAATTCTTGGATAAGTTTGGTATGCTGGAACATATACCATTCAAGTGCCAGAGGTATTACCCATTACTACCAGTCACAAAGACCCTTCTCCATGATCTACTCTTCCAGTTATGTAAAGGCTGATGTGCTACTAAACTTTCCTAATGTCACGTATATAGAAGATTCTTTGCTCACCCTTTTATTTAAAACTTTTTTCTATCTTGAGCTACAATGCCCCTTACAAATGTCCCTGTGCTCTCTCACCTTGGCTAAGCAGTATATTGTAGTTAATGATATAATTTCCCCATCCCCATCTCAGCATTGAAGTGTCTCTGGAATTATCACTGCTCCCATCCTGGCTGAGTATCCCAGAGCCGCTTACTGATATAATCCTCCTTTTTGGACTTCTGCAAAGATGAATCATCAAAAGCGCTATTAAGGCAGCACCGAGCAATGATGTGCAAAGTGCAATAACCCCTGGCTACCAGAAATCAAATCTCTACTTAGCTGATCTGACACCAGCAAGCAGATATATTTCACCTTTCACATATACTGTGCTGTACTTGGTATTAGATAATCTTGGAAATATCATATGTGACCTGCAGGTAGATAATTTAGCACCTGCTGACAATTCTATTAAATGCCATGGGGCTATAACTGTAGTTTCTGCACTTAAGAGCAGGTCTTGAGCATCTCTACCTCATCCAATGTCAACTGGGTACATGAACCAAGCGCCAGTAAGAATTAGGAATATTGCCAAATACCAAACTGCCCAGCTAATATGGGGTTGGCAATAAAAAATTGGGAATACACTTGATAGATCAAGTATGAAACCAAACAAAAGTAGAGAACCATCAGTTAAGTGAAATGAAACCCACCCATTATATGTTATCTACTCCTTAAACATACCAATGTTGATTCGATTTACATTTTGCCTACTGGCGCATATGCAATCTATGAACGCTGTCTACCCATTACTCCATTTACATTTATTATTTCCAGTATGACAAATCTAATGGCTCCATTTAGGGACTTTCATTTATAAAATAGTAAAGTATGGAATGGTTTTAATTTCCAAGATGAAAAGGCAGCCGTTGTACGCATGTATCATCTGCCAAGTGCGTTTCCCACAATTCATTAGCAACAAACTGTTATTGACCTTTGTTTTTTAATAATCTATCTGACTGATATAATACAAAGTTGAAGCAGGATGCAGATGATGATAAATACAACTGGCTTATCATCATGACTGTGCTGTAATCACTAGTATAGTCATAACTCATGTTGTTGCACGAGTTAAAAATAACTTAAACCAGGGAAATGTTTCCAGTCTGTCTCTATCAGAACATCAGTATCCATAAACCTGTTTTTAATATTTCAAATCTGGCTCTGTCAGGCTGAACTAAGTGGAAACAAATAAGCATCCGTCATCATATGCCATAAGCAATTTTTGTTAGCATAGGGTGGACAGAAATCTATATCTAGGCTGTGTTCTATTAATAGTGCATTAAGATTTTTGCTTTCGCAGACTGTAACTTAGTCACACTTATTAATAAACCATATTGGAGAAAAACAGGTAAGCAGGAAATCTAGAAAAATGCTTTGAAACAAGGTTTGGGATTTAGTTTGAGCATCAGGGCTGTAAGTACAGACTAAAGGGACCCAAAGCAAAATTTTCATGGAGTCTCCAGTGTCCATAGTTGAGGTGTAACTATGGACCATGGGGACCCACAGCAAAATGTTGACAGTGCCTCTAGTGAGTTAAGTGTATGGTTAAAGGAAGTGTGAAGGATAGCATTAGGGTTTATAAGGAGATTCGTTATGGAGGTGTTAGGAAATGCTCATCGGGCCAGTGATTCCGTGCTGTAAGCCACCGCAGTATCCCACACTGCCTATTTTGTCCAGGAATGTCACTTGCAGCAGCAAAGAACTAAAAAATAGCAGCAGCCCTTGGTTCCCATTAGCTGTGCATCCTGATATATTTTATCGGCATCCCCAGCACACACAAGGCTGTGCACAGCTGAAGGGAATTTTAGAGACAGATTAGTTCCTGACTATCCTGCACTGCCACTGGCTGCTGGAAATTTAAAGCCTCTCTGCTCCCAGTAACCAGTGCCATTAAGCTGGGCTGACTTGCTGCTGGTGTGTGAATCATATGATGGACTGTTGCTGAACTTGCCTGTTTCTGATCTTGTGAGTTTATGCTGCCTGGACCAAACTTTTGCCTGTGGCCCCAACTCTACTTTTGTCTTGCCCTTGTGTACCTTGTCAGGTGGACGGATTACCTGTGTATGACCTCTTGCTCAGTATTCTGGACTTGTCTCTGTTGGAATCTTGGTAGTGCTTTATCTGTGGGCCCCTGGTCCTCTGCCAGCCCTTCTCCGGGCACCATTCCTTACGCACTAAGTGACTGTGTGCTGGGAAACCCAACCAGGGGCTTGCTATAGGTGAAAAGAGCGACATCTGATTGGGGGACTGGTGTCTGGCGAGTACTGTTGCTGGGCCAGGGCTTTACAGGAGGTTAGGATTATGGTTGGGATTACATGAAGAATAGTGTGAAGACTGTACTGACTATTAGGTTTGAGGGAAGGATGTTGAAAACATATATATTACTTCTTTATCTGTTTGGCTTCTATGTTCTGGACCACTTTTTTTGCTTTAACCCCAAATCACCAGTAATACAAAATGCTGAGCTGTAAATGTAGGTTAGTTGCAGGGAGGAGGTGACTCAATTAGCTTGAATGAGATTAGGCGGATGACATGTAGAACAGAGCTAGGTTCAGATTCCTAAATTTTCAATCCAAGGTTCAAATCAAGGTTGAAATCAAATCCCAGGAGTAAAATATTAAACACATGCTGGTCAATAACTAACAGTGTTTTGCTTTGTTTAAAAAGTCATTAAACATTAATCCTTCAACAACTTGCCCTTTTTCAATATAGTACATTACCTGTATAGGTACAAAATGTGCCCTATAACACTATACTAAAGGAGTATCTATTTATTATACAAATTATATTTAATCCAAATCAGTTTAATAAGAGGAATGGAGGGGGTGGGAAGTTGACTTTATGTGTTCAATAAATACACATTTTTTAAATACTTTTTTGTAAACATTTAGTTTTGTAAGTGTTTAGTATCATCAAAAGGGGGCTACAGAAATAATATGAACTACTGTATAATTAATTAGGTTTTCATGCATCAGTTTAAACGAATTTATATAATTCTCTAGGAAATAAGTATAAAAAATGTGAACATTCAGAAAAAAATGATATCCAGTGGTAATGTCAATATTTTAGATCGGACTTCAGTTTCATATTTTTGGAGAGTTCCTTTCAATAGTTTTCATGTGAGGTAGACTAGGTGAAAAACAATTGACGATGATACTTACCTTTGTTCATTTACTGGGAATAATTAAGGTTTTAGAGATCCCATGATGATCATTATCATACATATTCACTCTCATCAAGTAGGGAAAGCAAATGAAAGAATTCTGCATTGACTTGTGTAATAAAACTCTTCCTCCAATCTTAGATTCGAAAGGTAATGGGAATAATTTGTACAGAAACTAAAAGTCGCCAACTTCAGCTTTCATTTGAAATATTTACAACCATGCATTGCCTCTGCCACCCAACCGCCCCCCCCCCCCCTTCCCGAAACCATGTAACTTGGAATAAAACTGAAGCTATTACAGCTTGAAAAAAGGAAAAGCAAATATGGGAATGGAGCAAAGGCTAAGCATAGAACACAAAGGTAGCAAAGCTTTGATAACCACATATGGCTAAAGGCCATATAACAGCAATATAGGTATAAAAAAAGGAACTTTTAGGGAGTTCTCAAGTGGGATCATTATTAAAGCACATTGACTATCACATCATCTATCCAATAACTGAGTTGTACAATTAATAGATCAAATGGTGCGCTTTGCCAGGCAGAGCATCTTACCAAACAATAAAGACAAGTTACACATTCTCTTTAAAAGTTCATCCAATCCACTTAGAAATTATTTAGAGGGATTGTCCAGGCTAAATTAAAGTCTTACAACAGCTGGATCCTGTCAAGCTGTTCCTATTAAATTAATATGGTCTTTGGAATACATTACATTCACAGAACATTATATATGAATGGCCAAAGTACAATACCAGGTTTCACCTGTAGGTGAAACATAAAATGACTGGTATTGTTTATTGTTAGCCCTGGAGAGAGTGGAGTATGCAGTACGTGTTACTACAAAAGCTAATCAGAAGCATCTGTGTAGACTGAATTTACATTGAAAAATCTCTATCATAAAAAATGAAGCTGTTATCTAAGCATTTCTGCTAGACAATGTATTTTTTCCATTAAATGTTTGATTTAATTGTTTGATCATGCTCAATATTTACTTTGCATATAAGATGTAATACTTACACGTGTCTGGCTTGTGACAATTGTGGCTCTGACGGAAATACTGAGGATTTTCAATAACAGGGATCCGTGTCATTCCGATTACCACAGTGTCTGGTCCTGCATCTAGGGAGTTTGGTGTCGTTATTCCATGGTTAATATGATGGAGAGGACTGGCAGAATCTTCTTCCCCACTTATCACTGCCACAGGACCTGAAAGGATCACAAATGGATTAATGAAGGAGAATTAATACCATCAAATTCTGAATGAATTAGGTTACAAGAAATATAGTATGGACTCCTAAAACATTACTGAAATGCCTATAATAGACAATATTGATTTCATTAGCATTGGCATAATAGATCAAAGAAGCATTGGAACCCCATTTTTTATTGCTCTCTAAATCCCAACTAGGGAGGTCTCACTTCTTATCTTGTTGAGCACATCAATAAATGCCATACTAGAGTTCTAGCTTCTCCCAACTAAAAGAGTGTTTTTTTGCTACCCATGTCCTTTTTTGAGAACTATTGCTTCTTATTGTCTACCAATGAAGGTGGATTAAGAGAAGCTCTTCAAGTTATTTTTTTTTCTAAAGTTGGGTTTTTCAAATGGAAATAAAGTAAAGTGTATCCTCTGTTTCTATAGATTTACCATTTCACTATTACTTCTAGGAACAGATTATTAAGAAAAATGAATAAATAAGTAAAAATCACTTTGTAATATTATCAATGCTCAGATGGCAAGTCAAAAATGTGGAGAAAGAAAATAAGTTAAGCTTCTAATTGTAGTGCAAACAAACCAGGAAAACTGCAGTGACAAATAAAATGGCAACAAGAACAAAATGTACAGCTCCCTCTGACCAAGATGAACCCTAACCAGGCTGCTCCACCGCTACTGCACTGTAAAATAAGAGGAATTTTATCTTTTTCACACAAATTATTTTACTTTCCGTCAATTGCATAACTATGTGGGCAACAAGTAGTTGGAATAATTGTATGTAATGCTAGGCTATACTTCTACTTAAAAGAAAACCTGTCATGAGAGAATTAGTAATATTCCCAGAGTCACCCAACTGAAACAAATATAGATAAGGAATTCTGCTGGTCACAGCATGACACCAAACTTTTTTAATAATGAGAAGCAATGGCAGTCCTATACCTCTCTGATGACAGTGTCACCTAAAGTGTCACTAAATAAGGCATGGGCAAACTACGTATACGGCCCAATAGGGATGCTTTTTTGCACTTTGAGTGGTCTGGGGCTCTAGAGAAGGACCCCGCTGAGAGGAGGCGCACCGGCCAGAGCCGCGGAACACGCCCCCCCAGATCTGAGCCTGCAATGGGAGAGTGGGCGGGATTATGCCAGCATAACATCACGTTCAGTGATGTCATGACATCACGTTTTCTTTTCAGTAATGAAAAGAAAAATTTGGGGTGTTATTTAATGCCTGGGATTTTTTTTTCACTTCCATTTTCAATGCTTGATCAAGATATCTAAAATGAAAAGTTAAAAGTCAATGTGAACATCAAGAGTTTTTCCATAACAAGCTCAGCAACAACAATATCCCCACCATAAGTGAACCTGATCTTCCAATGAACTCACGTCATTGTGTTACAATTATAAAAAGTGATGGACCTGACCATAGTAATCTACTTTCAAGTGCACTTCACAAAACAATAATAATCATATGATTCACTGGTATGAATTGTTGTTTGCTCTCCATTTCTATGGAGAGCAAACAACATGGAGAGGTTGTATCCTTTGATGAATGTTGTAAAGAGACCAAAATAGTAACATGTTCAATAAAAGGAACTTATGGTCCAGTCAAAGGACAAGCATCATCCTCTTATGAAGAAGCTAACTCGGAGAACACGTACTCGGAGAATACTATTTGTGACTGTATTTGAGTTTTCTGCCTCCTGCTGGTACTTTGGATCAGCACGGACTAACATTGCAGACTAATTTGAATAATAAATCGATGGCCCACTTTACAATCATTCATGGCAGGCTGTGTGTATTTAGAAACCTTCTAGCACTATGATTGCAAATATGCATCAAACATTTATACAAACAAGTTGTGCTAGAGATTAATAAAAAACACAGACACAGGGAAAAAAAGTCATGCTGAAAATGAGATGGCTTTAATCACTGATGCCTTATCCTAACACAAATCTTGGAGATCTACAGATGCTTTGGGCTTTCTACATGGGTAATTATTTATTGTTTTTTTTGGATTATTAGGAAGGCCTTAATGAGCTCGTCGATTGCCTTGCCAAAACACTGTATATGATGTTTTATCATACCTAGTAAAATGAAAGTTTAATATTTATTTTTCCCTAGAGAATTATAGCATCATACATCTTCTGAATGTTGTTTAAACAATGTAAAAAAGACTGCCAGAGCATGGATTGTTATCTGATTCGTAAAGATAAACAATGATTGGATTATGGAGAACTACTAAATGAATTACAATTAAAAGAAATACACAGATACATAATATTGTTCTGTAAAGGCTTGCTTTGTATGTATGGATTTATTTACTTCTAGATGAACATAAGTACAATGTTATTATCATTACTAAACAGCATTTGTATATGGCCAACATATTACGCAGCGCTGTACATGAAATAGGTGTAGCAAATGACAGACAGATAAGGACAGAGACACAGGAGGAGGAGAGATGCCTGCCCAGAAGAGCTTACAATCTAAGAAGTGGGGAAGTAGCACACATTGGCAGGGGTTAAACCCATGCTCTTAAATAGAGTTGATACTTAAATAGTAATAAACTATGCTATGGATTTATAAGGAACAATTACAGGCTTTATCTTTCTCCTTTTTGGGGGGAGGAAATAATGCATCAACTTCCATCTAGTGCTGCCCTCACAACCAAAGATTAGACGCTTGTGTATATATATATATGTGTATACTATATATATATATATATATATATATATATATATATATATTTATAAATGATCATATGAGCATATAATGTATGTTTTTTTTAAAAACAAAATTTGAATAAATAATGTTTTATACATATGATTGTGCCTTGAAAGTCCTGAAAAAAAGTGTCCTTTTGGTTGTGGAACAGAAAAGTGTGCATATTGTGTTGGGATGTGGCACTCTTACATTTTTTACATGGTTTTCATCCCATATAAATGTGTGTAACAATCATAAATGAGTGTAAGAAAATCAAAAGGTTTATATTTCCCAAAGTTCACAATATAAAGTCATAGGTTTTTGACTATATAAAGGGAACGTGATGGAGCATGGTCTCCATTAAAGTGTTTTATTCCTTCTAATATTCCATACCTATTCACACTCTTGATATAGCTTTAGGTTAATATTTAAGTACTGGTCCACTTTAACAGGTTTTTATACATGGCGAGTGACTATTGAGGGTTTAAGAGACAGAAGAAAATGGGTAGTAGGGATGAGCGAGAATATTAGGTTCGATCTTGCGGCAAATCGGGCCTGGAGGTTAATTAACCTCTAGTGCCCCGGCAACAGCAAACAAGAGGATTCCCAGAGCTGAATGCAGCTCTGGGAATCCTCCCGGTTTAATTTCCTCTTCCGATGGTTTTGTGAAATCGGTTCACCAAAATTTTCACATGAATGCCAGAGGCATTCTCGTTCATCCCTAATGGGTAAGCAAGTTTGAATGCATGGGTTTTAAGGGCACCTTTAAATGAGCGGGACGTAGGCCGAGTAGGACAAGGAAGACCACTGCAGGGAGTAGGGGCTGCTCTAGAAACATCTTGGAGCCATGCATGTGATGAGTGAGGAAGTCATTAATAGGTCATTGGAGGAGTGAGGAGAGCGGCTAGGGAGTATTTTTCTATCAGGTCAGAAACGTAAGACAAGACACTGTGGAGGGTTTTGAAGGTAAAACCCAGGAGCTTGAATTTGATTCTAAGGTGAAATGGAAGCCACTGAGGTGAACTACAAAGAGCAGAAGAGGAGCAGTGAGATGGATAGATGAGTCTGGCTGCAGTATCCATAATAGATTGTGGAGGAGCATGTTGGGTTAGTGGAATGCCAAAAGAGGAGGAGGTTAGTGTAGTCCAGATGAAAGATGATGTGCGTGTACAAGGAGTTTGGCAGTATTAAAACTCAGAAGTTGCCTTTTCACCTGTATGTACATCCATGTCTGCTTATGTCATACATGCAATAAATATTGATCATAAATCTGCAGGGTGTTTGTTTTCTGCTCAGAAGCCAGTTAACAAAGACTGAAGATAACTGATCTACTTTTTGACTTTTAGCTCAATGTCATTGTGTTTTATGTTTAAATTATGGTTGACTGATAATTTTTGTTTAGGATTGAGAAAAGGGAATAAAATCAGAGCAAGTGACTCATATGCCGCTCAATCCCCTCTCTTGTATGCTACAAGTGACTCATCACAAACTCTTTAGATCATTTCACATAAGAAGCAGCAACTGGAAAATGGAAGCCAAGCTTTCAGTGATTTGACAATATAGTTTTTACAGCAGTCATTATATATGCAATGTTATTGGGAGACTAGTTTGTTTCGACATTATGTTTAAGCAGTCATCACTGGATAGACTATACACAATGCATATACTATAAGGGCTTTGAGTTTTAGAAAAAACATTTTTTACAGATAATGCTTTCTTTAACAACATTTTTGAGCACTATAATCAGACCTTTTGATCTAGATTTACCATAAAATTAGTTTAACCTCTATCAGGTATTGTTTGAAGTTAACTTAACCAATCCACAAAAACTGATAATGGGTTGAGGAAATGTTAAATTAATTCAATTTATTTAAAATTTAAATTATTTTAACATTTTAATTTTCCAGCTGTCGTGATATAACTGATTTGCATGCATAAAACACACTCTTCTATTTTCAGACATATATAACTCCAAAGCTATCTGGTTTAGATCTGGTTACACACCAGTGGTAGAAGTTTTGGGTGAAGATACCCAGGAACCAAATGGTTTCTATAGGGGTAGTACTAGCAAAATGAGTATACCATGATTCCAAGGATGATATTATGACAGCTTTGGATACTTTAAGGTTATGACATTGTTGCCCAAATGGGACCTAGAAGCCAACACTTTTTCAAACAAGCCATCACTTCCATACAAACCATGGCCAACAGGCCTGGAACAGATAATTTCATGCTGAGATATGCAAAGATATATAATTCTACACTGCATCCTAATACCATACATGTTTCCATGCAGTCATACATACTATAGCCACCATCTGCTAGGGTTTATAACACAATAGATCCGATTTAATAAAGTTCTCCAAGACTATCATGGGAGAACATGGATGATCCAGCAAACCTGGAACAGATTTGGTTCAGGACTGAAAACATTTGCAAAATAATAACAAATGATTTTAAGAAATCTACTCCAGGTTTTCTGAATCACCCAAGTTCTCTTATGTTAGTCTATCTTCTCTAGTCTAGGAAGACTTTTTTTATACAAGCCAGGACTTTAATACAAGCCAGATACACAGTGCTGATCAATCTATATCCATGCAAAGCTTTTGGATGAATATGAAACATGGAATCTTGTTTTTTTAATCAAGGGACTCATCTTGATTATGTGCTGGATACAAAAGTTTGACAGTAATAGATGAAGTCATTGTCTATTTAGATTCCCACCCAGCACTGCAGAATAGATTTCTATCTGCTGCCCCAAGGGCCCAAGTTGTGTAGATAAACTACAAAACCTCTGTCTTGGGAATGGTATCCATGCCCCTTTTTAAAAATGCATATGATACATATTTTATATGCTGCATTGACCTACTATAACCTGCATTATTTCCAGCACATTTTCCAATAAACGATGCGTCAGATATTCTAAGCACACTACTTTGGTCACATAAAAAGGTCATGAAATGCTTGCTATATGACATGAATCAAGCAGCTATCTCTGCACAAGCATTGTCCTTTTTCATAATGTATTCTCAGGGCATTGGGGGACTATAAAAAAAAAAATATGTTGGCCTCCTATCACATGTACTCCATGATCTTTGAATAAACTGAACAACATTTCAACAGCATCTGCTCCTGAATTTCTCCCCAGTCAGAAACGCAATGTAGCCCAATGCTAAAAAGCTGTTTTTCATATTTTGCTTTTTTTTCCAAAGTGCTTTTTAATGCACTGCTTTCCATCTTACTCCTCCAAACTGAGATGGTTTATTGATCCTGTCAGTTTTCCTACAGTGATTGCTTATTTCCTTGGGCACCCCATATTTCTATTTGTTCTGCTAAAACACAACGCTGCTTTAACCCCTTGAGAGTAAAGTAATAATAGGAGTTCCAAGAACCTTTTTTAAAGAAAGTTCCCAAGGAGCCAGTTAGCGTTTTATCAGCTAAAAAGGATATCATACCGCACAGTCTGAGGAATAGAATGAAGAAATAATGATTTATAATGGTAAAGGTAAATTCCAGTTAGTATAAAAGGTGACAATAACCTTACATAATGCCAACTTATGAATTGTTTTGAATGTGAGATGCAGCATTATCTGAAAGTCAGTTTAGCCAAATGTGTTTCTTCCTAGGTACAAAAGTTAAATACATGTCCATATATCGCTATGACTATACTTCTTCCAT
>NC_092859.1:145438733-145538931 GCF_032062135.1 Pyxicephalus adspersus
GCCAGAGCCACGGCCCACCTGTCAGACAGCCTAACTACACTAACAAAGTATAACAAATTTTGTAAAGAAACAAAGCTCTTCTTTCTCCATGACATTTCAATAGGGAAGGCAAAGTACTGTTCTGATCTGCATTTTTAATTTTGTATGAATATTTACAATATCTTTAACTTGCCTGCTAAAAGCCCCTGTTCTCTCTTATTTTTCAATTTTCTTGATTCTTCAATATTTAGGGTTTGGAAACCTTTATGAATTTTTGAGACGGGAGTTACCTTCCTACCTATATAATGTTTGGATTTATATTAAGTACAAACATTGGCTATACCACCATTTTAGATGTAGCACCTCCATAAGGCCGTTTATGATCCCGTTTAAATAAATGCAGGGTATCCAATAGTTAGTAACTTGGTGACCACCCAGCAAAAATCAATCACCCAGTCAACATGTAGTCTGATAGACCGCTTACTAATTCACTTCTTTACCAGTGATCAGCATTAAATAATCTACCTCCAGAATCAAAATAGGTTCAATAGATAACCAGTAAAATAGATCTTAAAAGATTTACTAGTCTTTAAAGTAGCTGAACTAAGCTTGCAGGTTGTGATTTTATTGTAAAGTGCAAATTATCCCATAAAATACATATAATACATAAGATGTGCTGGGTCTTTTTAGGCTGACAGATAAATTACCCACCCGCTGAAAAGCACTAAGTCAGTTTATATGTTGTAAAAGCTAGAGGTTCAGTATGTAAGCGTGTAAGCACGCCAGGTTACCCACATGAATGATTTGTAAAGCAGATAATGCACCTAAATCTTGCATTTCAGTTTTGTGGCTCACCTAGCCAAATTAAATTGCGTACACCCTTCTTGGGGGCTCCAACAGTAACATTTAACATTCTAAACTGAACTATCTGGTGCAGTTGGTTAAAACATATTTCCAGTATAGAAACTGAATATTTGTTCTTGGGTTTGACACAAACATCTTAGTATTATAGCTGAGCGGGTCTTAACCAAACAGGAAAAATGGCTCAACTCTCTTAATGGAACAACATGCTTAGTGAAAGGAGTGGTATATATTCTAGAATAAGTATTATAGATCTTAAAAGATAAAATGCTGCTCATTTTCAATAATTAGTCATTCTATCAATTCTTTACTTTTAGTTAGCCTGCAAGAATTCTTAATGCCAATCTGTGCTTGAAACTTGGCCCTAAACCAATTTCCTAGGGCAGGATGAAAGGCATTTCTATGTCTATGCAAATGCTGAATGCCATTCATTTAAGAATTATTGGGGCCCCCAAAACTGTATAGAAGGATGGGGGGAGGAGTAATGCTACACAACATATCTAGTAGTAGTTAGTCACTTTTAACTGAACTTGTTCTTGTAATGTTGAAGTTTAGAAGGCTGTGGAACACATTTATCATTACAACAGGTCCAGTTGAATGTGACTGACTACTACTAGATGTACAATGATCTGGATAATTGGGAAGTTTCAGACAATGCTACAGAACCTTATTTTGCCTTCTATATATCATAATCTCATTTATAATATCACATTTACTTACGGTATAATTTAAAGTAGTTGGAACGTTTAGGTTTTTAAGGTAGCAGGTATGTGGGTCACAATGCAAAAGTGGTCCATCGATCAACAAATACAACCAACTTCAAAACTTCATAACACAATATATATTTCAGATTACTTACCTATAATTCTTAGAACAACTGGAGTAACATAAATTTCATTAAGCCACATGGCCAACCACAAAACAAAAGACAACTTTTTTCCAGATCCCTTTGGTGCTTAAAGGATTAAATGATCTGAATCCCAGACAAAGATGAAATCATTTTTTTTCCACAGGCCTAATCCCTTATATACTAATTAGATTTCCGTCAGTTTCATTGCACTTGGTGCGTCGTAGTTTTACTGGCACGTGTCAGAAAATCTGCAAGGATCATTGAGGCAGCCTCTGCCAATGGCAAGCAGCCAGCAAAAGGGCGAGCGATTGGCTGTGCCAACTTTTTAAGCCTTTCTAAAAGGTAAGCAATCCAAAAAAACACGCTATGTTATGGAATAAAATCGGTGGATTTAAGTTTTCAGGACAGAGCTCTAGTGAACTCAAATTCTATTTTTGTTTAATTTGCTAACATAATCCTTTTCTGCTAAATCTACAGAGACAGGCTTTCAAAGTCAGCTAGAAATCTGCACTTAAGTTCTTTAAAATGTTTTTATATAGCAATGAGAAACTAATACCCTGCAATTCTTTGAATTATAATGGAACATAGTGGGAAGGTAATGGTTTATGTTATCCATTCATTTCATGGCCCTTAAAACAGAATAAAGTTAACCATAACTGGGAAGTGTTTTGGGAACTTTTTACAAAGACTCAGAGAACGTTCTTTGTCAAAAACATCATTAGCCGGTGAATAAAAAATATTTTGCTATTGGTTTTTTCAAATCTCCCATTGCAGTTAGCTCTAGGTGATCATTTGTATTAATATAATTCATAGGATTCTTTGGGTGTTTCAAAAATTTGATGAAAAATTTCACTAAATCTGTTGAGGCAGCTTACATGTGTGCAGAATTCTTGATATAATATAAACAGAAAAAAAACCTTAATTATGTGAGAATGCCAGCTAGGCTCATCTTTGAAGGATTACATACACATACATAAACATACACTTATTCCAACAAAGGTAGCCTGATTGCTGATCTCAATACAAAACATTTTTATATATATAGATTTTTATCAGATATTCTATTGGATGGTAATGATTTTATTAGTAAGAGTTCCTTAAATTGGTAGTGATCATATCTTTCCAATTTTTAACTCAGCCTATCAGTACCATATTGATATAAAACATACATAGCAAAGTCAAAACTTTGAAGCTACCTACAAATGTAGATGTTTGCTATTCAATAATGGCATAACTGTCAGGATTTGGAAAGTTGGTAAAGACGTTCAAGCATTGAGGGTACCAAAGCCTTGACTTGGAACATCTCATTTTGGTGCACATAATCAAGTGCAAGTGTTTTGTTAGCACCAGTACTTTTGTGTACTGTACACAGGCACCATGACTTTTTTGCATACTTGTTAGCTACGGTAATTTTTTTGCATTGACCATTCTTTCTCTAAGCAGCATCTCACCCATTAAAATGCTCAGAGGAAATGGTAACCACACCACAACCTCATTGCCAGTCTGAACATAGCCCTTAGTAGTTAAACAACAAAAATATCATATCAGCACATGTTACCAGGCATGATTACATTAAGTGACTCTCACATTTACATACACTACACTCTTCATTAGTCTAAAATGTTGCATCAATGCTATTCCTTTGTCCTGGCTGATCTTGATAAATTTCACAATTTATTCTAGGAGTTTTCTCCCATTTACTTGATAAATGGATGTTCCTGAAATTCACCAATATGGCAAAGCCATTACAGGGGATATTGGCTCATTCTGATGAATTGGTCTACTAATTGCTTCAGGAGATAGTGTTAGTTAAGATCCATAGTCCTAAATCTCCATACATCTGGTGAGAACTCTAATGAAATGGTGACGTACAGCTTAGTGTCAATGAGTGATTGTTATAATTATTGATAGTGTATAATTTTTATTCAGTGGTTGAGCGATGTTCATAACATTTTATACATGGAGATAACTGCTGGTAATGTTGGATCCATAGCCCAGAAAGGGTTTATTTTCTTCTCAATGAGTGTATGGAAAGAAATGAATGACCTGAATGAGGCTGAACACCTACAGAGCTTCCAGGGCTCATTCATCACCCAAATAGTGACAGCAATTTTCCATTTATTGGTGCAAAGGAAAGTAAAGACTCTTAGATGACTTATTGCAAGACACCATGATATTCTTATTCAAAGGTCTAAATATTAGAAATTAGAGTAAAATGTAAGTACAAGGAAGTGGAAAGAGTAAAATAGGAAAACAATGTCTAAGAAAGAAACCATTTCTTACTTTGTCTTGTTTCTGCAGCAGAAAGGTTTTTGGTTGTACAAAGTTTATAAAAGGCATCAGAGACTAAAATTATTTAACTTATTACCATTTTATATTATGTATACACTGTAATTACATATTATTCTCATATATTTTAATTTAATAGAGATCATTTATATCAACAAGTGTTGCTCAAATTTGTCTCAATCAAATCAAGGTCTGTTTGGTTAAACCAAAGCAAAATTTTCTGGATGTACAAATCCAAACCATACTATTCAAACCACAGCCAATATTATTCTTGAAAGCTGCTTGGTTGGGAAGCATTACATGATACATGCATGATTTGGCTAAACTTTACTTTTATTTATGAAATGGAAAGACAGGTTTTCCTTCATGTCTAAGCAATGTGAGCAATTCTGCTGTATAAATGTGCTGAATTAGGCAATTTTAATAGTTTCAGACTGTGGGGAGTTTTATTACGTAATTCCTATTGTATTCAATGCCAAGGGCAATAAAAATGTATTTCCACCAAAAATATTGTATGTTTTAAAAATGCAATCAAATGCTTTGGGAGATGAGACTTTTAAGAAACTTGAGTATTCTAGACATTTTCCTATAGGAAACCCTATAAAATGCTAGATATAGAGCTTCAGGTGGCTTTTGACATTGGACAAGCTAGCAAACCAATGCCAAAGTCAGAACAACTCACCAGTAGTTGCTCATTGTCTGAGTTTAGGTTACTGAATTAGTATGATAGCCAGGCAACTAGAATTTTAGGAAACAGTGGCTGGAAATAGCAGTCTGCAGACATATCTCATCATATTTTGGTGGTATGTCCTACCAAGAATGCATGTTTTCCTGTAATCTCATACATGAATGGTTGGAATTACTGGTAGCTAAGCAATTCAATCTATCTACCTGTGTAGATGTCCACTAAACATGATTATGTATGAGTTCCATTGATCTGTTAAAGCATTCTGGCCCTTAAACATTGGTTTGTAAAATGAAAGCAAACATTTGCCCTATTTAAGTACTTTAAAACAATCTAAGCCAAGAGGATTTTGTTTAATTTGGAACTGCTTTTGTTCCCATACAAGTCAATGGGAATACAGTCAACTGCCTGTAAAATGTATCTATGATGTATTCTTTTGGATGATTTTGATCTCAGAGGCATCTCAAATTTATGTCAAACCTTTCAAAATATGGCTGCACTCTTTAGACCAGTGTTTCTCAATCAGGGTTCTGTCGAACATTAGGGTTCATTTAAAAGTAGTTGGGGGTTCCTTAGGCAATGGACATATTGTACCTCTTAAGTCAGTTTAACTGACATCCATGGTCTATCTGAAAGAGTGGTAGCCTGCCCAATGGCCGGTAATGTAACAGTCATTCTTCCTACTGACGACCACACTAATTTACTGTGAGTTGTGGATACAATAATTATAGAAGGCGTTCCCCGAAAGTTATTTCAAGGGGTTTCCCCGTGTAAAAGGGTAAACAAATCACTGCTTTGGACAAAGCTTTATTAACAATAGAAACAAGTGAATCTGCCCTATGGGCCAGCAAGGCACTACCATGGGTTATATGTACCAAAGGCCAACAAAGAAAAAACAGAACCTACCCCTTTTATTAGAAGGCTCTTATTATTTTAGGCTCTTGTGACCCACCTGCCCAGGGGTAAAGACTATGCACTAAAATGTGGGTTATCTCTTATTTCTGATAGCAAATCTGCAAAGTTTTAAGCCAAAGTTTGTTGCTTATGAACTGTAGGGATTTGCTACCATAAAAATTCTTAATCAACACCTTTTAAAAAAAAATTCAAGGATTATCTTTGTAAAATCGATTTTTTACATTTTACTCAAATTACCTAAATAATGTTAAGCTCTCCAGCTGTGATCTGGGATTATAAATGATTATGATGCACAAACAGGTTAACCTGAATGAGGTGTCATTTTTACCCCTGTCTTGTGTTCACTCATCCAAAGCTGTAATATTAATCACATTTAGTATTTCCAGCACAGTTCTTGCCTAGTTTCTCACATCATCAATGTATTAAAAGATGCAGGAGATGTGACAATTCCAAGAGCAAAAGCGATCATTACTAATTAAATGCAGCATTAACAAACAGAAATATGCGACTTCCCTTTTTTTAACGTAATCTATTTTGAAGCAATAATTTTGAAGTCTAAGTATTAGCATTTATTCCAAGGAAACACTAGATGTTAACTTCTTGGGTTAGAGGTAAATTAAAATGAAATAAAATAGTGTTATAGGACCATCACTATAGTAATGCTAAACAAATCTGCACATAGCTATTGGGTCAAGAAATGTAAAGGTTGACAGTTCCAGCATCTGTCTTGTTTAGATAAATCATGTAGCCAAGACATATTTTGTGCTTGTTGCTGTCCCCAGCATCCAGACTGATGTAAGCATTGGTAATCCTTTGTAGACTGGGAGTTCTAGATCAGAGACAGAAATTAAAGCTACAACCAATCCATTAATCACAATGCAAATGCTGCTTTTCAAAAACATATCTGATTTTTTTTTATGTTAAAGATATTTGTCATTCAAGTATTATGAACAGCTGTGGCCAACATGTCTTAATATAACTTATCTTTGCTTTGCAGATGACAAATCCTGCACCAGGCACTTCAGCTTTCCAATATTTTAGAAAGATCATAAACATGATTCACTATAGTTCACTCCTTCCGAATGATATTCCCTGATTTCCCCGTAGCTGTTATTCTTCTTTTTCCTGCAAAACCTTTCCTATTTTTCATATGTCTGTGTTTGACAGGATTGCTACTCCTAGGGGTATTTGACACGCACCAAACATTCACTGAAGGTTTTAAAATGAAACTAAACAAGATAAAAAAAATAAAATGACCAGACGGCTCCTTTATTGCAGATAAGACGAGTGATATCTCTAACAAAACAACCTTATAAGCCTAGTCACAATTTTTAAATACACTCAGTTGTCCTTATCCCTTTGCTGGCACCACCATCTTTTTTTGCTTCTCTTCCTGCTTGCAGATCTTTGGCCATCTTGACTGGCTGGGTTGGGATACAAAGCTCATCCCAGCATCATTCTCAGTTTCATATTTTTTAGTGGAAAAAAACAGGCAAGTAAGTATGTTTTAATACAGTAGGGAAATCACCTGTTCCTTTCTCCAGTAAAGATCTGCCTGATAGTAAATCTTCAAATCAGAACTTTACCCATCCCAAACTCTCCTAAGTTTTTAGTGCCATGTGTAGTCTTATTAGGGAGTAGAGATGAGTGAGAATACCTCTGGCATTCTCGCAAAAATGTCCTCGAACTTCCAATGGTTCCCCAAAATTTCGGCAAACCGATTTTGCGAAATCATCAGAAACGGATATTAAAACAGGAGAATTCCCAGAGCTGCATTCAGCCCTGGGAATCTCTGTTTGCGATCCCCAGGACACTAGAGGTTAATTAACTTCTAGTGCCCGGGGATCGCAAAAGATTTCCTGGGCTGCATGATGCAACCCTTGAAATCTTTCTGTTTGGCTAGAGTTCGACCTCTCGGTGAATCAGAAGGCCGCTCTCGCTTACATTTTCGGTAAGCGAGAAAGGCCCGATTCCCCGCGAGATCGAACTTAATATTCTCGCTCGGTCATCCCTATTAGGGAGCTTTCCTCCCACTTTTCAGATTTTGTGAGCTAATAGCATTTTTATTTCCTTTCTGTCCCCAATGAAGAACAGCCTGGAGAAGATGGCTTGTGGAATTGGCAACCAACCTCTGGACTATTCTCAGGCACTGTTTGGTGTTCAAGTGTATATTTACCCAAAAACCTTTTTTTGCTTACTTTTTAATAATTAACATAAGTGATAGAACCTATACCAGGTTTATTGCTGCGTCTCTGCTGGGAAGGCTCGTCCTACGTGTGTTTCCTTCTGACCATTGCTACCAAGACATTAAATCTTTAAAATAGTTTTTTATTCTGCTCAAGAATTTACATCACTTGGAACTGAATCAGACAACTCGCAGGAGGTTCATATGGTTTACAGGTAATGAATAGTTATGTGCAGCTGAATACTTGTCTGTCCTTACTTACTGCCATCTACCACCTTCTCTATGCCTAAAGCAACCAGTATCATTTGTTTCTATTTTAAGGTATTTAGGAGGAGGCCAATGGGGTAGAAGGGCAGGTAATAAGTGGGTGACAGGATTTCAAGCACTCCTAACCATCTATTGTCTGAAACTGAATTGACCGTTTGGTTCAACCCCTAGGGTAGATGGTTTCTCACTTGCTGTTGGGTCTACAGAACAGTAAAATTCACTAGTTGAATGAGATGGGAAAACACTGGCAGGTGGTAAACTATCCATAATCTAGCTAAAAAAAAAAAAGGAAAAACATGTTTTAGCCTTGGATATACTTAAATATAGCTCTGGTCTTACACCTAACTGTTTTTTCGATAGTAGGTGGGTAACAGATACTCAGAGAAGGTAAAGGGAGAGGAAAAAAGAGAAAGTACAGAGTCAATGCAAAGAAAAGAAAAAATGAAAGCATGACAGAGAGAGAACAAGTGATGGTCTTTTTCCCTGTGTACACAACAATTATACTTGTTTACAAGTGTATAATGCTTCCAGTAAAAACACCAGGATTGAATTACCAATGGCGTTTAGGCTTTTCATTCAGCAAACTGAATTATCGCATAGCTTAGTGATTGTGTTAAACATTCACTTTGCAAATATCCAATACTATGGAAAAAAAATATTTGATTGCATGTGATAATTTAAGTCAGCAACGCTTCCCCACAATCACCCCGCTCAGTGAAAACCCCCTTGCAAAGTAATATTTCTCTTTGCTAAGTTAACTTTTCTTCATATTTTTTTGATATTTCTTTTGTAGGTTAACGCCAACAATAATATACAACATTGCCATATTGTAGCAATCTACACTCTTTGATGACCCGTATGTTTAACAAGTCTTAAATGAATATTAAAGAAAGTAGGACTATGAATAGTAAGACACAGAAATGTCACACAGAGAACATGATCATCATACATTTCTTCCTACAGTGACTGCATGTAGTGTTGCTAACCAATTTTAAGAACAGGGATTTCTGTAAAGTACCAGAAAGACACAGACAAAAAAAATGATATTCTACTTGTAGGAATATTGCTCTAAATTACAGAGAGATTGCTTTTATTCTGCACAGCAGATCCAGTTGAGTTACTCTATACTCAGCTGGGCATTGAGTCTTAAGATATGGTTCAAGCAGTGTTCAAGGATTTGGTACATAAATCAATCTAGGGAGTAAAATATAAAATTAACCAAAGTGTAGCCAATTACAGATAAGTTTCTTTTACCTAGAGTATAATTAAACAGGATATAAAGAGTGCACTGCCCCTAGGCTGATGAGATTATGGGGTTCAAGCATGACCAAGCATGACCAAGACGTCCTGTAGTCTCATCATATTTCATACAGATCCGTTTCATGGTCATTTCCCTTCAAATTCCTAATTTGCCTCTCTGTATTGTGTTGTTTGATGCTGGGGACAAATCTCTGGAGCCAAGTAACTAATGAATATTAAAAACATTAACTAGTGTTTGCCATTTTGCAGTTTTCTATTACAGCTCCCCAGGTGACTTCTAGCTCTTACAATGGGCAGAATGCTTTTGTAATATACAGTATTACCCCATTATACAACTATACCCCATTCTTTAAACAAAACATCCCAATAACTAAACAGTGTCATAAGTTACTTTATTATGAGAATGTATGAGTGGTTTCATTTTGTGCTAGTATCTCACCGCTTTTAATATACTTTAATATATATAATTTATATGCAGCAAGATAACCTTGACTTGACTACCTATACTACCTATTGTATTAAATAATTTTATGGCTAAATATTGCTCGCTATTTGATATAGTTGTATAGCATGTAAAGTAAAAGCAACTGTCAGTAAAAGCATCGTCTGTGATTATTATATTCTAAGTAGGAACCTGAGTCACCGTGTAATAAATATATTGCATCTTCGAATGACCCCTCTATGGCATTCAAATCACACAAGGTGAAAGATATAATTCAGGGCAGAAAGACTTGAAAAAAGTAACACATTCTCATCTACAAGATATTTTGGCAACGTTTGCTCTCTGATCCGCCTGAAAAATACAACCGCTACACAACCAAAACACTTGGCCTCTGGCTCCAATCTCTTATGGAAATTAATGCCAATGGAAGTGTCAGTTTCAATTTCATAATGTTATTGGATGTAGGCGAGGCTGGAAGAGGTCCCATATTCCTGACAGCCTATCATAGTGATGGGGATTATGGGTAAGCAGACGGACAGTTCTGACAGGGGAGGCAATGACTCAAGATCAATTAAGCTGACAAGGCTATCTGTAAGCTACATCATTTATTGCTGACACAATTACATTCTCTATGGAGATGAGAGTTTCACAAAAGATATATTTATATCATATCAAATGGTAATCAGAAACCATTGAAATTCGAGGGGAGATAACTGGTCCCTCTCTTACACTCAAGTGAAGGATCGTATTTGCATGATACCGAGATAAGGAAAGCTAATGTGTAACTGCATTATAAGGTTTAGGACTTCACAAAATAACCTCTGCATTTACTCCTGTTATGGCTTTTGCTTTTATATAAGTCAATGCTAATGTAAATTTTTTCAGAATTATTTGAGAAAAGAAATGAAAACCCTCTTGTTGGCCGCATGCTGTAAGTAGCTGATGCCGCTAGCAGTCTCTCTTAGTGAATAAATCAGCATGCATCATTAAACACAATATACATCGCGCCGAGGGCTGTTGACTCACTGAACTCATACTTCTGGACAAGGTCGTACTCGTTACATTCAAGAGAGAACCACTCTGCTGTATGGTGTATTTGGGCATATCTAAGATTTGGTAACACAATATGAAAGGTAGCTAATGCCAGTGCTTAAAACTGTTTCAATGCATTCTCCTTTATGAATTAGGATACAAAAAAAAGGAATGTGATGACAAAGGGTGTATTGGCCTGTAGCAACTGGCCCTTTAAACTAGGAAATGTAAATTAGTTTTGGGATACCGAGAAAAAAATAATAATTATTCAGCCCTCTCTCCTATCTCTATGAGAATAAGAATAATGGGGTAATCCAAACATTTTTACACGACAAACAAGTTCTTGTAAAGCAATACAACCCCTGTTCACATGTGATACAATGACATGTTTGAGATGACACCTATGCCATGCGAATTTATGGCATCTATGCTATAAAAATCCACATAAAAGCAAAAATAATTACTTTACAGGGTCCATCTGCATAGGAAGAAAACCACCAAAGCAAAACTAGGGGCTCTCAATGCTAACATGTTTGCTAGAGACATTGGAATGGAGACCACTCTAAGCAGATTTATGGCTGACAAGTAGGAGGAAACCATTGAAAAAAAAAAATAATAGGTCTTCAAGAAACCCTTTCTAAAATTATATATATACTACATTTATATATATCCACAGCACATTAGTATGGTGGTCAGTCAAGTCATCCTTACAGATAGCCAAAAGTCATTGGTGTCAGTAATTCTGACCTAAGAGGCACAGATTGTTCATTACTCAAGGAACCCCTAGAAACCCCTGGAGAAACCCTAGGGTTCTAACCACATAAAGGAGGATGAACGTCCCACGAGATCCACCAAAGATCTTTTCAAAAATTAACTTTATAAAGTCAAAAACAAAGATTCAATGGGAAACAAGTGAACTTATAACAACATAGCATAATTCTCTGATTATGGAGGTGACATCTCCAAGCTAGTTCTCCAGTTAAATATATAATTTTAAATGATATAATTTCTGTAGACGCTGTTGAAGATCTACTACCTGAGGTTAGTAATTACAGAGTTAAAACTGATCTGGACTCATGTCATGTGGTCACCCTCTATTAGGTAATGATCAGGGGACTTAAATACTTACTGAATCATGGCCTGGAATAACAGTTATATCAGTGACAGTCAACAAGTTAAACTGTTTAAGAAATTACACTTAGACACTTATGGAGGCACTTATGGAGGGTTGTTACAAAATGATCTTACCAAATTCACCCATAGTCAATCATCATAGTGTAAAGCTGTTTCCACACAGCACTCTGAGTTGAAAATGATTTACCTTGAAAGGAAAAGTGACTTAATAATCCAATATTGAGAATGGGGAGAAAAGAAGATTACAGAATATACCTTTGGCTTAAATTGGGCTTAGAGGCAATTATGATCACCACTAGAAAAAATACTTTGGTAAGCAGACAAAGCCATGTAGTATTTACCCTATGTAGTGTATTTGAAACAGATAATAGAGAAAAGGGAAAGAAAAAGATAGAGAAAGGATGCCTTTGATATACTTTATGTTATATGTTATATCCAGGTGCTTTCAATGGGATTCATAAGGAAGCGATTATAGTATTATGACTTAAATATTATTTAGTAATGGAAGGTATATTTATTGATCAGGTTTACAACAATTAGGAAGAGGTAAGAAATGAGGAGTTTAGGCAACATGGGAATTTTTTCGTTGGTGATAAATGGAAAAGAACAGCGTGTCCGCAGCCAACCACCAGGGGGCACCCCGGTGATAATAGAGAAAACACCTGGGTATGACATAATATTCCTGGATCCCAAGTTCATCTTCTGGTCCTTTACAATACCTAATAAACAATTAAAGGGGTTAGCTTATTAACCTGCATAAGTGGAAGGGTCTTAGTAATGCAATCAGTACAGGTTACCATTTTTGATACTTCTTCATCATGTCAGTTAGATGGAAAAACCAGATACATAACGTGTGGGTCTGAAAGTCTCGATATATCCCCTGATGAAGCCAAATTAGGCGAAACGCATTCGGACGGAACTTGTTATATGACTCCGGTAACTCGAACAAGATTGTGTTATACAAATTCCACCTGTATACAAATCATCAGTAGTTCTTGAGCTGATTTGAACAAAACAATGTCTTTGTATCACTGGATTTATAGTTAATTTTTAAAGTAATAAAGTAATTGTTTTTATCTGTACAAACTCTGTGCTTAAAAAAAGCCTCCTTTCTCTATATTTTTCTTTCCCCTTTCTCTATTATCTGTTTCAAATATACAAATCTAAGAGGCTTGGCACATAACCAGCACAACCTGGTAAAATCTGTGATATATTTGATCTTCCCGACCTGGTACACTCCTTATTTTTCGTATACCCTATTTAGTGATTTAACTATACAGTAAACTGTCTGTACACATCCCTGGTCTGATGTTTTTGCATATGGTCTGCCCTAGCTCTACCTCATACCCCTCATCTATACCCTAAAGCATAACGCTGCCCAATAATCTTGATGTGCATTTGGTATCATTACAATTTTGAATTTATGAAAGAATAATTGCTACAAAAGCTTACATATAAAGGGAGTATGTATAAAATATGCAGCAGCCGTTGTACACCTTTCCATTATCTCTCCATACAGCACCTTTAAAATAATCGGCTAAAGAGTTGTCAGTTGTGACATCTTAGCTGTACTCCATTAAGTAGCCGCCACTTTCAGATCGCTAATTAAAATAGGCGGAGACAATTAAGTAAAATGTCTTTTTGATTCAACAGCTAATAGAGAACTGATCACAGAGACTATTAAATTATCATCCACTTTCTTATCCACTACTTGTAGTGAGGATTTCTCTTCAATGACAACATTCTTATCTGAATACTTAGCGAGCTGGCACAGATCATATCGGCTTTCAGTTAGTTAATCAGTGCCCGGGGATTGTGACGAAAAAAAATCAGAAAACACTTGTCTTGCTAAAATGTTGAAGGGCAAACTATGTAAATTACAAAGTTCACTTTGTTACTCTTTCCTAAAAACATGCATTTTGTAGATGGCATGTTCTGATTAAAGCAGCAATAATAGGTCAATTACTGTAGACATTATCACAAAAACTGGCGTGTTGTGTTCTTAGTCTGTATTTTAATCACACATCTAGAAAGAAGCTCACAGTGACTTTGTGAAAGAAGGGAATTTGTAGCAGGAGCTGAATGTGAAATACATAAATTTGGATCATCTAGGATTTGCCAACCAGCTGTTCTGTGGCATGCTCTACCCCCAGGTAAACAGGATGAAAACCGCCTTTCACACATGTAGTAATACACTCTCATGCTGAGGTTTTCAGAGTTTCTTTCTGTGTAAACAAGCAGCCTCAATCCAAAGGCCATGTGGCACCCCATGAGCATGCCATAAATCAATGACACAGAATGTCAATTTTCAAATTAGAATCTAACCTCTAACAAAATCAAGGTTGCAATTAACGAAAAGCCACATGCATGTGTAATAATGCACTTATGATTGGATCAATCTGAATTACTTTTTTTTTATAATTGTATTTGAAATGCACTGACCTCGTAATCCTATTGCCAGGAAGTAATTAATTTGCTGAAGACATTTTTACCTTTTGTATGTTTGTCCTAAAAATACATTTTAAACAGTTCTGATGTAGTCCTTCAAACACCGGCATGTTTCAAGCACAGACATACATATTTTCCCAGTACTCTTATTTATTGTGTTTGGTTCAGTTATTAGAATTACAATGTAGACTACCACTGAGGATGTACATGTGCAGATGTGCAAAAGGTGGCCCTCAAAATCTCTGAGTCTCTTCTTTCTGGGCGCAGCTGGTGGATATGGATTTTATGGGAAAACAGAAGTTGTTGTATCATGTCTTCTTCCTACTACAGCTGCTGCTATGTTTTGTTAGATTGCTACTCGAAAGTTGCGGAACACATAAGTTATGTCTGCAAGGTTCCCATATATAAAGATACTAATCTTGTCTCTGTTCTCCGTCATACCTTGTTCAGGGATATTTTTTTCAATATATTTACACTTCTGGCACTATTGACATTGTCTCATACAGACATAGTACAATCCTAAACCATTATTTGTGTTCTGTATCTACCAACACTTTTTTTTACTTTGATTTCCATGTATTTGTAGCCAAAAACTCAAGTTTGGCCCCAAACATTCACATGTGCCTCTTATCTGGTATCTGGTATATCTGGTAATATGAACAGCATCCTAAATGATTATTAGGTAGAGATGAAAAACATTTCTAGAACAGGAATGTTAGGATTAGCAGATACATTCAGCTGCCCACATATATGGGTAAGTGGTGCTCCGATCTGCAAAGGTTCTATTCATTCCATGGTTCAGTGAGTTTTTAAAGCCCGCCTAACCTGGTATGAGTAAAATCGTCATTCAAGCCATTGTTTACTTTGATAACTATTTGATTAGCCGAATAAATATCAGTTGAACGACTGTTTTTACAGTACACAGCAAGAAACATTGCCATTGGCTTTCCATTCGTTATGCCAAAGGCACAGCCATGTCGCACTTTATCAACAAACTTGCAGCTTGATGGGCTTGATTTATTAAAGCTCAGACTTGGGAAGATAGACAGTCATGGGAGAACCTGAGTGATAGGAAATGATTTTAAGAAATCCATTTCAGGTTTGCTGAATTGCCCAGTTATCTCCAATCTTGGAAAATAAATAAGGCCCAATGTTTACAATACCAAAGTTTAGATTTTTTATAGAGCATTGAGGAGATTACAAATCTTTACAGTTTTAATTGTGTCCCTGTTAAGAAGATTTCCCATCTTTTCACTTGGACATAAAATGAGAGGGAAATTTCCCCCATGGGGACATAGGCAGCAATAAAATCCTTCCTCACTCTACTGGAGCCGTACTCCAATAAATGGTCTTCACTTTTACATGGCTAATTGAAAGAGGGGGACAATCAAATAAAATGTCTATTTGATCCAACAGCCAACAGAGAACTGATCACGGACTCAGCAATAAAATCATTTCTCACTCTACTGGAAAATTAGTTTTTATGTAATTGAGGTGCAAGATATGCATTGTACGTTGAACATTATATTGTTTCATCCTTTCCTCAGTTACAGAGTGCATTTCCCTCACTTGTGAGATACCTTCTTCTTTGTCTCTTTAAAGCAATACACAATGACAAAGGTTCTAATGTTTTTGCATATTTTGGTTGACAATAGCATTTATTTAATGGAAATGACCATGTGACAACGTGAAATAATCCAATCCAGAAGAAAGAAAACTCAACTGTAAATAAAGCCAATAATGTGTATGAACATTGGCCTTCAGACAGAAAAGGTTGAAGGATCCATTTTTACAATCCATGTCATATTTAATGGCGATAAATACAAACAGAGTAATTATCAACTTTATGACTCAATGATTTGTATGCTGATTGTTTGCCTGCAATTCATAGAACACAAAGCCAACGGTCTGCATCTAATTATTTCTAAAAGACAACAAATTATAACTTTCTCTGTGAATCACAGAGTGCATCTCAGTACAGCCATTTCTGATCCCTGTTCATGTGAATCACGGTGACATTGGATGTTGATTTCAGTAAAACACATTTATTACGGGTTAGTGAAGTCCACAAAAGGGCCGGCTAGATGTTTACAAAACGCAACAGCTTCCACTTGCCAAAGGGCTTAGCCAAATCAGGTAGCGGTGAAATCCGTCTCTGTTCGTTAAATCTCAGTGACCCATACTCATAAGAATTTGGCTCGGAGCTGCTGCCCATAATTTATTACACAAAACCCTGCTGGCAGTTCGCTTGTTCTAATGCACCAGAAAGAACACAGCATATTTTTTTTTTTGTATTTGCTAAGAACCATTTCTACATGAAAACTCTAAAAAGATGGCAGAATTGCTCCTAAAGACCTATTATTTTTAAATGATCCTTCGGTAAACCAGGTTGTACTTTCACGACCCTCTTTTCATAGGCGACTCAAGGTTCTGTGACCTTGAAATGCCAATCTCAAGCACAACAAGCTTGTTCAGTCAAGGCAATAATTCAAGGCTCTTTTAGATGCACTAATCTCCCCACTGCTGGAAGCTGCTTATTTAATTTGCACCACTCGCCGGTGATGAATTAAGTCTGATGCACACTTTTGACCATAAATGTTTGCAGGACTATATGTGCTTGCCCCGACGTAGAGCCCCTGCTCTATAATGTAATGTAGATTTTTTTTTTCTATTTCCTCTATACTCAGAGTTTTCGCCCGAGGTTATTTCCTGCAATGCAGATATTTTGATAATGGGTTTTTGAGACATGGCATGGAAGGATGGCAAAATAAAATAATTGGCCACTTGAATTGCAAAAAAAAATCACCCCGCTCTGAAGATCAACACTGACTGAGGCACAGAAGGACAACGTATGGAGCAGACGGCTGCAGGGCATGATTCTTCAAGGTATAAAGAAAAAAAGTAGAAAAATAAAAAAAAATAGAACCAACAGAAATTGCTGTGGCAATATGATTATTAGTGTTTTGCTTGTAGTCAAGCTGTTTTGCAAGAATTATTAAATGTGTTTTTTAAATACCTTTTAGGTGTTAATCCAGAATTGGGAACACTTGGATTAGAGCGTAGGAAATGGTTCAATGAATAGTCCAATGCCTTTAATTTATTTTTCGTAGAGCTGCACAACCATCAACACAGAATAAGACCATGAAAAAGGTTAGTGTAGCATGACTGAATGATACCTTGAAGACGGATATTTTAATAATATGCAAATAATGCACTGGAGTGTTTCTGGGATTTAGAAATTTACTAACGCTATGCTTGTCTTACTTTTTAAAATAAGGAATGTAGGCTGGAGTAACACATCTCATTTATTTTTTACATTTGCAAGCTCTTAGCTAAAGAAAAAATTGAACAATAAAAGGATTTAGTAAATTGTTATTTTTGCCATAGCCTTTCAGTTGTTTTTTTTTAAAGCCCAACTAGGACATGACCGTCCTACCCATCAAAGCTAGTTTCCTTCTAATTTACTTTTTTTGTAAATATGCATAACTTCCAAATATTTGTTGGCCTCTTTTGTGATACCCAAGGTCCCCTTTGTCTTCAGATATTTCCCAGAGGTGATCAGTGTCAATGATGCAGCCATCTCTGGTGCCACCAGCTCGGGGAACAAGTTCATGATGGTTCATACTTACAAGATGGCCACAGAAGAATGGGGACATAATGGGCCTGGTTTATTAAACTTCTCTAAGACTGTAGAAGATAGACTATCATGGGAGAACCTGGGTGATCCAACAAACCCAAAACAGAACTAGTCCGGGATTAAAAATATTTACCATCAATTAGCAAATCATTTTTACACACTCCATTTAAGATTTGCTAGACCACACAGGTTTATCCCATGATAGTCTTTATGCGTCTAATTTAAAGAATCTCTCCAAGACTGGAAAATAGTGACAGAAAGGAATTTTTGCAAGGGTCAATGCTATGTATTTCAGTTTGATCAGGATTTAAAGACAGGGCTAGTCTGGGCTATTACACCTAAATTTTAACGCCTAAAGAAGCACTTTTTGGTAAAAAAAAATAGTTTTGGTAAAAAAAGGGAAAGATATATTCAAGATATCCAAACACATGCTTAGATATCCCAGCTTCACCTTAATTAACATGCTACATCAACATTCACTTTGCAAAGTACACCATCTCAACTCCTTTAGCAAATCAACCAAGTGGGATGATTTCCTTGTATTTCCCATTTGAATTCTACATTTTATTTTACAATATTATGCATGCTTACAATTCATTGCTAGTATGCAATCTATCAGCCTTAGCTGTCAAAGAGTTTAGCCAATTATCTGCAGGCAGCAGATGCTTTTCCTATTTAACACGTTTTGCCTTCAAAAAAGAATGTGCAATATACTTTATTTTGGGGTTACAAGATATTGTTATCACAAAGATTTGTTTACATAACCTAATGAGCAATAAAGCCTTATCTGTGTTATTAATATAGCCAGTCCCCATTTGGAATTGGTCACACAACTGCAAAGAGTAGTCCTATAGTCCCTAACAACAACCGGATTCTTAGATTCTTCATTTCTTTTTAAACATGCAGAGGAAAACGAAGGAAGAAAAAGAGATGGTTGGATGTAAGGGGCACCAGGGACATTTTCCCGTGGAAGATGGTTATACACATGGCCATGTGTTCAACGGAAAGTAGATACCCTTAATAATCTGAATACATATAGACCCATAAGAAATGTGCAAAATGTAAACCATAAACAATCAGATAATATTTCTATCTGATTTACATTGCTAAGCTGAATTTTGATTGGGTGATTTAGGTATCAAAGTTTTTAGTACATTTTCAGTGTGCTATACATTAACAAAAAAAACCCCTGAAACTTCACCTATATTTAATAGTTGTGGCAAGTGATTGTACCGTAATGGGTTTAGTCAGTTAACTAATTTGACAAGTTAAATTTTGATTGGGTGATACAGATTTTTAAGGTTCTTAATACATTTTCAATTCACTATTCAAAAATAAAAAACTAGAATAGTTTCTTTATATTAAAAAAGTTTTATGTAGCCAACATTTAAACAGATGCATGTGGACAGAAGGTGGCAGAAAAAGGTCAGCATTAGGATGTAAATAAGTATTAAAAAGTAAAAAAAAATACAAAAAAGCAATAATTTTAGACATGAAATAAAATACACATTAAAAGCTGCCCTATTCTGTTTTCCTTTTTTAATAAAAACAAATTAAAACTGCATTTGGGGATGCACAAATTTCAATTTCAGAATTAACACAGACTGTTGGTAGGAAGAGTTCAATGCGCCATGGCCCATACCCTGACTGGTTGATCCTTACATTGATTTAAAGGTATAATACCAGGGCTTATTGACATGTTCGACTGGCTGGTCAGAGCATGTAGTATGGACATTCAGGTTATGCAATCTGACATTAAAACACTATCCAGTATGTTTAGTATACATATGAATATTTTTGCTTCCATGAACATATGAAAAATAAAGAAAAAATGTTTTTTTCTAGAATTTTTTAATAATGTATCACCAAAATATGAATTATCATATTACATTACAAAAATTACAATATACCGGTAGTACATGGTTTAAGAACATCCGACATACGGACGACTCTTAGATACGAACGGGGCTTCCCTGCTCGCTCTTTGCAGGACAGAGGCTTGATGGAAAGAGGGGTCGTTTGCATGACATGTAGAAAAAATCTTTTGCTAAATACAGCTGAGGTTGTGGGTGATCTTAAGAGTGGAGCCGATCTGTAACATCTTGTAACTCTTTAATGACCAAGACAAACTCTGCAGTTGTTTCTTTTTGCATATCAAAGCACAGCTTGCTCCAGTTAATGGATGTCTAGGCTCCATAATTTTTTTTTTTTGTGATTAACTCACAGTGAGGATTTTATACAGTAACTGACACCACACTGCCTAATAATGTGTTGGGACAAACATCTGTCCAAAAAGCATTTATTAAAATAATGTACCTGTTCCGACTTACATACAAATTCAACTTAAGAACAAACCTACAGTCCCCTAACCCGGGGACTACCTGTATAAAAAACATTTGGCTGTTTGAAGAACACATTTACAACTACATTATTTTCTTTTTGGATAGCAAAGAATAAAACGTTCAGCTTGGAGTTGTGTTTAAGCAGCTGAAAACCCCCAAATTTTTTTTTAAAAAAATCACTTAACATATACTAAACATATAATTTAAAGTTTAAATATATTTTTATGTATGATACATATTTTTTTATGAGTTAAATATGAAATATACAATACTATGGACATTTTACTTATTTTATTGTTTCATAAACCCTGCAACTACAATTTTTGTTATTTTTATTAGTTTGTTGTTTTTTATTTCTGTAGTTTTTCTGAACCCAGATGTCCAACAAAATCCAGTACTTTTACAGCTAATACTGAACATTTGGTGAGATACATAAGAATCCTATTGTTGCTGCCTTTGATTTTATAAAAAAAAAATGGTCACCAAAGTTAAGTGAAATTGTCAAAAGCCTTGTAGTCCCTGCATTAGCTCACTTCATGGCATTACGAGTTCTCTTTAATCTACTGCTGGTACAGAAATACCCATGGGTCGATTGCAAGTGTTTGAACCTCTCTGACGTTTCAGAAGCTGGTTTTCAAAGAACATCTGTAAATGATAGCTGATAAGCAGGCCAGGTTATCAGATATGCAATGACTAATGCCACGGGGACCTCGGTAGAAGGAAAATAGCCATAAGCCAGCCACTTGCAAGAAACAAAAGACTCACTTTATGAAATAATACAGTTCACCATAGGTGAAATAAATTTGGTGTAATGTTCTAGAAAATATGGGGGAGTCAGTCTGCTTAGCTTCTTTAACTTGCTGTATCTAAGCAATGGAGGGTGACAGTCAAACTGCATACAAACACAGTACGGAGTACAGAAATTTATGGATATCACCACCGCCTCTCTGAGAAGATCTGAAATACGGGGAAGAATCCCTTGTGTTCTCTTCTCTGCGGCATGCAGGTCTAAATGCAGAAAACTAAATATGTGCAAAACACAACAAGCAGATTCTACTTTTCAGAAGATTAAAGAAGTTAGAGCATTAGAAGATTACAGCTTTTTGAGGGTTACTCTTTGTTTTTTGTTTTATTATATAACCCATGCTGATCATTCTGACAAGGCAGCCAAAGTGTGGAATATAGGAAAATCTCAATGGGACTTCACAAAGGTACATTTTCTGTATGCAGCTCCAACTTCACACTCCAGGTGCAACTCCTTATTCAAATCCCAAACAGATTTAATACATTGTGACATCTACAGCACATTTTAGAATAAACAATTTTAAGTAGTGCCACCGTCTAATATACATATGCAAGCTCAAATAGTGTAAAGAATAATAAGAATTGCAAAGTAAAGAAGACATTTCAAACAATAAGCATTTTCCTTCTACAAGCAGTGCTTCAAAATCAGATTGGTTGGTATGGTTTAGAGCACCACATTGGTTCTCATTGCCTTTTATTTGTAAAATATTTTTTGCAATATTTTTTGCATAATTTTCGCTGCACTATAAAGTCGACAGACATTTTAGGACAGATGTGGGCATAACTATGAATTTTGGTATTTGCTCTACTTTTGCACAAGTATACGTGAAAGGGATAGGGAAGAAAGGAAAGAAAGAAAATAGAGGGGGAAGAAGAGAAAAGAAAGAGAAAAAAAGAAAAGAAAAGAAAGGGGGAAGGTAAAAATGGGGAGAAAATGCCACCTTATGTCTCAGCACCAGTTCGAGACCATTTCCAAATCAGTGGTTGTTATGAGAATTTGAGGCCAGAAGGTTTGAATATTCCGCAGTAAAGAGGACCAATAACACCACCGATTGCAAAAAGCTTTCAAGGAAGCCATGAGATCCTCCATAAGGTAAATTTCATTATTGTGGGAGAACCAGTGAGTCGAGCCGCCAGAACGCGGGATACAAGGTTTTACGGCATTTAGAAGGCAAGCCAGTAAAGACTTACAATAAGGTTCACAACTCAGGTCATTATGATGTAGAAGGAAGCAGCCAGGGGTAAATGAAATATGACAATCAGTAAATTTCTGGACAATCTGATTTACCTTCTTATAGAAGTCCTATTCTTGGACACTCCTAAAATAGATGAAGAAGGGATCCCATGCCTTCACCAATCGTTTTGATTTACGTTGCTTTGGTACTACAGACACTATTGTAACAATCAAATATCTCTTTAGATACTGGATCTGATCAGAAAATTGATGTTTTATAGCCAATTAATTCCTTGCCTGTAGCTCAATGAATCAAATACATTTTTATAAAACTGACACAGCGCAGCAGTTGTTAGCACACTGGACTGTTGTTAAGTTAGAAAGGCCTTGAAAAGGCTACAATCTTGTAAAACATGTATATTGTATTGGTTTTTACATTAAACATCTTGCTCTGATCAAAGTTATTATATGCAAATTCAATTAAATCTGAAAAAAAGCTTCTTTTTTTTCTTGTGGATTAAAAGAAGCAAGCTGACAAAAGCTGTCTGATTTGTTTCCGGGGCTAGCTTTACTGGGAAAAAAGTCTGCAGCAACGGATAAATTAAAGATGTTACTGTTTTCATTTTGGTTGTCTTTTCACTTACTAATTTAGGGAGGAAATTCAAAGCCCTGGGGGAGAATTCATAAAGGAAAAACATGACCAAACTCGAAAAAAAAGCATAATAGTAAGTGAAAAATCAGCAGGGCATCTTCATCAAATGCAGGGAATATAAAGCTTCAGGTGTCTTTTTCCTGAAGAATCTGAATGTTCTCAGTGTTTGATGAGCAATATGAAATAGGGATCCTAAAATGATATTAAAGAAAATTATTTCTGAACAATGGATGCACATGGAATCCTTTTGCTGCATTGATCTTTGGACAACACCAACAAAATCCTACAAAATTTCAAGGAATCACATTTAAGCGCAAGCTGGCATTAGGCTATACAGACATACTGAGAGCACCGTAAAAAGGTTAATAAAGGCAGTAGTGCCAAGTAAGAAAAATATTATATGTTATTATAATCTGCTAATTTATGACATGATTGTCAGCTGAATGTGGGAAAAAGTTGCATGGATTCCAGCAGTAAATGTTTTGAGCTATAATGAACTGATCATACCCAACCATCAGTCTTTAGAAAGAAAGATAGATCTGTAACCACCCACACTAGTGGACTTCCAATTGATAAATAAACTGTAGTGACAAAGGTCCTTTAGGGTCTATTCACACTTGTCTGTTTCTCTGTGGTGTGATACCACATATTCTAACACATGCATTATCCAAACCCACATTAACCCATGGTATGTGATATTGTGCCGTGCAGTGCTATTGATTCTGCAAGCCCCCACCAATGAGTTAAGACAACTGAGCTCAAAGCATGTGCATTGCAGGACACTGCATTGATTGGTAATATGTTACATCACATGTTGTCCCACTTAATAAAAAAATAGTGTTTGATTATGAATTCGGTCCATACAGAGAGGCCTGCAGCTAAGCAAGAAAAATGCAGGGCCTACATGACAGGGGGCGAGGAAAGGTTAAAGAGAAAAAGGGGACAAGGAAGGGTCAGTATGGGATTGCTTGGAAGTTAGGGGTGGAGTAAAGTGAAGGGTGAAAAGGGGTAGACAGGATAGTTTTTGGTGGTGAACATAGCACATTCATTGGCTGAACATTAGTTTGCATTCCACATTTAAAGGTTCAGTGTTTAGGGTATTTTCTTTAGAAAATGTAATAATTAACCACTCCAGCTTGGTGCATATTAAAAGAAAAGATTGTGGAGCAAATAAAAAGGGAATTATATAAATGCGCCAATTAGAGTGAATGGCAATGATGCATTTCTCAAAAACAAAGCTTTATAAATAATAGGGATGAGCAAGAATATTAAGTTCGATCTTGCAGTGAAGCGGGACTTTTTCTCGCTTATTGAAAATATGCGCAAGAACAGCTCTTGCCGAACAGGAGGACTTCCAAGACTGCATCATGCAGCCCTGGAAATCTTCTGCGATCCCCGGGCACTAGAGGTTAATTATCCTCAAGTGCTCCGGGAATCACACACTCTTCCCAATGAATGCAGCCACAGCTGCAATCATTGAAAAGATGCCCAGCACAGGAGAACCTCCTGACATTGTAATATAGGTATCTCTTACAAATGATACATTTGTATCTGTAACAAATGTATCATTGTCAGGAGGTTCTCCTTTGCCCCACATCTTCTCAATGATTGCAGCTGTGTGCAACTCCAGTGTAAGAACATTGGGAGTTCATTCAGTCCTAGTAGGGCAGGGGAAGCTAGGATTGCCAGATAATCCAGGTAACCAATGCTGTCCTGCGCATGTGTAGTTTAGAAATTTTGGGAGTTCCACAGAGTGAGCAGGCAGGTAAGAATGCTTTTTGTATGAAGGACATCGCCTGGCCCTTTCTGCAATAAAGCCCTGCCTGATCACAAATTTTTAAGTGGAGCGTTAGTTTCATTTTATTCATTTCAGAAATGGATTTTTAAAAAGGGTTCTGTATCTAGAAGTAATAATCATGTGCTGAATTTTTTGGAAGAGAAGAGAATTTTGACATTGATCTGTTCTAATATAATGTAATATACTGGCTGTCAATATGCTTTCAATGTTATTTCAGTTTCTAATAATACAGTATTTGCTTCTGCTACTGCAATCTCTGTCAGCGTCTGAAATATAACTAAGGTTTTGTGAAAGCAAAAAAAAAATGTCTTAAGATCTGTGTCTGCATCCTTAGAGGCTGCTGTACAAGCGACATGGAAATACCACATGTTCCATAGCATCAGCAAGATAGCAATAACTCACTGCGGGTTGGTGGCCCAATTTGATGGATGAAGCATACTATCTCACAGGAGCAGATATGGATCTCCCATGGCACTGTGTTGCAGCAGTGACCTCTGGCCAAATGTACGATTATTGAAAAAGATATAATGGAAGGCTTTTTAAAGGCAATTTTATCAGCGACAGCAGTTAATTGAATTATAGTCTTTTTTCTATGGTTTAGCACATTAAATTCTGGGTATATTCTATGAAACGAAATAAAGGCTCCAGTTTAATTATTCTACGGAGGAGATCCTGTCGTCAACAAGGCAGACCCAGTTTTAACCTACAAATAAAAATTGGTAAATGTATTTATTTGTTTAATATATGCGTATCCACATGGAAAGAAGGCTGAGTAATAAATACGACATGCAAAATGCAAAAGTGGTTCACCCCTAGCATTGTCACAAGATGATTGGCTACATGTAACCTATTTTATGCATAAAATGATGCAAGTTGCTGTGTTTTTTTGCTGCTTTTTAGGTGTTTCCTATAAATATCAGCAGGGAAGAAGACTCCATCTTTCTTGGAAACTGACATTTTATAAATAATCATGGCAATGATTTCTTGGTATTTGGCACAAAGTAATACATGGTCTGATGGCTGAGTAGTTGTTTATAGGTCAAAACTATTATTCTGGCTCATGTAGAAAGCAAAACCCATTCTGTTATTAAGTTAATGTCATTTTTAAGAGGAAAAAAATTACATTTGAAAAACATTATTGTAGATAGTCAACAACATTTGAGGTCATCTTTTTTTTCTTACAACAGAATCATGTCACCTTAATTCAGGGTCCCTTTTTCGAGATACATTGGTCACTTTAGAGCAGTGTTTCCCAACCAAAAGTTCCAGAGATTGCTAGGGGTTCTTTGGGCTTTTTGTGCCCCCCAGGTCACTTTAGGTGACACCAATGATCTTTTGGCTATCAGAAAGGGTGACATTCTGCCCAATGGCAAGAAATGTAAGAGGCATGCTTCCTACTGACTATCTAATATACTGAGAGTTGTGGATATTTAAGTTATAGCAGGGATTCCCTGAAGACAAAGTATTTCAAGGGTTCCCTCATGTTAAAAAGGTCCTAAATAGGTGAGGTTCATACCAGAACAATCTGAAATTGACAGGCTAATGCTGGAGGAACTCCATTGGGTTTGGTTCACCACCAGTTTTGGGGAACCCATTTGCTGTAAACCTATAAGGACAACCAGTGGTCATCATGTAGTTAGTAGGGATGAGCAAGCACGTTTTTAGTAGGGATGAGCAAGCGAGGGTTGAGCGAGTTTTTAAAACTGAGGAAAGCTTTCCTCAGCTGGGGAAAGCTTTCCTCAGCAAATCAGAGAGCACTGAGAATCCACTGCAATCCCGGGGCACTAGAGGTTAATTAACCTCTAGTGCCCGGGGATCACAAACAGGAGGATTCCCAGGGCTGCATGAACGATTGCAGCCACAGCTGATTGGAGGCTCCCGCGTGCCCCCTCCAATCAGCTATGACCGCAAAGTTCCCACGGTCCCTGGGCTGTACTTATTAGCCCAAGGACTGTGGGAACTGAACTCCAGATGAACTCTCAATGGAGAAACTCTATTGAGAGTTTATCTGCTGTTCTACTGCAGAGTTTATCTGCAGTTCTAATTAACCTCTAGTGCTGGGGATCGTAATGATTTCCTCGATCTTCTGATAGTTTTGCAAAATCGGTTCGCCATAATTTCGCTGACCCATGGGAAGCATTTCCAATGGCTGGTGGTTGTCCCCTGTGGTACTACCTCTAACAACCATCAAAGAATATGAACACTACCTACTGTGTATGTTCAACCAGCTCCTAGCAGCATTTTCATTCAGCCAAAAACAATAAAAATGATTGAAATGGCCAACTTTCACACAGGTGAAGCAACCCACATAAACTAGTAATATAGCATGTAATATGTATTAGTAAACTTTGAAAAACTACCAAAAGCTGTTTTCGGAATCTTTCTTTGCTTGCTCCTTGACATTTAAAACTTTGCAGGCTGGTTTGCTTTAAACCTGTGCATAGGTTCTTTACAAGCAGTGTTTTTCATTGCCAGGGTTGTCAATTTTTTCCAAACTGCACTGAGATTAAATCCAAATAATGCTTACAGTAGTGGGTTGTTGAAATGTATTTGTAAAATGGTGTTATTGTATAGCTGCTGTAAGGTTTTAGAGCAGCAATATATTTCCACTCTGCAGAGCACAAGCTGACATTAGTGGAGGTTTTGGACAGAAGCCTGTCTCACTAACAACACAGAAGCCATTTATCAGTTCTTGTTCACTTTTGGGCTTCTTTTGTTTTTAAAATACTGCAAAAAAAAAAAAAAAAATAGTGAACATTTTCTTCCTTTGTACAATTTCAGCAATCAGAGCAAGCTTTTAGCCAACGTTGGAGAATATCTTAGCGGATATAAGCTAACACAGCCAGAATGATGCTTTACGTAGTCCATGTATTGTTACAATCAGGAACACACAGTGCAAAGGGCAGAAAATCAATATTCCTGCAGACTGAAGAGAAATATTGCAGCTGCTAAAGGGTTCAATATGGCCAACAGTTGGCTACAGGCAGATGCATACATCCACACAATCATTTCCTTTTATTCACAAACACAAAAAGAAGAATGATAAAATAACATCAAAGTACTGGCAATACACACATTATTTTCTAATGGATTATTTTACCAGTTAAAAATATCTATGTTGAGTATTCTGTATTTTAAACAAGTATCAAGAATTCCGCCACCAAACTAAATTACGATAAGTTATCGTTATTGAAATAATAAGCACTGTTCAATAATAATCTTATAAATCTAGTGTCATATGACATTTATTTCTAATTCTCAACATCCAAATTGACTTCTGTTTTTGTTCAACGTCGGTTTAATGGTCCCTGCAATACCATTAGAATCAATGATGCTTGCCTTGTTTATGGGTCCAGACATTTTCCATCCTTCTATTTCTCTCCAGTTGACTTTTTTCTGCAACCCATTTAATGCCCTGCCAGGTCTCAGTTGCTTCCCCCTTACCCTTAACCAAACAAGCTCTGGTAACAATATGAGTCCTCTGTACCTTTACCGGCATAATGAATGGGGCTAGAGGTAAAAAAAAAAACCTCAACAGAATATAAAAAATACAGTTTAAAAAAATCACTATTGTGAAGAACCTCTGTAGAATACGCATGCTGTATTACATTTTGTAACTTTACGGAACATGTCTAATCGAAGGCCAAGGAAATACATTTGTTCAATGCTCATAAATACTTATTCAGAGTACAATGATCTTTCTGTAATCTAGGCATTTATGATTTGAGCATGGATCTCTACATTTTGGTATTCCCTTCATGAAAATAGGCTCAAGAGGCAGCAGAAGGTGAGGTCTACATTTACAGGATAGCAAAAAATCCTGTCTGGGTCCACCACTTATAATATTCCTTCTATCCCAGGCAACAATAAAGTAATTGTTCTACTGAAGCAATACAGTCTCGCCATTTTTATTATTATTACAGGTTCTCCCCGAGTTTAGGACATCTGACATAGGGACGACCTCTAGATACCAATGGGGCTTCCTTGCTCATTTGTGTGCAAGATGGAGGCTTCATTAGGGGAGGGGTTGGTTCGCATGACTCGTATGAAATCCGGGGACTACCTGTATTAAACAGTATTTATATAGCGCCAACATATTACACAGCGCTGTACATGAAATAGGGGTTGCAACTGACAGACAGATACAGAGAGTGCTACAGGAGGAGGAGAGGACCCTGCCACGAAGAGCTTACAATCCAGGAGGTGGGGGAAGTAACACACAATAGGAGTGGAGATATGTAGTGGTGGGAAGCATCCACCCTGATACCAAAAAAGTGAAATTGATTGATAATACAGATCCCGTTTTACTGCTGTTCAAGGAATGCGATAAGAAGGAATATAAAGAAATTTTATCTCCAAAGGGCTGATTTACTCATGGAGAAGAAAATCTTCATTTAAAAATTATGTGAATAATCACTCCAGTCCTATCAAAAATGAGCACATGAATTATTTACACATTTTAAAAGAAAGATTCTAAAGGGTAGCCTAGATGCCTCTATACCTTGGGGTCCTCTGCTCCAGTACTCGAGAACCAGAATCAACACACATTTTCATTTTTTACAACAAGTTATTGAGGCCTTTGTATTTGGCCCTTGAGGATTGGCATGGAAGATCCATGCCTTATGGAACAAAAGTCTCCAAGATCCAAAATAATTATGTGAACTTGCTCTCTCTCTCGCTCTCTTGCTCTCTTTGCATTGATTTGTTGCTGTGAAGTTGCTTGGTATATCTGTTCAGACTGAATATGTATAATGCATACAAAAATGATTTTGCCTTATTTTATGAAGCATATCATGCCTCACCCTTCTATGAGAATGCGTTATTTGCCGCTGGTCAGAGAACTGCTGTTATTAACCAAGGGACACCGCCTCTTCATACCCATACTAAAATATTAATTTCGCAGAGAATCCAGAGGTAGCATAATAGACAACACACAAAATATCTTCTGCAGTGTCAGCTCTGTTGTCTCGTACAAGACAGATGTACTATGTATAAGGACAACATGTCCTGACTGAACCGAAGACATAGCAGCCTGTACTTTCAGCTTGCTAGCATACCTTATTGCTTTCTAAACACGTGCTTTGTTCCCAGGAATAATAAGCACTGGAGCTTCTTACTTTGTACTATGTTTAATTTTATTCTTGTGCCAAACTCTGTCATAAACATTATTATATTTATGCTATTCTACTTTCTACAGAGGAATGCACTGTAACGCATTGCTCTATAAAGAAAATGGTTGGGGCGCCCACTGAATGAAATACAGTTTATGCTACATTGCAAGCAGAATTAATTAAAGCAGTAGAGTTGTACATTCCTTCTGCTACAGTATAAAAGATAATAATGCTGGTAGGACAGCTAGATGGTCATTCACTTATAGGCACAATTACAGGAGGTTCTGTCCTGCAGTTGACCCTTACCTATTTATTCATAATGTTATAAGAAGGATCCAGTAAACCAAACTTACTTATCCCTGCGATAACTTGTTAATGGGTCTTTATAAAACAGTCCCTTAGCATCCCCACTAAATGGAAGCCTCTGTATTGGTTATAGAGACTTAATCCATGCACTGTACAATGCAGGCCGGTACATGGTCGGGGTCACGATTTGAAATGCCTTTGCACTTGATGGTAATCCTACCAGCGATACATAAATATCTTCCTTTTACTCCTCCATTAGACCATTCAGCTACCGTAAATGTGGAAAGGAAGCTAAGTTGCCTTAGTTGGAGCATACTAAATACTGAGAACAGTTTCCCACACCATGGGACAGTGTGGAGCCAATCACGCACAAGAAGAAGGTGAATGTTTTCCTTTCTTATTTTTATTCAGAAATAACAGATATCAGCCCACTAAGGCTGTAATTTAAAAAAATTAAATGCCCTGAGTTGAATTGGACACAGGGATTTCAAGAAGAAATTAAATGGTACATGTAGTCTGGAGGCTCCTTAGATGCCGGTGTCCTAACAAAAAAAACTACCTGTGAAAAATAACTGCCAGGGGGCATATACCAATGGGCGTTTACAATGACTTTATTGTTAGGAAAGTTTCACTTTCACTTTGTTTATGAATGCTGCATGTCACTTACTGCAGCCTTACATCTCTCCTATTACAAACCTACATATCTCCTGAACAGGATGTCCTACTGACATGAAATTTTCAGAGTACACAGGGTTACACCCTCATAGCTAGCAGTGCCCCAAATTTCACCTTTCCACCTTTAATAACTTACAAAATATGGAGGTCATAATTACAAAAACGAGTGAAAATTGAACATCAGGGTTGCTGTTTAAAAAGTTAGTGTGTCTAGAAGCCCAAAATTAAACAAATTATGAACCCCCAGGCCACTTACATAGCAAGGAGGTATGAACCCCAAATTTATTCTGACCCATCACAAAACTAGAAAAGTCATACTACACTGTAGTGCACCTTGTCCACTTCCCCACTTTGAACCCCAATTACTCAGGAATGGGGAGATGTACAAAACCAAAAATGTAGGTGCAAGTGTGGCTAACACCCCCTAACATTTCATCGTTAGGCCATCGTCAAAACATAAAGAACTCTTCCCATCAAAAAAATCTACCATGTTACACTTTGCTGGAGGGTTCTAGCACCTGAACCCAAATTTCTCAGAAACGAGGGTGAACAGGTGAACAATATTGGAGGTGCAAGTGGTGGACACCTGTGGCTAAAACCCGCTAAAATTTCATCAATAGACTATCTACAGAACATAAAAAACTCTGCCCATAAAAAAAAGAGGTGCAAATGGGTGACACCTTTGGCTAACACCCCTAAAATGTCATCAATAGGCCATCGCCAGAACATAAAAAACTCTACCTTTAAAAAAAAAGCTACCCTGTTACACATAAGCAATAGCAATAATTTGAACATGTCAATTTAATAGACACATGGTCATCATGGTGTAGGGTTACTGGAATACAAATGTAACATTCCCCTAAAACATTATTGCAATGCAACATTTTCAGGTCTAAGAACATGGCAGATCTGGCTGTACTGTTTATGTTCAGTATATACATCTTTACTAATCAAAGAAATACAGTATAGTAAAATACAACCATCATATCTTATTCTGGCAGAAGCACACTCCAGTAGATTGCACTCTATTCACTTCCAGATTTAGCACTTCATTCTAAAGAAAAAAAAGCAAACCAGCTGGATGCCAATCGAGTCTGTATTATTTATGGTCTTGAAGGTAAAGAATGTGACAGTGAAGGAACCCAAACATAATCTTTCCCATAGCTGGTTCATCTGTGCATAATCCAAGTAGTAGAGAAACACAATACTGCATCACTCCTATGTGTCATTTTAGCAGCTAATAAACACGCATAATATAGAAATGACATAATGACATGTCTTACAGAGCACAGGGACTATACAGTTACAGCAGCTTCAGCTCTTTCTGGATTGCAGCACAACCGTAATATAATAGTGATAGTCATCGCATAGAAATGGAAATGATTCAACTTTACTTCTCATTTCTATACGCTTTCACACTTGTTTATAGTACATGTACAAATTGGGTTATCAAACACTCCTTCAATATACAGTGCAAAACTAGCCATGTAGCTACTCTACATGGTTAGGAAAACAATTTTGATTGGGCATTTACTGCTATGGTATAGTGGTAGGGCATATTTAGTTCTACATAACCACTGGAAGCTATTGAAAGATGACAATTGAAAAAGTGTACTCTATTCATGTGTTCATATTTATCCATATACACAGTGAAAAAGATAAAGGTTTGAACTTTGTGATCTAGCAGCTGTATAACTGTCTCCCAACTTTATAGTATTTTTTTCTGTCCTACCAGATCGTTAACAACTAACGTTATCAAATACTGTTGTATTCTAATGGGGAGGATGCAGCAAGGAAACTCCCATCAGTCCTCCCCTCTCTAAAACAGCTCTGCTTGTACAGTAACTGTTTATTACTATTGTCATTGGACATTATTTTTGAAGATCTGTAAAGGGATTTAGTCAAGGATCAGCATGACTGATGAGCTCTGAATGAAAAAAAATGTTGTCAATATAGATCTGTAAATGAAAGCTGGTTGACTTTACAAACCCCAAGCTCTTCCTATCTTCCCTGGGTATGCTTGATATATATAAGTGCCAATGATTGTCAGCATTTGAATTTGTGCTGTTCTCTGCAGACCCTACAGGAATTGGCCAAGTCACTTCTTTATTTTGATGTTTTTGATGATGTTTGATGTTTTTCTGTGAATTGTGAATCCTTAGACTCAGAATTGCACTTTAACATCCTGATATAAATATTTTATCTTTATTGTACAGTACAAATAGGAGGGTCACTGACAGCTATTGTCGGAGCCTTTGGCTAATAGATCCATCTGTGTGACTACTAGGCTTGTTGTTCAGCTTTAGGCCTGTGTCAAATTTGACCTGCACATCAATCATTTGACCCAAAGCAAATAAAACCGAACATCAGTTTGATTCGGAGCCTAAGGCAATGACAGGTACATTGATTGTTGTGGCTGCCATCGTCCATCGGCTGGATTGGCAGTCAATATAGCTCACAAGGAGTCTAGGGCTGTATCGTTTGCTTGGGAACATTGGGCCCCATGGATATTTTTTCTACCCAAACAGAGAAGCCTCCAAAAGACCAGGGACGGTGTAACATTCACGAACACTCCTTGGTTAACATGCACTTTAGTCCACCAGTGCTATGTCAATAAGACTTTTCATAGGGGTTTGCAATGTGATCACACTGTATGGGACATATAAACAAATATAATACGTAGAGACTGTCAATCTGTGAATGGCTGCTGGATAAATTTAATGACCTACATGCTTCACCTGTCATTTGCTGAGGTATAACTGTCTGAATGGACTGTACACAAGAAGGTTTACCCCGTTGACTTCAGTTGAATTTGGCTACCCAGGCACCCAAACATTGGGATCAATTTGGACAAAATGTCAGAGAATCAAAGGCAAATTTGGCCAAGGCTAGTCACTAATTGTTTCTCAAGTATCTACCGTTCTGAGAGGATGGAGCTAAGTGTTGACAGGAGGTACTTTTGCCCAGGATGGAAACAACACTAAATATGTTCATTTGTGACAGAGGATAGGTCTTTTTTTTTAATTTCATGCATATATGTATATCAGAACTACATAATGATGCTACATATCGTAATTGTAAACCAAGAAAACAATATTACAAGAGAACCATAATAATAAAAGGACAATAAACATTTTACACTACAAACTGGTCCAATGGGTTTCCATCATGCTTTTCCGCTAAAACAAAACATTACTATTTGCACACAGCACATTTTATCCCGTTAATTCCAGCAATGACTCAGTAGTAATTGACAGCTTGAAAAGAAAATCAAGATGAAGATGCCTACAGTTTCTCTCCACCAGGAGCAATTGTACTGTCCATAATCTTTGGGTTAAATAAACAATACTATCTCCAGACAGCACAGGTGCTAAATGGCTGACAAGGGGCTCCTAAGGAGAGACAGACGGGCCGCCTCATTAAATGCTGCAGGTGTCAAAGCATCCATGTTGTTACACCATATTTTCAGCTGTATAGTACAAATTACAGTCACATAAACAAAGAACAGAAGATTAATGGCTGCTACCTCATACTTACAAAGCAGCTGAAACAAATGTTTTGGGGTTTCGCATGATTGGAGCCTGAAATCAGTTTCCTTTATTTCTTCCAATGGTTTCCATGTAGGTGGATTATTCTAGCTAGCTTGAAAGGAAATATGAAAGTCATATTGCCAAGGGAAGATTATCACATTCAGATAAAGTCATCATTGGATCACTTTGTCCTTTACTGTCACATAATTAAATACAGGTGCATATACTGATATATTTACAGCAACATTACTTATATTTATATGGCATCGACATATTACACATGGCTTTAGAAAGTCCATAGTCATATTATTGACTGTCCCCCAAAGGGGCTCCAAATCAAATGTCCTTACCATTATCATAAGTCAATACCGTGCTTTAAGGTCAAATTTCAGGGGAAGACAATAAACCCAACTCCATGTTTTTGGAATGTGGGGGGAAACCAGAGGAAACCTGAATAAACACAGGGAAAACATACAAACTCCTTGCACACAGTGTCCTCATCAAGATTCAAAGCTGTGACCAAGTGCTGCAAAGGCAAGAGTACTAGGGACTGAGTCAGCCATGCTGTCCTGCCACAAATGTCCTAATAATACAATAATTTATGTAACGGGCAAATATTTTGCTACAGCTTGTTGACTGTTGATCATTCTCCGGACTTATAAAGCCCAGTGTCATCCAAATACGTCTTGTTAGACCAGGCTTCCTGGGATCATCATCATGCTACATCATCATCCAACCTAGGCCCACACTACATTGTTACATAGAACAATACTTACACATTAAAAGTTAGCATCATACTATGAAACAGTAAGAAATAAGGACATTGAAGCATAGAGGTACTTGACTTATGTGTCCAGCTCTGGGACACCTACTATTGTGCCTAAAATGTTTTAAAATGTTGTCCAAGGTGAAGGACATTTCCTGGAACTATAAAGAAGTATTGCCTGCAGAAATGGTAGGAATCCGGTATCAGAGACAGTTTCAGACAAAAAAAGCCCTGAACAAATTGCTCAGTTTCTCCTACCCTTTAAATGGTTGATCAGCAAATCTAACACAAATTATACATTTGTTCTAAAAAGGTCTTGGGTATTGAAAAAAATGTGCATGGATTAAAAAAAACAGCTACAGATAATCTAACCTCAAAAGAAACACTATTCACCCTTCTGAGGAAGTGTTAATAAAGAAAAAGCATAATTCACACATGACACACATGCATGACATGTGTCTCCAGGAAATCCCATACAACTCACGCAGTAGCACATTACAGCAAAGTGATAAACTAAGTTCACACAGGATCAACATATAGTAATGTCATCTTAACAACATGTAAAAAAATATTATTTTTGGAGTTAAATTTGAAAATCTGCTGTATAGATATTAATTATTAAATCTATATACCTTGTCAAGCATCTTTAAATATTGCTGAACAGCTGTTCTTGGTAGAAACCACACGTATTATTTGATTTATCACCATGAAAGCTTTGCAGTATTTTGTTACAGACTATTGGATATTAGTAGAGATTAGCTGTATTTGTTTTCTTGTATATATTTCCTTCATATAAAAAAATAAATATAAATTGACATTTCATTTTGGGGATAAGCAGCCGGTTTACATAGCTTAGAATGAAAAGTGAATTATTACCAAAGTGTCAGCAAAGCCATAAAAGACTAGTAAGAATGGATTAATTAAAAAAAAAAAAAAAAGAAAATATACAAACTAGAAGCATATGGATTTCTAAACAAGTTTAGTTATTTTGTTAAATACAGTGAAAAGCTATCATATTGGTAATTAAAAAAATGTTATAAGTCAAAACAATATTGATTGTATAGTGATAATTGGTTGTAAAAGATCAAGTAAAGTAAATAAATAATGTCACTCCAGATGAAGGTGTAAGTTTATGGGCCTGGCCTGTAGCCTAAAGTAAGTCCAGACAAGCAGATAGAGAAAGCAGAGTTTCCAGCAGGAGGAAAGAGCTTGGGTCTGGTGGTAAGACATCCTGCTTAGGTAAGAATTTGTCTCAGTAAAGTTTATTTAAGAAAAAATAATCCCAATGTAAGGGTGATTTTTTTATTCATTTGCCGGGATGGTGATCTGAAGCCCCCCTGGGCACTTTAAGGGGTACAATAATGTAGCATGCTACATGCTGCAAGGCAAACTTTGGGTTTGGCCAGACTGTGCTGATTGTTAACTAGAATCTGAAGTCAACCCTCTGTATACACTGCACACGTTACAGTTCTTGTACCCACATACTTTATTTACCGTACCATAGCAAAAGGCTTACACATACATTTAAATGTCAGCACAAACATTTTTTAAAGTGCCTGGGGTGGCATTAATGGCTCAGTGGCTAGTAATTTACTTCTGCAGGGTTGGCCTTTAGGCTTGAATGCTGAACTGGACATTGGGAGAAACATGCAAACTTCAAGGAGTTTGCATGTTTCCCCCAAGTTTGTGTAAGTTTCTGGCTGTTCTGGCTTTTCCCACACCTCCAAACACATGCAATCAGGTTAATTGCCCTTGGTATAAAAAAATAGAAACCAAAGTGCAGGGTGCAATATGGATACATAATCTCAAACTTTTGAAAAAATAAAACTCCATTTTATATAAATATATTTAAACACAAAAAAAAGTTAGGTACCCATCAATCAGCAACTGCTGAAATAATGAAAACTTTAAAAGCAGCATTAAAATGTGAAATACAGAATTAACAGTCCAGAGTACAGAAAGAGGTGATGAAGAATAGGGAAATTGTTTGGAAAGAGGCAATTGGTAATAGGGAAAAAAAGCACAAAATATTAAAAAAGCAAGGGAGCAACAGGGAATGCACATTGCAGTACAGAAAGAGGAAGTGGGAATTAAGGAATGCACAGCACAGAGTATGGAAAGAAGCACTTGGGAATGGGGAAAACACAACAAAGAATACATAAAGAAGTGATGAGGAAAGGTAATGCACAGTGCAGTCACCGTCCGATCTTGCTGTCACCCTACTATGTATAAATTTTGGGGAGGTGCTGTACAGAACCTTTACCCAGCATTGGGTTGTACAGTACTATACTAGAATTATCATAGCTTCTAGAATCTAGTATTCCCACCAAAGGTTCTCTTTAAACCTGAATCTCCCTTAAAAGTAAAACTGAATATGTACTTGTAATATTTAAAATAGTTCCTCAGAAATGTATGAGTTAAGCTTCATCTGATATCTTGCAAAATTATTGCAGCTCAGTTTACTGATGTTTTGTGACCATAGATTGTATCTTTTATGGAACTGACAGCTGCAGGTAGTGCAGGGAAGAAAGCAGAAAAGAAAGTGCAATAATTCATTGCTACCAATAAACTTTCAGTGCATTCTTGTCAGATCACTGGCAGATTAGGGGCTTTTATTTGTGTTATGCTCACCCCTGTAGAATTGGCTGTTTGAATTTGAGTTCCTCTTGGTGAGGTGACTTTAGAGACTTACACCGGCTCACAGACCTGTCTCTTTGAAGTTTTAATATGAAAATCCAACGCAAAGGAGAGACGGAGAGGATAGCAGAGCATCGCACTACACAGTCCAAAAAAGTAAAGTCGCAAACACTATTGACACCTAAAACTAGATCCAAAAGGAAATATAACCTCCAAAAGCACCCTAAAGTCCAAGTCCTGAGCTCATGCAGGATCCTATCCTTGAAGATGTAGATTCCAGTCTGGGTCTGGCCAAGTCTTAGAGATTTTCTGGGCCGATCTGATCTCCCAATCTATTAGTATGCCATGGTTCCACGGATGAGTCTCTCCCATCTCTTGGTTCTCCAATTATTTAAACACTTTAAAACTACTCATCTAAAAAGTGTCAAAATAGGTAACAGGTCACAAAAAACTGCATCAGAGCAGTGATTGGCCATCACTTATACCTTCACAGATACCCCATGTAGAGAAACAGGCAACCAACTATCACTCTCCCACTGGAGATCCAAGCTCTAGAACTATCTAGAAACCTAACATACTTTAATGCTTGAAATTACCCAACCACACTGAAGGAGCACTGAATTCATTTCAAACTGAATTTGCATTGCTATACAAGTCAATGGAGATACAAAACCCATTTGAAGCAGATCAAATCCAGGTCAGAAAAGGCCAACTGGAGGTCACATGCACCTTTCAACAAACTGTCAGTATTCGCAGGATCATTCTCAAACTAATGTCAAACTTATGCCATAGACACCAAGCCAAAGCCCTTAAGTACTGACCTTTTATAGTTCATGCTGTGCCATGCAATTTTGATTGCCAGCTTCAAGCCTCAAATCTCTTTCAACAACTGACAAGTCTGTGAATGTATAGCGGGCTTCAGCGTTAAGAAGCAGTGATGCAGGAGACAGCAAAGAACATATATCAATCTGTCCTGTGTCAGATATAGCAGACTATAATTAAACAAAGCCTAAATGCTTTAATACAAGAAGAATTAAAGGGGAAGCAGGCCATCATGTCACTTGTGTCTTTCTGTCTCGGAGCTCAGATGTTCAAGGTGATAGCAAGTACTGGCAGGGACACAATTTGGAGAAAAAAAAAGATATGTAAGCCAATAAAGCAGATAAAGTGCAAGGCAATTCCCGAGTTATGTGAAAATACTGCAGATGTTTTCATTGGATTACATTAGCACCCATTAACCACTTGCTGCTTGTGAATTCTGTCCTGCCCTTTATAGCTTTGCTATAAAAGGATTACTGCAGGTTTTAGAAATCAGTAGAAACCCAATAAACTCAAAGCTTTGAATGGTCAGAAATGGTATATTATAGTACATTGGCAGGGCGCAAAAGCAGGTAAAAATAATGACTTGAAATAAATGTCGGGTTGCTAATAGACTGAGCAGGAGCTATTAGCCAAAATGTTAGGAGTTTGGGGTTTTTAGCTAAAGTATCTTTCTTTGATCTGTAACAAGGCAGTGCAAAGGGCAACTATTCACAGCAACCATTCAGAAACCTTCCCTAATCTTACTAAATTACGGTCAAAGCTGAACTGTAGTCAAAATACATACACGTAAACAACTAAAAAAACTGCCAAGGGATCTTTAATTTCTTTTTCAAGCTGACTTTTTATGCCATAGCAAGCAACACAGTCATATTCATGGTCTCCACTGCACTGTAAGATTGGACACGAGAGAGCAGATAGTGATTACTTTCTTCTTCTATCAGCTTATTAGCCATTAGCATAGGTTCAGGTCATTATAGAAGGCTGATATAAAGACAAATCCAATGGTTTACATGAATACATTTATAATTCATTTACATTTTAAAATATAAATCAGAATTTAAAATGATTGGTTACTATGGCTTGGTGCACATAACCTCTGTTCTTCCTGTTTTACCATGAAACCCTACATACTTTGTTTATACTAATGGACTATGGAGGTTAGTTTATTAGGTGTTTATTACGTCACGTAATCCCCTATTTTCCTGGAGGCCAAAACATATGGGGCAAAAAATAAAGGGAAATCAATACTTTTGGCTTGATACCAGAACAGGACTGGAGGAGAATTCTTCCAATATGGACACATGGTCTATTCCCTTGCTTTGCAGAGGTTTTTATCCCTTTGTTCCTGTGTGTCTTCAGGACAGAAATAAGAAGGTAATCTTCTCAATGGGACATAAATGGCCAAAAAATGCAGAGCAGGTTAGTGGATGGGGCAATTGAATGTGATAATTCTCTCTGCACCCCTAGACTTCTTAGCTGCAGCCTCTTAGACTTATCTTGACAGCTGTCCAGTTCCTCACAATTTTACTGTTCCTTGGGGGCAGAACAACCACAAAATTAGCTACTTTTCAATGTAGTTATCCAAAATGTGTAAAACATCACTTCTTTTTTAAAGTCCTGTTTCATTATTATCAGTGGCCAACCAGAAGTTGTGTGGTCTTCTCTAAAGCCCAATGGGACTTTGTTATAGTGTCAATTTATCTCCAGAACAAGGGATTTTAATTATACATAGATGGCAGTTTATGTCAAAGGCTAGGTATGACAGTAGTAAGCTTGAGTAATGGGTACAAAGCAATGGAATTTTGTAGATACTACGTTTTTCATACTTTGACACCCTTTGGAAATCTGGGTATAAGAAGAACATATAAACCACAGTCACAAGGGCCATAAAGCAACACTGCAGGGCAGCTATAAATATTTCTGTGATGGAAAGAGCCTCCAAAACACATATTATTGCATCTGACCATTCTATCTGACCATGTTGTCAGAGATCCACATAGGGGTTCTCTGCTGATAACAGGCAAGGAAGGGTCCTAAATTTTATCCTCGGGGTACCATAATGGCAATGTACTTCCTATGATGGCAATCCTAGCACTGCTGTGCTTATCACAGAAAAGACTTATAACAAATATTGAAAATATATTTATAAAAGTGAATCAATACTTGCTTCCAACATCATTTGCAGCATGCATTTCTCTGTAATGCTTTAAATCAGGTGTTTGGAATTCAGTAAACAGCTGGTTCCAGCTTCAGTTTGAGAGCCCTCCGGTTTTGCCTCAATGGCTTTGTAATTAATCAAGCATATCTCTGCTGGAGGCTTGTTCTATTCCAAATACTGTGCTCAAAGGGGACTCCCAGCACATCTGCCTGACCCTCATTTTGCACATATGCAACACAAAAAGACATTTGAAATCTAATTATCACTTACCCAAGCAAACTGACAAAGCATAAACCAAGTCTCCATTGTAAGGACAGCAAAATCCTGTTTGTCAACACATTATTGGCATTCTACAAGTACATCAATAATCAAAACTGCAGAAATGATTAAGTACATTCCCTAAAGCTTCCTTGTCTATTGCACTATGCATTAAAATGAAGAAAATGTCTCACTGCAGTATCTGGAATTTGTTTTTTTTTTTCTTTTTCTCTATCTGACTCCTCGTTATGCCTGCAAAATAAAATATGAATACATATATACTGTATGCATTACATTAAATCAAACCTGGTCAATCCAGACTCAGTATATGAAGACAACATACTTAAGTAGGGTTCACCTACAGCAAAAACTGAATGTTGAATCAACAAGTAGATCTGCAGATATCAGACGGTAAGATGGTAGCTGTAACTAGACTGAGGGTACTTACACATAAACAAGTTTTTTGTTTGCCCAGCAAAATGCAACTAACAACTAGATTGGACCCCAATCATGTTGATTGTTGTAAATAGTATTGTTGTCATTTTCTGTCTACCCAAAGATCCTGGGCGGTAGGCAGGAGGTCAAACTGCTGGTGGCCAGTGTTGACTGCATTGCACTTGTCACAGACAAAATATACAAAAAAAAGGTAATAGAATAACAACAAAGTTAATGTTTGGCAAATGAGGCATACATAATCCCCTAAAACATTTGTATAGATTTTAATTCCACTTTAATTTGAAGTATTCCGGAGTATGATTCTATAATGTAATAAAAAAATTCCAAAATTCTGTAATAACCCGCATGACAATGCTGTTCGAGACACAGCCTCCTTAAGAATAGGGTTAATTTACAAATGAACCAGGATACGTGCCGCTTGCCTGCACAGAACAGGCCTCACTGTCTCTATGCTCTGCTGCACTGATCTTTAGTGTTGCTAAGGAGTAAATGAAGATAGAAAGAACGGGCATTTTTCATAAAAATACAATTTACAATTATGGCTTCAGTCATTTACCGGGCTATTAACATTCATCAAGGTCAATAAGGACGTACTGGCATTACTCCTACAGCCTTTCCGTAGCAAGAAGTTTGCTGATGCATTTGGCCGTTATTTTAAACCTTCACCTTGTTTTACTGATGAGAAGACACAATTGAACCATCAGCAGTTTGTAAAGAGCAGATATTTATAGTGTTGGATACATAAACAAAAAAGTATAATAAAGAACATGATACAAGTAAAGCATAGCAAGTGTTACAAGTTAGGCAAATCATTTTAGAGTAAATAACATTTTAAAGTGTAGGTGATATAGGTGCAAGCTGCCCTGCCCATATATAACTAATGTTTGTACTCATAAATGGAAATTTCAAGTTGCTATTTGTACTTGCTGGATTTGGTGTAAATACATACTGCAGGTCGGTTCTAGGTTGCCATAAAGATATTGTGGGCTTTGAATGTATTTCTGTACCAATGAAGGAGAATATGGCTACCTCCAAAGCATGTCTGCTCTGAATTTAATTATTTTGTATATATGTTTTAGGTTAAGAGTTTAGTTTGGAGTTAGAATGCAGTACCAGTACGGAGTTTAGAGTAGTGGGTTTTATTATGAGTACCATAGGTTAACCCCTATTACCTTCCTCCTAAAACTGCTTACATTGGAACAAATGAGTCCATTTGTTTCTCCAATTTTTTTTTCAGACATATGTTTGTGGCAGTGTTGCCAAATGTTTTTTTAGCTACATGCAGCATCCATGAATGGTTAACTGATTCAACTAAATTGTGTAGCTTCATATACAAGTTAAGAAAACAAGCACAACTTCAAAATGCAAGCAAACACCAGCACAAGTGTGTGCAAAAGCTATATACACATGTCAGATAATAGTTGCCCAAAACAAATGGTTGTGCTGACCTTGAGCAAAAAATTGACGTGTACAGTGGTCTCCTGATTGTATTTGAACGACCGATTGGTGCATTCCTCCACTCTCTAATGCACATAACAAGCCTGATTTATTACAGCTCTCTAAGGCGGGAGAGGATACACTTTCATCAGTAAAGATGGGTGATCCAGCAAACCTGGAATGGATTTCATAAAAGGCATTTCCTATTTGTTAGAAATTTTTTTCAATCCTGGACCAGATCCATTCTAGGTTTGCTGGATCACCCAGCTTCATTCCAGTCTTGGAGAGCTTTAATAAATCAGGCTCAATGTGTGTAAGCACAAGGCTTCATACCTGAAAAGGCCCTGTGATTAGTACCTGTTTTTGCTCCCGGTGCATACTGGCACATGGGAATGATAAACAATGTGGTTTTTGACCATCATAGCATGAAATCCGAGCTTCATCTCATTCACTAAGCTGGGTGAAAATGGCCTTGCTAATTTATAATTTGCTTGCTAAATAAACAGTGTAAACATCTTTGGAACCCAAACCCAACTGTCTCCAAATTACACTGTAAATGACTATATAATGCCAGAGTTAACCTGGCAGGTCATTGGAGATCACTACAAGTTTTCCACATCTAATAGAAGAATATCAAATTAAATAACTACCATGCATTATTCCTTTACAGTTTTACCAATCAGTCAATTATGGTTTTACCCTTTCAGATCAGGGAACATTTACATATAATCACTTCCATCACAAATCTAAAAAAAAGGGTTTAATTTTCACGGGATTATACAAATCCTTCACCCCTATGGACAACCGAGCATCAAGAACAGCTGGTTTATAGCACAGACACAGCCTGAAACATAAAGCTATTTATTCCTGCTGGTACACAGCTTTTTCAAGCTTGTTAGTGCTCATCAGTGGAAGATACAGAAATCAGAATTACAAACAGCAAGGCCTACAATGCAATGTGATTCCATTACATTCACAATATTTTAGCACAAAACATATTTATAACTTGAAATGAACTAAACTAAAACTAAGCAGGTGATGTCCCTTCTGCAAATAAAAAAAAACTTTCAAGCTTGTTTTCAATCATTTGCACACTGAGCTGTGCATGTATGTATGATGCTGGCATAGCTGGCTGCTGGGAATGCATTAGGCCCCATGTGCATGCACTGTAGTTGCAAATTACAGCATGGCTGAAGAATCCTAATCGGGAAAAAGTCCCGATGAGGATGCTGACAACAGAGTGATGAGTGGTCAGTGTGCCCTAGTGGGGACTTTAAAGAGGAAGTAAACTCAAAAGTGCCTAAAACAAAAAAAAATACACTTACCTTCAATCCCGCAGTGCAGTCGATCGGGATGTCTTTCATCGGGTCTCGCCTTATCCATCTCCGAGCCAGCATGGCGGGTGGCTCCATCTTCTCTTATTCCCCGGGAGGATTTGGGCTCCCATTCCCATTTGCCTAGGCAATTGAGAATTAGAGGGCAGTGCTGCACACTTTTTTAAAAAAAAAGTGTGTTGCACTTAAGAAAACCTATACACACAGAATTTTTTTCCTTACATATAAGTTGTCTACCCTTTTATGCAAAGTGAAATTTCTGAGTTTAGGTACGCTTTAAGCTTTGTCAACACTGCAAAGGTAAATTCTGCTGTTGTCAATATAAGAAAATGTTCTCACAATCGTGGCACTTGTGCATGTATGCAGACAGCAGACTATTGGCAAAAAGGTTCTACAGGAAATATGCAGCACTGAATTGCAAAAAAAGGGATCAAAAAAGGTAAAAAAAACCCCAAAAAACTAAACCTAAACTAAACTTAGGGTTTAGGTATACTTTAAAACTAAACTCCAGTGAAATGAAAAATATACCTTTTCACTGAAAGGCTCTCTCAGCACCTCAATTGATCATTTTTAACTAGGGAATTTTTAATAAGCATTTTCTGTTTATTTTATCCTTCATTCCCACAGCCTTCCCCCAATCCATGCAACCAGTGCATCCAAAAGAAGAAGTGAGCATCGGGTGCTGGGGGAGGAAGGATAAAGGTGAGTAAAGGAAGTCCACCTAGACATTTAAGGCATTTAACCCTTTAGTTAACCCTATAGTGTTGAGTTTGCCTTCAATTTCCCTGGAGCTAAACATTAACCTTTTAGAAGCATCTTCCACTGAGCAGAAGATATATGATGCCTATTTTCCTATACAGACAATATCATTATTACAATTTCAGAACAGAACAAAGTCAGCAGAAGATCATATTATTAAAGGCTCATATTGACAGATATAAAGCAGCAGAAACACACCACTGCAATGTGCAATAGTTCAGACTGACATTGATAAATCGCTGTGAATTTAGGATCCAAGTCAACTCTACATCAAGTCCTTGGCACCTGTTGACAATAATTTTCAAGATTGAAATCTAGTTCTTCAAAACAAAAAAAAAAACTCAACATCATCCTTCGTTATCTATTTTTTACAAGTTCATCTTACCCCTATTGGCTATTTTGATTTGATTAGAATGCCTTGATGGCACTTTAAATGATGCTGCCATTTGGAAATAGGGCTATTCATATTTAGAAAATTGATCAGTGCCGAGAATGTGCTTCGGTAAGTTATTACAAGGCCGGCTACAAAATGCATTAGCAGTAAATGTTTTGCAGATGATGTTGTGACAAGCCTTTTATATACTCCGTTATGAGATGTGGATATTGCTATGAACAAGTATGTATGCTCATATTTAATACATGAACCTGAGGGGGCAACTATAACTCTACTTATAGCCCCCCGCAGACGAAGGCGAACGTATCTCATCTAACCGCACACTCCAGCTCAGCTTCCGCAGTGTCAGACTCTGTAACTAGAATAATGACAGAATCTAATATACTCTCCATAGAGTTTCATGCACGAAAACATCCTGTCATCATCCTGCTGTCTTCCACTAGTAGTTGTTTATGCTTTAATTATCCCTGACTCTTGAAATTAATAAAACAGAGCCTCTTAATTAATATGCATTGTATCTCAAAGTGTGTCTGGTTATGAAGTACATATGATTCCACTGAACTCCTGTCAACTTAACAGATGAGCCCCAGGAATCCAAAATTTGCAAATTATCCTTAATGAAGAATTCATGTGCATTAACTCCTTCTACATAGAACAGCAATATCTATTTATGCCATATGAGCTGTGCCAGCTCCCACTAGCAAAGTGTTAATAAGTGAAGTGTAATATCCTACAAAATATCATCTAAAACTGGATATTCAAATGACGGATTCTAGTCTGCTCTGCTTTTAATTGTAGTAAGATTTCGCCAAGATTGCAGATTTAGAGCAGTAATAGAATCCAGTGCTTAGAAACTGGATGACTGATGCATTTAATATGTGGTGTGTAAATGAAGCCGAGTCTATAGAACTTGCTTGATATATTAGTTCCTATTTTACTGCACTTTTCTCTCTGTAATTCAAACCATGGTCCTTCAAACTGGCTGTGAGTCAGATGGCTGAACTAAGAAATAATGTCATGTCTGCATTTGCTGTTGATAGCCGTAATAAAAAATCAGCTATTCTTATCAACAGTCATTTGAAAAAAAAGTCATCATGTCTTAATGGAAGGCAATACCCAGAATATATAAGCATCTGGTTTTAAACAGTTAACTGCAGGTGCAGCAGGGTGTAGGTAGCATGGATTTAGATATGAGCTAGCATAACATTTTATGATACCACAAGCAAAGCCACATTTGCTAAGTACAGAACTGCCAGAAGGGTTCATACCTATGGTCCTACAAAGGTGGTCATTACACAGGAAAGTGAGGCAGACAAATATCATTGAAATAACAGGAAGAAAATATGAAGCCCAAATTGTAACCATCTCCCCCAACTTAGCGAGATATTAAAGTGCTCATTAGAATGAAACCAAACAAAAACTTTGCTTATGCATCCTTACATTAATTAAACTGTATGTTTGCTGTAGTAAACTGACTAGCAGGTAAAGCTGCATAATCTGTATTATTTGCTAATCTTACCTTTCTGTTGCAAAATATGCCTGAAGCCAGTCTAATATGTCAATGTTCCATATTAAAGGAAGGAACGCAGGAAAGCAAACCTGTCTTATTGCTATGTGAATCTAATGAAACTAAACACAACTTGCCGGAGTAAGGGTATTGTTTGGTTCCCGTAATACTTATGGCACCCCTTAAATGGCAGTGCCATGGGGTTTGTACTTTATCCTATACATTGTAAATCAGTTTCATGTTAACTAGAATAGTGTTTTTTCCTTTTTTGAAACCCTTGAAATAACTTTCAGGTTTTCAGGGAATCCCTACTTTAATTACTATATCCGCAGATCACAGAATATTAGTGTAGTGATCAATAGGAAGAATTCTTCTTACATTGTTGGCCATTGGAAAGAATGTCACCCTTATAGATAGCCAAAAAGATCATTGGTATCCAATTAACTGGCCTGAGATTCATTCGTTGCTCAAGGAACCTCAAGCAACCTCCAGTAGAAGGAGAGAATAAGTTGTGGGTCCCCAGGGGATAGATAGAGGGATAGGATTGCCCAGTCAAAAGAATTGAATAATGAAAAATTAGAAGAAAGGGAGGCCTTTTAAGTGGCAACACTGCAAAATAAATTGTCTTTTAATGGCAATATGCAGCAGAAAAAGGGGAGAGGTAAGAAAATATCAAAGAAAAGTGGGAAAAAAATAATTTTGTAGTACATAGTTCAGATCAATTACAAAGTAATTGGTGGAAGCAGTGAGAATGGCACTTTTTGGTGTCTACATACCTATGTCTTCTCAAATGTTTTGGTTAAGGAGCTCCATCATCAACAAAAGGCCAGAGGATCAGGAAATATATATAAAAAAGGGGAAAGGTAAGAAAATATTTAAAGAAAAGTGGAAAAAAATGGTTTTTAAAGAATTTCTCAACCAGGGTTCTTCTGGAGGTTGAATAATGAAAAAGAAGAAGAAAGGGAGGCCTTTTAGGTGACAACAATGCAAAATAAATTGTCTTTTAATGACAAAACAGTATTCTTTGCTATACAGAGTCCACCTGTGCTTACAAATGTATTTCAAAGTATATTGTAAGTTAGAGTTTTGCCTCAATGTCTCACTCTCCCAACATGTTTCGCCATCTGGCTTCTTCAGGGGATTTGGAGACTTGAGATTGGTAACCTGTAACCTCCTTGTATGCAATATTTTAAAGCCATCACTTTTTTTCACCTCCATTGTTCATTAAAAGACACTACCTCACAAATGGATTTATACCAGTCTCCAAATAATCCCCTGAGGAAGCCAGATGGCGAAACGCATTGGAAGAGAGAGACACTGAGTTAAAACTCTAACTTACACTATACTTTGAAATACACTCATTTGTAAGCAAAGATGGACTCTGTATAGCACAGAATACTGTATTTGTCATTAAAAGAAAATTAATTTTGCAGTGTTGCCACCTAAAAGACCTCCCTTTCTTTCTTTTCATTATTCAACCTCCAGAAGAACCCTTGTTGAGAAACACTACTTTAAAAAATCATTTTTTTCCACTTTTCTTTAAATATTTTCTTACCTTTCCCCTTTTTTCTGATATATATTTCCTGATCCTCTGGCCTTTTGTTGATGATGGAGCTCCTTAACCAAAACATTTGAGAAGACATAGGTATGTAGACACTAAAAAGTGCCATTCTCACTGCTTCTACCAATTACTTTGTAATTGATCTGAACTATGCATGTCTACAGATTCCTATACAGATTCATGGTAAAAAATACTACAAAGGAGATCTGTCCACCTTAAAGTTTTTTCTAACTTTGTCAAGAGAAAGACTCTAGAATCAGATGTTGACCTCAGATGTTGACAGTTACTTGCTGCTGACCACCTGATGTCATGCTAATAACAAGTCTATCTGCTTTGTTCTCATTGTACATACAATATATATTATCCCAAGGAAAAAAAACTGTTACTGTGCACCATTTTTAGCCATGCAAACTTCTTGATACACTTTTTTTGAAAATTGATCTAAAGATTATATTTGGAAGGATAAGGCTGTGGGGTTGTGGTAGGTGTACTACATAATAGATGTCTGGCCAGTTCTTTTTGGAAGCAGAATTTTTTATGATATAAATAGACAAGTATTGCTGAATATTTTGAAGAAGTTACTACTTGGCAATACTACCTGGAACTTTTCAGTCATCATAACTTAAATGTATGAAACACAAACACATTATATCACACAAGCATAACCCAACCTTGGAAACCTATTATGTGATATACTGCCAAGGGCAGCCAAAACTTTAGAGATACTCATCAGTGCTAGTAACAAAGTTGTTTATGGAGTTTGGAGTGGAACCTCCTTGCAGTTGAGCTGGGGAGGAAAACAACAAGAGTGCAGTTTTTTTAGTTTCTCTTCGTGAAGTGAAAAGTCTTGTTTAAATAAACCTTTATGATGTCCTTCCTAATCTATGGGGCATAAGCAATGTTTACAAAGTACAGTAAAATAAAATGAACTGAGTAGAATTACTTGCTGCAAGCTCATAATACACCAAGAGAGACTCATCAAAGACAATGGAGTATTGAATTCCATTTAGAGTCACTCTGGGAACATGGCACTTAGAGAACATCTTTTTAATGGCCCAATGAGATCTTTACAATGGAAGTAATTACTGTTATGAGAACATTCCTATGTAACACATACACATGGGATCTTATTTCTAATCCTCATATACTTTATAATTATTTAAATCCAAACCTCAACTGTCTTGACTCCTTTAGATGTAAGTAACGTGAAAAGTCTGAAGTCCCTTGTGGATATTTGTTACAGTATTGCTGTTTAAGCAAAGCATTGGAAACTTCTGGCACAGATCCCAACCCCTAAATAGTTCAATCTCATGACTGTACTTAAACTTCTTACACATGCATCAATTTAAAAGTCCAACTGATTAATAATGTTGTCTTTGGTAATGCATTTAGCTTTGAAGAATATGCAGAGCACACAAAAACAAACCTGTGTTTTCACTAATTGGCACAATTATGGGTATTATCTTCCTACACATTTCACTTAAACAAAAACGGTATTTAATATACATGATGCTCCTACAGCACAGTCATAAATATACATGTCGGGCTATTTAGATTATATATCCATTTACAATTTTCCAAGAAAATGTCCAATGGTAATGTTTTTTTATTTGATGTTACAGGGGTCACTTTTAATTTGAATGGCTTTACAGTCTTCAATGTAGAAGTAATGATTGCCTACAGTATTTAAGTTTATTAGTATTTAAATAATTATTTTTTTCCAGATAATAATGTTTCATAAAATTACAAGTCAATTTGATCTGTGCCCGGCTAGATTGCAATGGACCATCAGCAAATAGATCAGAGGCAGTTATGTGATCTGATGGTTTCCTCCAATGGAATGTACATGTGTTATACTTCTAGGGTGTTCAAAGACAACATCATCCTATTTAACAGCAATGCCTGAACTGGATCACTCATCTGAAAAGTTAAACTAGAGCCGAGATGAAAGATTAAGGTTTTGGTAAATAGTATATTCTGCAAAAACAAATGGAAATTGTATTTATTGATATAGCGTTGGAGGTTTGGAAAACTTTAGAGATATTATTGCTGGCTTGACAATCAACGTACATAATTTATAAGAAAGATGACATATAAAACACATACCAGTGTAAAATAATACTAACTCAGAACACTTGGAACTCTAATATCTTCTATGAAATTCCAATCGATATCCCAAACTGGTAGTTAATGTTCAGGTCACAATCATAAGATTACTGCTTTTGGTAAATTCTGCTAAATATCAATAATCTTTAAAACCTACAATCCAATGATTTCTATGGAGTATACATTTAAACAAAAAGAGGAAATGCTCAACTCCTTTAGTAAATCAACCCAAAAGTGTTAAGTAAACATTGTTGAGCATTAATCATGGTAGGAATTTTTACTGCCTTGTGATATTAAGTGAAAAAAAAACTTTGTATTCTAATTTAAAGAAAAATTTAAATTAGAATACATTTTAAAAAGGATGTGAAATTAAAAGGAACCACGTCCACACAATTATATACATACACATACCCAAGATGTTTATCCGTTGAACGGTGAACAAGGGGGTATTGCTAAACATGTTTAAATGGGGTCATTATTATTAATGGTTAACTCCAAACTGATATGTTTTAAAAGTTTTAGTATTGGTTACTTTTTACAACTTTGACTAAAAGTTTTTGCCGTTTCAGGCATGACAACAGTTTTAAGACTTCACACTTTTCACATTTTTCATCTTTTAATTTTTATATAAAATGGGAATTATATTGTCTTTGTGGGCAGCATTTTCACTTTTTTATAATATAGATTGTCTGCCTTAGAAAAATATATCATGCTTAGAGTGTAACAAATTTTAAAATTACATAAAGGAGATAAACTAATGCAAAATTAAAATTGGTATATGGTAAATTCAACTGATCTATACAATTAAAGCTTTGATATATTCAAAGTGAATCTTAACCCTTTTATATGCACCTAACTCTATTCGGCCGCTGATGCTAATTGATTTTTAGCCATCTTGATTGGCTGGGGTGGGAATTCATTCAGTCCTGCCAGCCGCAGTGGAAGCCGGGATGTGCCATTTTCCCAGCAAAGAACTTTTGACAGAAGAGATGGTGATCAGACAGGTAAAAAAATGTTTGTTGCCTTTCCCTTTCTGCAATAAAGCCCTGCCTGATAGAATTTTTTTAAAAGTTATATTGTAGTTTTGTTTTACAAACACCTTTTCCATTCATGATATCTATCATGCTACTTTAGTGAAATGATCCAAAAACACAATCCAAAACACAAACACCTATTTAGAAAATATATTTTATGCATGGCAATATTTAAATGAAAGACAATAGCCAACTGAGATGAATATGAAACACCAAATTGTGTTTTTAAACTGCACACTAGCTTATAATAAATATGTAATGTATACATGGAGAGAAACATCAAAAACACTGCACCCATGTTACCCTACAAGGGCAAAAATAAAAACATCATAGTCTTTCAAGCTAAAATTTTTGTTATGTAAAGATTTTTTTTCTATTGGTAAATTATTATGTAAAATTGTATATGCATCTTTGTTAAAAAGAGAATAGATATTTGCCAATCCTATAATAGCTGATTTTATTCCTTTATTTAGAAGCCTTTGTTATGCAGGACGGGTTCAGGTTTGCACATGTAGTCCGCTTGTCCCTTAAATTGTTTCCAATATGCAAATGTAGATTTTCCTTTAAAGGACTTCATAGACCTTTCAGTGTATAATACAAATCTCCATGCTGTGAAACAATTGTTTTCACAACAATATAATTTAAGCAATTTTCCAAATCATTCATCTGTTCAAAACTATTGACAGAAAAAGATTTATTATGGTTGGAAGTCAAAGAAAAAAATAATTTCAGGGGCAATCACAGGTTTAGAGAGAGAGAGAATAATAAATATGTATATTGTGTAACATATGTGTGGTGTATGTAATGAGATGTGCTACAGTGCATGTACACCATCTTTTAATTTCTTGGAAAAAGTTGATTCCCAATATACATAATAAAACTATTTATGTATGTTTTCCAATGATAAGCTGGTTAGATTTATTGTCAAACCTGTCGTGATCTTTGTTTTCAATAATTTTTATTACATTTTCAATTTTACATTGAAAATGAAAAAGCTGGAATGATATCATACAAACATCCAAAATAAATAATCAATACAGCTTATGCCTTACTGAAAATGCTGTTAAAAAAAAAAGTGCGGTAACATTCATGCACTTAACAAAAACAAACTAAAACCAAACCAAGTTTGCCCAAAATACAGTAAACAGAATACAATACCATTACAGTACAGTGACCTTTAGTGAAATATTGAAAGGACCAAACACCCATGACATGTCACCCCCTCCACCAGTAGTTCAGTGTTACCAGCCATTCAGCAATATCTGAAGCATGGAAGGCATAGAATACTGGATCCAAGGATCCCATACTACAGAGAATCTCTGATATGAATCTGTAAGAGAACTTGTTAATTTCTCATTAATCAACATATTACCCGTTCTAAGGTTCACTTCATGAAAGCGTATTAACTGTTTCTTCCAATTACTCGCTATCACCTGCATAGCAGCCAAAAAACATATATACACAAATGAATTTGTTTATTGGTGAGCCGGGCTGGTTTAAAATGTAATAGGGCCGTTGTGATCTTTGCCTTAAACTGCACACATACATTGTGATCACTTTGGGTAAACTCTAGCATTTGTTGTGCTCCAACATCATTCAGTACTGAGCAATGTTAGACCACCCAATGACTTTCAGGAGCGACTGATATTCTTTTTTAATAGGAAGGAAGCAGAAGGGAGTTTCCCACCCATCCTCCTCCCTCTTTTCTCCATAGAACAAACAGGCTTCCTAGTAGCTGCTTTTTACCATCACTCAAAACAAACTATTACTAGAATGACATGGATTGAGTGTCCTTATAGAACAGTGTTTCTCAAACTTTTTACCATGGCAGAACCCCTTGATAACTTTAATATCTTCAGGGTGCCCCTGTTGTAATTACTATACTCACAACTCACAGTAAATTAGTATAGTGGTCAGTGGGAAGAATGTCTCTTACATTGGTGGTCATTGGGAAGAATGTCCCCCTTACTGGTATCCAAAAAGATCATTGGTGTCTCTTAAACAGGCCTGAGAGTCACAAATTGCTCATTGGTTAAGGAACCCTTAAAAAACCTCTGAAGGAACACTGGTTGAGAAAAACTGCATTAGATCTTTATAGTTTAATCCCATATTTGCCTCGTCCAAGTCTTATTGCTTTTGAATACTAGTCATATCTATTGCAATAATTGCTTAACTGAATTCAAATTTCCTTATGGCTGAATGTTTTTGCCTAGAAGAATATTGTTTTAGCCATCCAAGCCAACTGTTCATTGGCAATTGTTTTCCTTTAGTCAACTAGTGGGCTTTACCTGTTTAGTGGGCTTTAGGTTTGTTTTTTATAGCATCAGCTTGACACTTTCAGAATTCATTGACAGGTGGATTAGACCTGCACTTGACCATCTACTGAACTGGTGAACATTTGACCTATTTCAATTGGTTTTTGCATCTATTGTCTCTCTTGTCTTGTATGGGAATGTAAAACCCATTTAAAGCGCACCAAAAATGATGCAACTCTTCTATCTGCGTTCCATCATATGGTGTCGCCATCTTCCTTCTCTTCTATTTCCAAGAGACGATTTTTTGCCATCTTGATTAGCTGAGCTGGGACGACTTAACTCCTGCACAAGAGTTCTTTCATCCCTGGAACACACAGGGAAGTTGGGATTGCCAGGCTTCCCTAGCAAGCACTACTGAGCTACACATGCTCAGCTTTTTTTACATTTCCCTGATGTGATCAGGTAGGTAAGATGGATTATTACAGAAATGACATCACATATCTTTTCTAGAAAAACCAGCTGCCTGATCCTGTATTTTGTAAAGTGGGACTTTAGTGTAGCTCCGCAACACAGACTCTTAATGTCACCCTAAAATACATCAGAGCCACTCAGGACATTGCAAGACTGGAGCAAAAATGTTAACGGTTTTAGGTCTACAGACCCAGAATTGATGAATAGTAAATACACATAATAATACAGATGGGTGCAAGGGCAATGTGGACCCATATGGATAATTTTGAGAGGCAAAGTAATCGGCTAATAGCTTTCATTACAACAGGAATGTACTACTAACAGCAAGATGATATGCAGGAATCTTGGTGTCACACCTGGAAATCCTGCAGCTTTAAGCTAATGCCTTTGTTATCTTTGCAGAAATCTCACCCTGGAAATAATCAAATCCATATTTTCAAAATATGTTTTTTTAACAAGTTGAAAAACAACTGTGAATTGTGCTGTGTATACTCTTCACCATGAAATGCCATTTGCCAAGATATATCCCATTAAATGGGAGGGATACATTAACTTTCACAACATTCATTAAAACACTGGGCCATGGATTTGAAAACACTTATCAGTTTATTATACCTTTTTTTCCCATTCATACTGTTTTAATTACATAGCCAACACCAAACAGCCCAACTGATAGCAGCTGCATATTTTATTTCTATTAATAAAACTAATTCTATATTAGGTGAGGGGGGGATGTTAATATCCACCATCATAATCAACCACTTTACTATAAAGTACCTATTAACTAATGCTAAATTATAATGAAGAAGCACTGGAAGTACATTTGACATCCACATAAATATCAAATGAATGTGCTTTGATCAGATGTATTATAACGAATACAAAATGAATTGATAGCGATGGACCTCTTAAAAGGTTTCCTGACAGTGTGAGCAGAATATATTTTCTTTTATGTTCTGCCTAGGAAAAAAAGTATCTTCCTCTGTTTGACCACGCAACCAAAATGATAACGCCTTCCACAAAACTCTTTTACATTTTAATTCACATATACACTCAAAAAAAAAATATTATTATTGTTCAATAACTGCTACGCTAAACAAACATTAAACAAATGCCAAAAATGCATTTGTATAAATGTCTCTGGCCTTCCCATTGACTACTATGAGCAGATGCTTGCCAGATCTTGGCAATGGCTTCCAAGCGGGTAAACTGGTAGAAAACTGTGCACTCTGTTGTTCGTGGAAAAAAAGCCTTATTCTCCCCTTAAAAGCAAACACTCACTTTTATTTGCTTCCTCACCAATCTGTTCAGCTTCTGAGAATGAAATGAAATACCTACAACATATGGACAAGCATGTGACTTCCCCCCTCCCTTACTTGGATCAGGAGTGTCCCCTAGGGTCGAAAAGTGTCCATTGGGGGGGAATGGCTTATCACACTAGCAAGATGGCCGCGTTTTAAAACAGGTCTCGCACCAGACCAGGACCAAAACGCTAATTTGGCCACAAAAAGGTCATATGGGCAAAAATACAAAAGGGACACCTGTCTCTAAGCATCCATGCAACATCACCAGATAACAGCCCCGCAGTTTGCCTGAAATCTTCAGATCTCATAGAGCAGAGTCAGAAGAAAAGTTTCCTTTGCACAGTATAAATTCTAATAAGTTGCTTTGCACTTTATACAAGGATCCTACTAGCACTCGGACATAGCACTGCAGGAGCAAGGAAAGGTGGGTATGTGCTTCATTGGAGGAAGCAGTTAAAATTTACCGGACTATATTATTTACTTACAAATAGGCAGCACAGTTGGCTCAGTGGTTAGCACTCCACTGGCCATAGCAGCACTAGGTTTCAAGTTCGTATCCTAGCTAGGACACTATCTGCAAGGAATTTGTATGTTCTCCCTGTGTCTCTTGGTACTCCAGTGTCCTCCCACATTCCAAAAAAAAAAACAGGTTAATCGGCTTTCTTTCAAAAATTGTCCTTGGGCTACAATAATACCATATGACTATGGTAAGGACATTAGATTGTAAGCCCCTTTGAGGGACAGCTAGTGATATGACTATGGACCTTGTAAAGCGCTGTGTAATATTTCGGCGCTTTATAAATACTGGCTAATAATAATAAATATTAGAGTGTGATTTTCCATTGTTTTCATGGTCTTGGGCATAATGACCAAGATGTGGTTTGCCTATCTCTAAAACAAGGATGCACTTTTGTTTTATGTGTTTGGGTCTGTATAAAGTCAGTGTATACAATAAGTTACATTGGCTGGTGGCTTGTGATTACTGTGTGAACATACATCTGAAAAAATAATACAGGTCAACAATGCAGGAGTACCTTAGCCGTCTCTCCATGTTTTTTTGTATCTGATTTATTTAATCAACCCTTTTGGGTTCTTAACTGAATTCTGTTGTGTGAGGATAAGAAAAAGAAGAAGCTGACATGAGAGTGCAATGCAAGTATGTCAAGATGTCTTTGGTTTTCGGACCAAGTCACTGTGACCAGATCATGCAATCACCTGATCTTTAGATTAACTGATCCATGGGAGAATATAGCACTGTAGAATGAGAAATAAAACTAGACAAACCCTAACATTGTGCAAATAGGCAATTAGTGCAAAAACAGTATTCTAAATCTACCATATATAGCCCTGCACAATGTGGAAGTTGACTTCTTATCAGTTCCTATAGGTTAAAAGGTATTAATTCTCATTTCTACACTATTCAGTAAAACTCAGAGAGAAATTAATGAATTGACTGCTTGTTCTTTTTCAGTTTGTTTTGTTTTTTTAATCTTTATATTTTTACAGAAACTACCACATCTCTGAAACATGATTTTATCATCTTGGTCCTTCATTTTAGTCTAATAAACAGTGAGTCCTGTCAAGTCACATTTTTCTCCACTGGATGCCTCAATGCTAATTTGCACAAGATTTGAAAGGGAAGCGTTGCATCTGTTACGCAATATTAACAAGAAATGCCAAGCAGAGGAGGAAGAAAATTCAATGAAGGTGGCATTCCGCCAAGGAAAGAAACTACACTGAACAACACAGAGATATAATAACCAGTTTAACAGGGAGCTACATCCTTAGTATGTATTTTTTTATCTGTAATTGACAAAAACAGGTCTTTTGTGGCTGTAATTTTGAAACAGATCAATACAAGAGGTCACATACTAGTTTGTGGTGATGAAGCTGCCAATTCTTTTATTGCTAGGTCTAAGATAACTTTTTGAAACAGTTTAAATGTCTGTGGCAACAGATACAGTTTGAAGAAATACAGTTGTAAATATGAAAGAGAGAGAGAAAGAGGCCCTAATTTATTAAAGCTCTCCAAGACTGAAGACGATACACTTTTATCAGTGAAGATGGGTGATCCAGCACACCTGGAATGGATTTTTTTTTTTGGTAGCAAATGTTTTGAATCCTGGACCAGATCCATTGCAGGTTTGCTCTATCACCCAGCTTCACTGATGAAAGTGTATTCTCTCCAGCCTCGGAGAGCTTTAATAAATCAGGCCCAAAAAGAGCGATAGAGAAAACAACATTGCTGATCACAATGTTGACTGTAAATCAGTATAACCGCCACTTATCCATAATGTTTTCAGGTTCATTATCCAAGCACTTATACCATGTACCAATCTTTAAGGTTTTTTGATTGTGGTTACTGTAAGATAGGTCTCACATGATACGGTTGTTCTGCAGCTCATCACCCAACATTTGGGCACAAGGATTTTTAGTACCTAAATCAAAAACTAATTTAGTCGTTCATGTTGTCTCAACATCACTGATTCCAAGGACTCATCATCAAGAAAACCCTTAACCTCTCTGTCTTTTTAGGAATTTTCTCTAAGATCAACCACTGAGTTACCTCTAATTCACAAACATAACCTAAAACCTATTCCCATCCCACCTGTGCGCACCTAATCTTTATTTTTTTTTTGTTTCTAAAATGCTAAAACCCAGAAAAGTTATTTTTAAAAGTTCCATTGGCTTGTGCTCCACAATGGTCCCATGGCAAAAAAAAGATGACTGCAAAGAGGCCCTGAACTGGACAACTTTATGGACTAGCTGTTGAAACATCAATGATTCACTTACTCCAGGTGTATGGAGTAGAAAGACTGATATGTGCACACACCAGAATACCTTGAAATCTTTCTGTTGTTTCATAATTTTCAAGTATCTTGTTAAAGTAGAATTACGATATAGCATAACATACAAAAAAACTGCCTATTGTCCACATAGTTATTGGTCCAAAACAATGTCACCTATTTCACAGAACAGAGTTGCCAATAGCAGCTATTATGCAAAGTTAGGTTATTTCCAGTTCAGAGAGAAAGCTGTACAAGTGAGAAAAAGCATTTTCCTACTATCAGTTCATCTGTCATGCAGAGATTTCCTGGTTTGTTTACTTACCAATGAGAAGCTTATCTTCTGCTTTCCTGCTTTAAAGTATCACAGTAGAGAGCTTAGTACAGTACACTTAAGGTTGGTAAAGATACCAAGGAATTGTGAAATTAGGTCAGTTTAACTATTTATTTTACTTATTTGTGAAAAAAAGAATATGTTAATGTATGTAATAATAGTGTGGCACATCTTTTGAAGCAAAAGCAAATTTTTTTAACTTTAGGATCAGAATGTATTAACATGTGTTATACAGTATCAATAAACAAAGAGAATGAACTAACTTTTTGATAGTATAGCATGCCAAGCCAGGAGGCATCTTTTCTTACCTTTCATGCCAAACTTGGAACGTCTTCCATATTTATTGATGACTATAAACAGAACCACTAAAAGAACACATGCAAACGCTGCAAGGCCAACTGCTATTGAAACCTGTAAATAATTAACAAAAAGAAAAATTAACATCTTGGGTAGAAAGACTGTTGAAACCTCTAATTAAAGATTTATATAATCAGAATGATAAAAAATATGATTAGATTTCACATACATTCCAAATGTTATTCTTAAATACCTCATTTTATCTAATTCTGTAATTTAAAATAAATGTTTACTGAATATAGCAGCAGATTTTCACATCATGCAATATATTAATTTAAAGTGCATGTAATGTTGTGTATTGTTAATTAAAAGCTCCGACTGATAGATTTAATTGATATTGAATATTTTATAACACATAATGCCTTCTGTTTTTTCACTTACATAAATCATTTTCCAAACTATGGAAACAGATTTCCTTCAGTCTAAATAAGTAGGCCCCAAGTTCTCAGCTGCATTTATATATTCAATTCAGTCTTATCTAAATTAGCTTTTATTTGATAAACATGAATGGTAGTATTATTTAGCTAATACTCCCATAGGAAGGATATGTGTTGCTTTGCACTATCACTGGAAAATTGAACCACATATTAAGAGTCCTTTTCGGTTTACAACCAAGATAGTGGTACAACTGTCCCAGAATTCCTAGAGCTGCTTCAATATTCAAGGTTTGTGAATTTCATTAATTTTAGAATCCTTTTTAAGACATGCTTAGCTTCAATAACTCACTAAATTGTAAACTGTAAAGTGAAAAGCCTTGCACAAGAGACAACTACAATTGGTAGACATAAACACTTTTTCTGTGCACTTCTCTGATCCTGGTTTTTCTTTATTAAAGGTCTGGAACTACCAATGTTGAGGTGTACTACCAGCGTTAAGGCATTACCAAAACCCTCCCACCCCCCTGTCTAATGTGATTGCTGTAATGGCCAAGATGGATGTCTTGATTAGAGTCAAACTGTTTGTAATAATGTAAAACCAAGATCATAAAGGTGCTTAGAAGAGGCTATTTTGGCTAATAAAAGTGCCTCCATTTGTGCAGAATATTTACTAATATTATTGTTACTATCACTATTTATCAATGTTTTAGCCAAGATTCATACATCAACTTTTTTCACCAAAGAATCCATTGGAATAGTGTACAAATCGTTGGTGAAAACTTTGATAAAGATAGTACAAAAAGTCAAATGAATGAATAACTAGTGGGCATTTTTTATTAGTTAGACACAAAATAAATGAAACTTTACAAATGTGGACTAAAGCAAGCAACACATCCAGTTCTTTCTCTTACATTTTTCAATGCAACACATCCAGTTCTTTCTCTGCCATAGTGACATTTCTATACTCTTCAAAGCAGTGGTCTCCAACCCTAGGGACACAGACTGGTGCCGGTCCATGGCTGGTAAGTTGGGGGCTGCAAATTACAGGAGGCAGAGTGGCTGGCTGAGGTAGCACCGGTGGCCCTCCTTACACTGCTTTAAAGTTAGTGACAATAGGAGCGCAACCAGTGGGAGCACAACCAGGGGGAACACGAGCGGCTCTCCTCACACTGCTTACACCGGAGCTGCTGTGGAAGGAGAGCAGGATATGTAAGGCCTACACTTCTCTGTCATTCCCAGCAGCTCTGATAGCACACCAGCTCTCCTACACTACTCTGCTATTTTCAGCTAGTCTGCGGATAAGAGGCCAAGCTGCGGAGAATAGCAGCGCAGTGTAAGCTTTATATATACCAGGTCACAGCAAAATTTTTTATTATGTTACCGGACTATGCTGTCAGAAAGGTTGGGGACCACTGCTCTATAGAACTGTAATTTTTTTTAGACTTTACCCACCAAAGGGATATTGAGGTCTAAGCCTGCCTAGCAAAGACACTGGTTGGCATTCCATACTTTATGTTTAGCTGGCATCAAAATATTATGCAGCATTTTTGTCTGCAAGCTAGTGATGTCATGATGTCTTGCTCATTTGGCCAGCATCATTGAAGGAGGTGAGTACCCCTCTTTCCTTTTCTTGCTGTACTGTTGATGGAAATTTATATTTATGGCCCTGTGATAATGATTACTATAGTTATCTAATATTCATCTTTAATTTATGTGCCCCCCCCCCCCCCCATCATCCATGATCCAAGCCAGATGGCTCTTAGATAGCAGTATATATTTGTATGGAGTTTTCACAAGTGGAACAACAATGCCATTATGCACCCTTACTGTTCTAATTCAAGCAAAATATTTTTTTAAAAAGTTCATATACTGAATTCAGACAGAAAAAGGGGTAAGAGGTGCAGAATTTCATTGGGCACTCCTTTCATTCTCAAGATATTAAAGCACTATGTATTTTTCTAGGCTAAAAATTCCAGAGCTATTGTCAGATATTCAACTCACTATATGTCATGGATGAGAAACTCGCTCCTAATTTAATTAAATAGGTTCTTATACTCCACAGTTATGATCATGTAAACATTTTGAAACTGTTTAGAAACACTCTTTTCATTGGCAATGTAGAGATTACCATAGAATATACATCAAGACTGCAGGATTTGTGCTCAGATCCATTTACATTCAGTTCATTATCTGCATAGAAGCTGCCAGTGTTAGAAAAATATGTTAAAAGCTGAGGCTGTGTTTTCTTAAGACATCAAAATTTAACTCACGCCAAAAGTGTCCTCTTCTGGTTTATGAGTCACGCTGATTGGAGGCGTGGGACTTACTCCAAAATCTGCTACTGAAACAAAAGGAGTTGAATAATTCTATGAACAATGTATTATTATTCTCCTTATGCACTGCCTGCTTAAAAGGCCACCAACTATTTTTATCTCAGGGTTCAGATAATTGGATAGCAGCAGACATACCACTGCATTTCACTACCTAGGGACCTGTCTTATTTTGAATATAAATGTACATTTGCCTCGGGAGGTTTAAAAGGCTGTGTAATAGAACTCAAGAATAATCAAATATGGACATCTTCAAACTTATTATAGAAAAATAGCATGCTGGGTACTTTGCTGCTGTGACCTTAACTTCCTTTTTTCTTGTGGCCTTGGAGACTTCTGTTCTATTAACAATGAAGATAAAGTTAACAAGGAATGCTGCAATTCTTGGCTGAACATATATTGGTGAGTAGAGGGATTTCTCTGGCAAGACCCCCTTTGGTTTCCTGTCAACATGATCTATTAGGCATTTGGCAATGTGAGACCAACCCATCAGACCTATTCTGTGAATTGTGCTTAATGGAGCAGCCCCGTGTACTTAATAGAGCAGTAAGGACAAGTACGTACCTGAAACAAAATAGTCAGTATTTTCTGCAAAAAGGACAGACAAGTTAGATTTAGTAAGGAAAAATAAAATATGCAGTTAACTAAATCAGAATACTATGGTTTGAAGATCAAAGAAGAAAGCTTTGAGTCATACATCAATATACATGTATACAGTATTTATGTTTTTGATCCCCAAGAAAGTTTTTGGATTTCTTAACGAATGTCTCCTGAAATGTGATAATGACAATATTGATAATAGTTTGACACTTTCAGACCTATTTTGTACAAAAACTATAAAGAGTATTCATAGAAAATGTGCCTGAATCCTATTGGTAATCTGGGTAGATCACATAGCCAACTTTTTATGTTTTTTTTTTTGTGGTGGGATTTTCAAAAAGTTTTCCAAAAACCCCAAATCTGACTATTATCAAAGTTTCAAAGCCTGGAGCAAATCATAAAGATATATCTAAGGTGTTCAGTTCCCGTCATCAATACAAAAGCACTTCCTAAAGACTCTATATACAAGTAACTTGTATACAAGTAAAACTTAGATGATTAATAAGAATGTGAAGACATTTCCTAAACTAGATCCAATTTGTATTTATGAGTCCATCATATAAAATCCCCTGTGTTCATCAGAGGTTACTACACAGGAAAATCATTCTATTAATCTGAATGCTACTGAACATTACTATAAGATATATTTAGGAAAGTCTAGAGCAAAGTATCAATGATCAAAAACTCAAAAAGTTGGATTATGTGAAATACAGAAGTAATTCAATAATGGCATATATATATATATATATATATATATATCATTTAACACGCTTGACCTTAATCCTTTTGAAATGCTATGGCATAATCTAAAGCAAACTGTTCAAGTAAGTATCCTAAAATATAAATCAAGAATGGACTGCTTTTACAAACATAGGACATAAACAGTCCATGGTAAAAGGAAGTATTTCAATAAAGTAGTATGGCAAGCAAACCAAATGGTATGTTAAACATTCTAAATAACATAAAATACCAAGATTCTTTGCCTTCCTCTGGATCAATGTCCATAGTGTTTTATATCTGGGATATGTTTATTTCCCTAGGGGTTGAACTTGATAGACTTTCAACCTGATTTACTATGTAACTATGTATTCCAGAGAAGACAGAAGACGACAAAAAATGGAAAGAAAGAAGAAGATAAAAGGGAAAGGCGGGAAGAATTGGAACAAACTTAATATATGGCCATTATTGTACTGTATATGTGAACTCACCATCAAACAAAGCTCTACAAGGAAGAAAGGTGAACAGTGACTCATGTGCACCCAAAAGAACATTGTGGAGTGGCGGTAAATGTTTGATATGAAAGAATGTAGAAAAACTGGAATTCCAGTGTAAAAATCCCAATACATCAAGATGAGAGGCCATGTTTGAACATAAGTCCCCATTCTACTGCCATTTAATTCTGACAACCCCTCCATTCCCATTATGTATCTAAACCTTACCAAGAAAACTTTTTAATATCGTCCCTTTCAGTCTGCTTTTTATGCCTTTGAAAGCATTTTGTTATAAGCGCACAAATTATTGCTGATTATGCCTGGGAGCTGATCATTTCCTGTGCATAAGGAGGAGGTATGGAGATTCAAAAAGGGTAAGGCGATAAAGAGTTGTCAATGTGTCTTTTAATCAGGAATTAAGGAATAAAGGTATGGCTGACACCATGTTCTCAAAGGACATTGGGCCTTATTTATGAAAGCCCCCCAAGGCTGGAGAGAATACACTTTCATAATAAAAGCTGGAAGATCCAGAAAAGCTGGGATGGATTTCTTAAAAGTCATTTGCTATTTGTTAGCAAATATTTTGAATCCTGAACCAAATCCATTCCAGCTTTGCTGGATCACCCAGTTTCACTGATCAAAGTGTATCTTCTTCAGCCTCGGAGGGCTTTCATAAATCAGTCCCATTATGTTGTCAGCTTAAAAAAGAAGGAAGAAGTGCTCTATATGTCTGCCACTGTAATGGTTATTTTTCTGGACTTGTTAGGTATGTAATGGCATGTTAATATGTATAGCATGTATAGCAAATAAGTGCTAAATATGCATTTTTTATTATTAATAACATTAGCCAACCAACTCTAGGATTAAGGGGTCAGCAGCTCTCCAACAAAAAGTGACAGGTTCCATTGGTTATATGAATATTTCCACATTTTTAAGTCAATACATCTGATTTACTGCATGGTTTTAGACTGTTTAATTTGCAAAATTAAGTATCTTCATGTGAAGCCTAATGAATATGGTGCAAACTCACTTTTCAAGAAATATCCAGTCATGTGCAAGGAAATGTTATGGACAAAACATAGATTTTGCTTTACTTGTACATGATTCGATAGCTGAAATCAGCAGAGCTTCACCTCATTCTCTAAGTAAATTGTCCCCTGCAGAGTGATAAGTAACTTTGCTAAGTGAAGAATGTATACCTAATACAATGACCCAGTGGGGTTAAATAAAATGCTGAATGTATGGAAATGTAATATGTTGCTTGTTTTTTCAGGAAAATACTTTTTTATTTGTTTTAATATTTTGAGAATTAAGAGTTAGAATTATCACAGTTAAGGAGCATTTGTTCAGAAATCTAAGAATATTTATATACATACACACATACATTTAGATACTTATGCAAACATGTCAAATTGAAATAAACATAACATCAGTCCCCTAAAGTAAAAATTCATGTATGTGTAATGTTTTCCCTATGGACATGCAAATAGTATTTTAATATTTCTTATCAGTGCTTATGGCTAACAGTAGATTGAAATACAGGCAGACTGGAAGGTCTATATAGAAGAATAATATACATGAGAAGAAATAAAAGTCCATATAAAAATATTGATATAAAAGGAAATAGAGTTGATTTAATAATGGAATTTGGGCTGCTAAAAGAGAACACATTGAGCAAATCAACCCCAATCTTTCTTACATTTACAAGTTTGCATATTGTAACAAATATTCAAAAAATAAATATAAATTTGTGCAGGACATTCCAGCTAATGTGATTTTAGGTTGTATCAGATCAGTGGCATTGACTATTCCTCCACTACATATTCCCATATATAGTTGAAAAAGTGTTTTTTTTTAAATATTAAAGATATCTGATCGATTTCCATTATACATTGATTTGCTATCATCTTAGTTACACCTACATTCTTAAATAAGAATTTATATACATTTACAAGATTGCCATATTTTAAATGCTTCTCTCCATAAGAATATATACAACACTAAAGTACAGTTCAGATGTTTCTGTATAGAGAAATACAACCATTAACATATTTCCATTGTGCTTTTTTTAATCTCAGTCCTTTTTTCACCATTATCCCTGAAATGAGATTGAATATAATGATGGTAATTTGAAGTTTTGATTATGCATCAATAATTTGCACTAGCTTTCACTGGCTTTGTTATATTGCAAAAAAAAAAAAGGCAAATTTTTACTGAGCCTGAATAATTTTTGAGAATAAAAAAAAGAATGCCAAATGGCATAAAACATGGACATATTTTCAATCAACCTTATTCAAACTTCTCCTGCTTTCTTGTGTTATCCAAAAATCCAAGAGAAAGAAAAGCCCAAGCAGTCATATATAAATGACACAAACAGTGTCCTCAAGGATCCTCAATTTCTGGCCATTAGCAGTTAGGACTTTTATAACAACATATGATAATATAATGTTATAAAAGTCCTAACAAATAACATAAGCATGCTGATAGCAAAATATGCCCAATTTCTCCCTGTACTACACAGTTGTTGCAAATGTTGATACTGAGTTTGTATAGCCCAACCTTTTACATATCTCATACATATGTCTCAGAAAGACAATAAACCAACACATTCTCCACCAGCAAAAATAGAACTGGTTGAAAAATCCATCAAATTGGGGAAATCTAATTTTCTAGTGAATCACAATTCTCTGAATTTCCTGAATATGTGCTAAAAATTGATGAATACATAAAGATATAATACTCAATTGTTGGGTCATTGGGAAATTGATGAATCAGCAAAGGCAATATACAGCGGAATCAGTTCAATGCACTTCCTTTAAAAGGGAACAGAAGGGTCAATTTGCCCTCTCATTATTAGGATTAAATAATTCATCTATATAGCTCTTTAAACTAGTTTATAAAATAGTGTGTTTCAAACCTTTGAAATCTCAGATCGGATTTTGGATCTATTACTGTACATAGGCAAAAATCATTAAATGTAGAAATAAAATGTTTGCTACAGGTTTAGGCGACTTTAACGTGTACGTATAGGCAAGTTTTCAAACTTCACTTTACCTTCTGTTTTAATGATCAAAGAAGGGCATGATTCTCACCAAATGGGACATAAAAAGAAATATAACTTGACAAAAATTCTAACCCTTCCCAACTCTAGTGATAAATAAGAGGAATTGTTAGTTTTTTCATGATGAAGCCTTCTGGATTTTTTTCTTTTATTTTGACACCTGCTTTTTGAGCTGCTGGGCAAGCAAGACTGCCAAAGGGCAACCGGTACAGCCAGCAAGAAAAGACAATCACAAACCAGTAAAGAGAAAACAGTCATTTCTTCACTATATCATTCCAATTGTTGCGGTGGAAAAACTTCTAATACTTCAACACTGAAAGATTGAGAAGCCAAATGTATGAGTTATAAAGAGGATTAAAAAGATGAAAAAAGTTCACCTTTACCTGTAAGTTACTAACAAGCGGATTGCTGTATTAAAATTAGAGATGCACATATAAAAATAATGCATTGATAATGTTAAACACTTTTTTTTGGCAGATGCATTTACACTTTAAATTTTAAGAATGTGTGAAACGAAACTAAATCTAGTCAACCCAAAAAAGCTTACCTGCCGATGGATATGGCTGTTCCAGGAAATGTGCATATACTGTTTGGTTAGCAACTCCATACTTATTTTTAGCAACCAGTGTATAATTTCCATTGTAATAATGTGTAGGTTTATTAAATAATAGGCATCCTTCCAGAACATTGTCCTGCCCATAGAATTCTGTACGTATGAAATCCACCTGACGTAATGCCATCTTATTATGATACCAGGTGAGTTCTGGACGCGGATTCCCTCGTACCACAAATTCTATACAGTGCTCCAGACGAGAGACGGGCTCCTTTAAACTTAAGATCCGAGGTGGGTCTGGAAAATTCAAATACAACAAACAATGTATGAAATGAATTGTAGATTCAGAGTCATAGCGTTTAGCAACATGTGACCATGCATAGATTGGGTACAACAAATATACAAGCCAAGAATTACTAAGATATGCATGTAGAAATCAAGAAACACACCAGTCATTCTAAAGCACAATGATTTATGTTGGAGTTCAGATGGCTGTAGAGAGCTGCCATATTTAAATATAAATTCTAGGCAGATAAAAAAAAAACACAATTTTTTGCAGGTAAGAAAGGTTTGGAACGGGGGAACGCAGTGAGGATTAGTGAAAGCTCTTCATGACTGGGAGGGGATAGGTAGCAGGCAGTGGAATGATTAATTGTAGAGGAGGTTTAGGGAGGTAATTAGCACGAGTGAGGGGTGATGTAGTGGGGGGGGGATGGGAAGAGTAAAAAAGGAGAGAAGTCGGAAGAGGTGGAGCATTTGGCAGCTGGACAGGGAGAGAGAAATGTTTCCCATCCGCCCCTTTGAGGGGTTTTCGGAGGTGTTTGGTTTGGGAGGTGTGTAGACAGTGAGGTCCTCGAGGGAAGTTGGGATGGTTGATGTTTTCAATGGGAGTGAGAGACCCATCTATGGTGTGGGAGTCTCTGGAATTAGGTTGTTATTGGAAGGTTTAAAAAGTTTTTTGGTTGGAAGGGCTGCGAGTGCCACTGGTATCGTTCCCAAGCTGGTTGTTTGCGGCTGGGAGCATATTTATCTCGGTGGTGCAGACCCAAAGAAGAGGGATAAAATTGGTGGGTCTTCAAGGACCAGTAAACAGGGAGTTTAAATTTGGTAGAAGGTTTAATAAAGGTATTTGTTTGATTATGTTTGTATGGTATTAAAGAAAGATTGTTTTATTGTGTTTTTACTGGTATTTTATTGTTATTTATGGTTATTTATATTATATCATTGTTAATAAAGTAATGTGTGTTTTAATAAAAGGCCTGAGGGCCAATTAATCAATAATACTGTGATGGTTTTTAGTAGGGGGGTGGGGAAGGAGGGTGCTGACTGCGGGGGCTCTACCTTGTCATAGTCATGTATTCAATACAAGTAATTTTGTTAGGACCAGCTGGTGTGGGCTTCCAAATTTGAATTGGTATTGGCCTCTTGCAATCCCTTGTATAGAAAATCAGACAGAGTCAATAAGTATTGTAACAGAGAGACAGGCCCATCCGCTTGCTGCTTTCTAAACACTGTCCAATCACAGGCGAGGAGCAGAAACAACACTTTGTTTTAATGGTTAACTGCAAAAGGGAAAAATACATCTGCTGCCATATGGGGGAACCCAACCCAATCTGTGATGGTGGCGGGATCTTCACCAAACTGCAACAATATTAAGATGTTAAATAACTTATGGTTATCTACATATATAATATTTCTTTTTGTTTTTGTATAACTACATTACAATCATCCTTTAAGCTCCTCGGTGTATTTTGTACTAATGTGCTTACTCAAGTCTTTATGAGTAAGCAAGTTTGAGCAAAATGTGTCAATGTGTACCATTTCATGGCAAAAAATGCACTAGATTCAATTGATCTTTATATATGTACTTTAGTTATGCATGTAACTATGTCTAGAGTTCAGAATTAGGTTTACTCTGCAGTCCTGAATTCTCTGGAATAAAGCTTAGACCGGATATGCTCTATGGGATAAATAGTTTTGTGTAAGAAAATATTACCTAGCATTATATTTTTCCCAATTTGAAGACTTTCCGAAATTAACACTCAAATATGAAAATTGTTGAAGTGACAAGTGAGTGTTCTACTGTTACAATACAGAATTAAATTTGCCACACAAATATATAATATATTTTGTCCCTTTTTTGTGTCTTATTCAGATATGTAGTAATTACCGGAATTTGCTATGAATGTGAAAGTACAGTGCACTGACCCAACCTCTGACAATAAAATACCAACTATGTATGTCTCCTTTTAAGAAGGTTTTAAAGGTTGGAAGGTAAAGAGCATGCTTCCATTTCTCATTACCTATCCATTATGTGCAGTGAATGGGTTCATCTGGAATTTGCTGAGATCAAAACACTTGATTTCCCTACTAGCTATAGAACAGACAATGCTAACTGTCTGTGTTAAAAGCCTAAAAGGTCACTTGAACAATGAAGGGCTAACTAAGAATCTCCTTCAATTAGTCCTATGCTGGTCCAAAACATAATTTATAATTATTGCTTCCTGTTTTTCCTTACCATGGGATATACTGGGCTTGATTTATTAAAGCTATCAAAGACTGGAGAAGATAGACTGTTATAGGATAACTCTGATGATCCAGCAAACCTAGGATAAATGTCTTAAATTTTTTTGTGATTAGTTGGCATATGTTTTTAATCATGGACTAGATCCATTCTAGCTTTGCGAATCACCCAGGCTTTCCCACGATAGTCTATCTTCTCTAGCTTCCGTGTGCTTTAATAAATCAGGCCCAAAGTCTAGAGAATGTGGTATCAACTTTGTTTTAAGTTTGGATATAACTCAGAACTTTAGTTGGTCACGCATGGTTCCAAGACGTTTCTAGAGCTGCTCCGACTCTCTGGAATGGTCTTTCACGTCTTATTCGTCTTGCTCCTACTTTCTGCTCATTTAAAAGAGCTCCTAAAACCCATCTTTTCAAACTTGCCTACCCTTCTTCAGTCTCCTTAAACCCTCACTACTTACCCACCAATCCATATCCCACTCCTATTGTGTGATACTTCCCCCACCACCTAGATTGTAAGCTTTTCAGGGCAGGGTCCTCTCCTGCGCCTGCATCATTGTCTGTGTCTGTCTGTCATTTGTACCCCTTTTTTTTGTATAGCATTATGTTGGCGCTATATAAATCCTGTTTATCAATGAATATAATATTATTAATAACTTACAGATAACGGTGAGCAATACGGTGGCATTGGTCATCCCCACAACGTTTTCCGCTATGCAGGTCAAGCTGTAGCCGTTGTCCTCTCCAGAGACATTCACTAGGGTGAGGTTAATGGAATGTACATTGGTCCAATTGACATTGGTCTGCAGCCAACATAAACACGTCAGGAAGGCGTTAAAAGAATTATGCAAGAAAGACGTTAAATATTGAACAAAGCAAATGCAAAGAGATTGCTATGAAGCTATCAGCACAAAAGAACAAAAGCTGCTTTCATTATGACATCAAAGAAGATTTCAGCGGAGAAAAGAAAATTCAATTCTACAAATGGCTTTTTTTGTACATAGTTATTTCCTTAACAATGTTAACTATATTTTTTATCTCTATAATTGCCAGAATAAAGTCCAATTTCCATATAAACAATAGTAGGGAATTCGTACAATTAGTAAAAAATGTGTTTTGTGCATAATAGCTTCACACTTTGCAATTGTGTGAGACATTATACAGCTATTCGAATCGATCATTTCTTAAAATGCAGAAAATACGCAAATTCTAAAATTTAATAATTAGTGTTTAAGACCTTATCTATAAAAGAGTAATACAAACAAAGCTAAAGACAAAGTTATCTGTTCATGTAAAATTCCTTGTTCATTAAAGTATGTGAAGTCTGTGCAGGCCAATTATTTTAGGGTATTTTTGCTGTACCTGTTTGATAATTCCAAAAACATTAGATGTTGATCCTACCAGAAATGAGTGCTATCCTCTGTCATGTTCACTCTGTCTGTGGTATCTCAAGAAGCCCTATTAGCACTTTCAGCTTTTATCTTGGATTACTATGTTCTAAATATGTAAAGGGGGATTCTTTGGTTGAGCAAAAGAAAACAAAACTGAGCAGGACTAACATTATTTCTTGTAATTCTGTCCAGAAAAGGCTAATTGTTCTAAGCTTACAAGCAGGAATTAGAAGCTCTAGTGATTTTTACATCTTTGGTAGATTTACTGGTAATTTACAGGTATTTTCTGTCCTTGAATGAGAGACGAAAAAGAACACTGTGTGTACCTCAGAAGGAAAAAATGAAGAAATGCAGAAGGCCAAAACACAGAGATACCATAGACAGGGTAATGCACAAGGAGAACCACAGCAGGCCAAAAAACGGAGAAAACTCAAGCAGGGAAAACCAACAACCTCAAACAGGTCAGAACAAAGGCAGAACCTCAGAAGGGCAGAAACACAGAGAACCTAAGCAGGGTAAACCAATGGAAGAATTTTAGGAGGGTATACACAGGAAGGACGTTAACGGGCATAGCATAGGATAAATTAGGGCAAAACACAGGAAGAACCTTTGTAGGGAAAATCACCTGGAGAACCATTTAGGGCAGACACTATGGGAAAGAGCTGGGGAAACATTGGGAGAATTTCAGCAAGGTAAAACACATGGCCCTGATTTATTAAAGCTCTCCAAGGCAGGAGAGGATATGTTTTCATCAGCGAAGCTGGGTGATCTGCAAACCTGGAATGGATCTGGTACAGACTTTAAAACATTTGCTAACAAATAGCTAATGACTTTTAGGAAATCCATTCCAGGTTTTCTGTATAACTCAAGTTCACTGATAAAAGTGAATCTTCTCCACCCTTGGGGAGCTTTAAGAAATCAGGGAGAACCTCAGCAGGACAAAGACTGGTAGAACCTCCATCGGTAAAAACTCTAGGAGAACCTCATTATGAAAAAACACTGAGGAAACTCAGTAGGGCAAAACCCAGTGGAACCCTCATCAGATGAAGCCACTAGGAAAATCTCAGCAGGGCAAACACAGGGAGAACCTCAGCAGGACAAAACAGTGGGAGCACCTCGACAGGCAAATTCACTTGGAGAACTTCCCTTAAGCATGGACAACTCAGGAGGGCAAAACATAAGGTTAACGTGAGCAGGACAAAACACTGCTGGTATATCACCTGCATTCAGGCAGTAAAAAGCTGGAAGACCTCCAGCACTTAAATAATGATTATTCATTCATATTCATAAACTAGCAGGAATAGATCAAAACATTTTAGGGAATTACATTTTTTACATATGTTAACTAAAGAGGGACAAATCTAAAAAATCTGTAGTTTCCCAATATATTTTTTTTTTCTTGAACTGCTTTGTATTGTTTTATAATACAGACAGCAATAGAATAGACATAAGCCAAGAAAAGTAAAAGCCAATGGAAACAGAAAATTGACAGGTTTAGACAGTGAGATGTGACACGCTCAGAGTAATAGAGATGACAGAGAGCTGGCAAAGGCTTTACACTTGTACAACATGACTCAAGAGGAACAGATGCCACTCTGAGCCTTATGACTTTCGTCTGTGCTTTTTTACTGAAGGGGATGGAGAAGGTTTCAACCCCTATTAAATATAAATGGGAGATTTTCAATTCAGTTCACTGCACAAGTGCACCACTAAGCAACTATTCGCTAAATAAAATCTGTTGAAAGTTCTGACAAACTTTTTCACCAACTCAGTTTGTTCCACATACTGAAATACAATGATGTTATCACACATTGAACAACGATGTCAGATAATAATAATAATATCACTGTTATTTCAGCTATTATTATAACCCAAGTTATCCTAAGGAGCAAGTCCTTGTCTACTAGATGATGAGAATGATGCTCTCATCCTTGGGGGGCAAAAAGCTTGCTTTTGGGGTTAGATAGGGTTGGGGTAGCGCTTGCAGGCTGTGCTAGCTAGGGTTAATGTGTGCACATATCATTGTGGTTGTGCTCTTGTTCTAATTGTCAGCTTCACTGGATAGTATATTGTGTATACACAATCGTATATAATATGCATGCAAAATATATTGCATAAAATACAAATATGAATCAAATAATACTTTTTTTTAACCCTGATCTTTGGGTGCTTCTCACCTGATGTGTGTTAATAGAATGTAGGTTTGTTACAGTCCAATCCACATCTGGTAATGGAGACCCAGACCCATTACAGGTGACCACGGCATTGTCCCCTTCCCGTACCACCAAGCTGCTGTGACTGACGCTGATCTCGGGGACATCTGCACACAAAGAAACAGATCATAGCATCATTTGACCTACAGATAAAAAAATATGATCTTCCAGGGAGTTCACTAGTTCAGCTGTGTAAAGTATACCTCCCAAAATCTGATTACTTCGAGATATGGTTTCATTTTATCCTCCAAAATGTTTTTTTAAGTAGCACATCTGCTCCTATTTTAATTCCCCATGGACAATTTAGTGATTATATTGCACTCCCCTAATAGGCACCATTTTTAATCTTGAAACCTTTGCTGATATGAGCTGAAACAAAATAAAAACTAGTCATAATAATGTCATCAAGGTTTGTAATTGCCCTGGGTTTGTAATCCAGACGATGCTACAAGAAATATATTAATAGAAAAGACTTCCATCTGCAGCTTATGGAGCAACAGAAACGCTACTTGAAAATAAAGGAACCTCTTTAGGTTTTACATTTTTTTTTTGCAGACAAAAACGCAGGAATCTTAAACAGTATCGTTAAGCTGATTATATTGATCGCATATTCTCCGGCACCTGTTGCCTGGCTGTGCAAAATGGAGCTGTGAGTGGCACAGAGAATTATTTATCTCGATAACGTGAGCTAATCCTCTAGGAGGACAAGAAGGCTGGAATATATTCAAATGCTCAATGCCACCAGAAGCCCTGATAACATAATTCAAATCAATGCTGTACCTGCATACTCAACATGACACACTATATTATCTTTATAAAAATACAAAGTTCAGGTAGAAGGTACAGCAGATAAAAAACCATAGACAAACACAGTGATCCTATTTGTCTATAGTTGTTTTAGTATTTGTGGGCATCTGGAGCTTGAAAAAGATTTTGATGTTAACTTTACTATCTTAAAGAGCATGGAAAGGAAGTCAATTTTCTACATAATAAAATACTAAATACTTTTAGGTTTTTGGTTTATATACACTTTAGCGTTTCTCACTTTTGGATATATATATATATATATATATATATATATATATAGCATAGTGGAATCCTCCAGAGGATTAAAGGGTCTAGGTAAGGCAGACAGTAATTGTGATGCTGCAGATTTGCAGATCTTTATTAGGAAAGCAGGCCCAGCGTGTTTTGGAAGGAATAGGTGGGCCAGACACTCTATCCCTCCACCAGGCTAGAGGGTGGATAAGAAGCACATAGCTAATGATAATAAAAGGGAGTGTAGGAGACTGGGGTTGAGTTGGAGACGAAGGCCAAATGGCTCAGGGAAAAAGGTTGTGTAGCCTGTATGCAGATAAAGCCAGCTAGGTCTCCCAAAAACTTAGGCCTGGTGGAACACTAGTTTTGGAGGTAATAGCTCGGTAAACCTTAGGAAGCTGAAATGACAGTATGATATCTCCTCATTCCCTTGGTGGTGTTGATATTGCTACCCAGTCTTTATCCAGATTTTACTATCTTGTATGGCTGAGCCAGAATGACATAACTTCTATACACAAAGTATGCTTCCATCCATGCTTCACTTGGTGTCCAGCTCTTCCATCTTCTCCTGGTCTTATTCCAGGTTCACAGTCTTCTGTCATCTTCACTGACCAGGTTGGGATGGCATAACTCCAGTGCATGTGCATGGGAGCTACTTTATCTCGGCATAATTCCACGCTGAGACTTACACTGAGCTGCAAATGCACAGCTTAGTGTACCTTGGCAGAACTGATTGCTTATAGATTGACATTATAAATGCCTTAAAGAAGCCTGCTTATCAACAATTTTTAAAAACAGATTTAAATTCCAAGGTAAACTAACAGATGTTGAAAATAATTTCTATTTCTATTTTTGTATTGTGTAGAAAAACTTTGTTAAGATGGATTTATACTTCCACTTTACTTGCTATGTAAAATAATGACACTTACCACAATGGGAGATATTCATACTATGCAATGGGATGAACCGGCCCTCTGTGTTCATACACTTAAGTGACTGCCGTCCTAGGTTTGCTTCATTCTTGGAATGTCCAATTTGAATCCAACGAATTCCACAGCTGCAGTTGAATCGGTTGTTTTCTAATCTCCTGCAATCAGATAGGGATATACTTGTCATTAAAACGCACATTTCACAAAGCTGGACAAATGGAAGAATTACCAAATTACAATTTTTAAACACATTTTTTTTTGGTATCTCGAAACTACTGATGTTTTTTGGCTTCATGGTCCACATGGTCCATTCCAGCATGAGTCTGGTAATAATAAAGTACATCCAACCCCAAAAACAAAAATGGTATGTAATATAGCTAATAAGTCCCTAGATGTGGTGGCTGCATTTATTTTATTGTGCATTAACTTGAAAGTATAAAATACATTTTTTTATATCTACCCAAGGTTCAACTTTAAGCAAAGTATTTTTTACTTGCTACAGGCAACATAATAAATGCTCGCCGTAAAAACTATAAACCAGTACTGTATGTATAGCTATCATTAACCTGGCCCAAGTTATATTGTTATACGGTTTACAAAGAAGTAAAGGAGCTTGCTTAGCTTGTACAAATGTGCAAGAAGCAGTGACGTACTGTTAGAAATTGAAACGACAATTCAAACACAAGCTTTCTTCTATCCACTCTGAGTTAGGTTTGGGAATGCTCAGACTAGCGGTATTTTGCTATGCCATTGAACGCCTGCAGGCACCTACTGTCAGATACTGGGCATCCGATAATGTTAGCAGGCTGACACTGTGCTTTGAGGCTTTTTCAGGCATTTTCACAAGCTTAGTAGATTGGTTACTTTTTTTTTTTTTTTTTTACATTTTACATTTTTTTGTGAACTGAACGCACTAGTAAAAAACATTTGCAAAAGCTTAGGAACGCTTGCTCCAATTCAAGTCTATGGAGGCACAAAGGGGCCCCTGACAAATGCATTGTATTGCTACTCTCCCCTTATTGCCTGTCAAATAAAAGAATAAAAAATGGGCCTATAACATTCAATGTTAACCATTTTTTGACAAGTGGTTTTGGAAAGTAAAATTTAAACCGCTACATGCCCTTTAAATGACTGTACGTTAGAAATTTTTTTCTACTCCTAAATAAAGCCATATTTTTTTTAGTTCTTTCTGCTTAATTTAAGACTAAGGCATCTGAAGACTGTCAATGACATCATACTGCACAGGGTATTGTTACTTTTCTAATTCTTCTCCTAAGAGGAATACAATTTCTCACTGAACAATATTCAAAGATGAGGACAAGCTGGGAAGCGACTGCTGAAAATGTCACCTTTAATGACTTTCCTAAAAAGATAAATTTGTTCCACCTGCAAAATCACAGCGGACAGCTTTGGCTTATTATAGTCTATAAGTTAAAGACTTTAGGGCATTTGTTGTTTTAAGTAACTTTTATGTAATGACCTGTAAGTTATTTTGGTGGATCTCAGCAGAGGCCGCACTCTGGAAAGATTTTTTAATATATTTTTCTTGCAGCACAGGTGGCTTGGTTGGAATTTCCAGGCTGGACTTCAACATATGAATTTAGTGTAATATATGAGCATAATTAACCATTTAAGAAGTAGTTTTGGCACATTTTACAGAGCTTTATGGTTTTCTAAAATATACCTGGGTATTCCATTTTTTAAGAATTGACATCAGAAACTGCTGATCCAGTGAACATCCCATTGCCTTAGGAAATCAGAAAACAATTTCCACTGTAGGAGTAAATTGAACCATGCTTTATAAGGGTTTTTTTCTTTTTCTCTGGATTATTCTTATGTAAAGTTTTCTGTGTAAAAATGCAGGTTTTCCAGTATGTTTATTTATTTACCATGTGGTTGAATTTGATGGACTTGTGTCTTTTTTAACCAGGTCAACTATTTGAATATTTATTTTAAAAGCACTTCAGTTTAATTATATATGAACATATTTATAATTACTTCACATTACATTTTATATTGTGTTGTTAGAAAAGAAATCTGGTTAAATATTTTATTTTTTTTATTATAGTTTTTAGGTTAAGTCCCATTTAAAAACAATCGAAATCCTTCCCTTAGACAGTTGTCACCGGTTTCCCAATAGTTCATTTTCCTAGTTTAAAGTTTTTTTTTAATATTTACAATTGAGTAGGTATTGGTTTCAATACCAACAAATTCCCCAGTTGTTCAGTTTCCTCTGTTTTGGTGACAAACTTTTCTGATATTCCTTTACTTGCAGCCTTAGTGACAATGGTCAATACAAGAAATGGAGGACAAATGAAGAAAAAATAAAGATGACAAAGTAGTAGATGGTACTATTTCCCTTTTACTTTATCTGATACTAAAAACAAAGTATTGTCTTGAGATTCACCTTATTTATTATTACTGCAGGAGGAACTTTATGGCCTCCAATTTATATACAGTGAGCTAAGAATATTCGACTATTTGGCCTTACTGCTCAGTCCCATTGTATTGTTTACATTGGAGTAGATGGTTCTATACACTTTAAGTGACCAACCATGCCAAGTCCAACAGTAACATTTACTTCCTATTATTGGAATTAAATAGGATGTTCTTCTAGCAATGGCCACATAATCAGTCTTGGTCTTGATGAGAACTGCAACAAATCACATAGCGGAACATCACATTTATAGAGGTCCATATATAAAGAGGGTACAGAAGAGACCTACAAGAAAGCTATCACTTTCTCATATTTTATAATATTTTTTATCGCCTTCTATTTTTTAAACTAGTTTTCGACAACCATAGTGGTTGCACATTTACAAAAAAAGTTAATTTTAACTTTTATTAGTAAATTACAAAAAAAAAGAAAAAAAAGTGTAATCAGCAATTTAAAAAGACAAATTAAGTTTTTCCTTAAATGGTATTTTCAAGTTCATGATACAATGATATTCTAAAATTCTGTCTCTGCCCGCTTTTCTCTGGAAGTAATCTGCCACTCTCTGGGCAGCCTCGGAGCCTTGGGGTGATGATATTAATAAAAGCAGATCTGTGGCAAAAATATATGGGCTGCAGTATACTACTCTTTGTACTTATTAAGTAAATAAATATAGTCCAATGTCAAAAGGTTTTAGCAACTACAAGAACATCAAGAACATTATGTATTTTTCTGCTTTTCAAAAGTCTGCTTTATATTTGTCATACAAAAATAAATGCAATATGATTCAAAGCTGAAAATATGATAAAGACAAACTCAAAGACAGAATAATTGTTTTAATAAAGTTGTACGTCTGCTATGCTTACTATCGCCTCAAATTACGTGATATGTTAATATTAAAAATAATAAGAATGCAATATGATGATTAAAAATGATATTTTTATTATATTAGAGCCAAGTAGTAGCAGTGGCAGTAGTAATCCTCTTTCTTATAATATTTCTATTACAAGAAAAGCCCACTGCAAACCAAACGTTGTCAAACTATAATTTGCTGAGGGCTATGGTATCCCCCGATTGACTAGCACTGCCACATGGAGTAGGAAACACACTTACTACCTATTACCTTTAGTTGCTGGACTCACCTACTTCACCTTGACTATGATCCACATAAACCTAAGCAAGCCACAGAATGTTACTGTAAAACACTTGGAACACCATCCACCTCTATCCCCCAACAAAAAAAAGGGAAACCCCATGCTACGATTTTTTTCAAGTTCACAACTATGCTTACTTCTTTAGTAGAGACGGACAATAAGATGCAGAAAATTCAACTTTAATTGACCATTTCTAATCTTAACTTCCCATACTGTTTCGACTGATCAATTTGTCGAGTGGTTTCCACTGGAGCTTCTGAATATTCATTTATGCCATCGCATTCTCAGTGTGAATTGGCAGATTTGTAACAGGTTTGCTTTAATAACAATATATCTATATTTATATACTGTGGTTGATATCTTTTTGATGCTCAGGATCATGAAAGATGAACGTTAGAGAGATAAAGTAATGAATGAAAATCTGCACAGCCCAGTTCTTCTTATTCAGGCTGAGAAGAGAAATACTTTACCAGCAGAATATTTATGTCACAAAAACTGTCTGCCCCAGGGACTCAGAAAATGGCTTTTATTTCTATGTCTTATCAGCGATAAGGGCTTCTATGATGAGAGCTTTAACTCCAAACTACTGTAACCAATAAAGTGGATAAAATACTGTCTTGCCTTTCTGTTGATAATTAATGAAGACGGCATTAATAATGAAAGACCAGTGCGCTCGAGGGCTAAATTTACTAACAACCTGCATTAGTGCCAATGATGTAACTTGTCTTAATTGAAAGACACATGGGAGGTCTGTGCACAAATTATCTTTTGCCATTTACTGGATCCATTTAACACCACAAACCTGCCACATTTTTTGTATTATGGATTATTTATACATCGGCCTCATTATTTATTCATGCTGCATTCTACACGGGCTATTTTGGGTGATGTTTATGGAAAGATATACAGTTAAAATTTTTTCTTAATGTGTTTATGGCTCCCTAATAGTACCTATCTATTTAAAAATAAGCAAAACTGGCATTTTTACCTGAAAATTGGGGACATTCAAGCAATAAACAAAATAACAATGTACAGAAAACTTTTATATGATTAGGTCATGCAATGCTAATAAACAACAAAATAGTCCTTATGTGCCAAAGAGTTATAGTGCAATTTTCCTAATTCTAAAATAAAAATGGGAAATACACTTTAATGTTTTACCCTGAACTACAGTTATTTTTGATTTAATAGATCTATATGTTGGTGAAAAGCAATAAACTTTCCTGCCACTTCCACTAATTTACCCTCGTTATGTCAACCACCGGCTAAAAGTTTACTTTCCAAATGGCCTGCATAGCGGTTTCTTGTTTAGCATTAAATTCTGGCAGTACAGGTCTCATTTCCTACCAAGGATAGGAAACATTTGTTTTTGACCCAATTTAGAACTATTTTTTTCTGTTTAGTGATGAAAAAGAAAGAAAAAAAAACAGTGCAGGCTTTCTTTTTTACCCACACTCTGAAGCTCTCCTCTGCACTCTATTTTCACCACAAGAAGTCTTCCGTCTACTGGTTAAGTGATGCTAGGACAATTGAGGATATACAATGAGTGCAGGACATCATGGGCCTGCCCAATGTGATGTCATTGCAATAGCCCCCCGTGATGTAATGGTGCAAAGAAGAGAACAGGGCAAATTTACAACAAATATTCTGTAAATGTGCTTTATTGCTGCTGAAAACTATAAGACGCCAGTAAAATCATCAATGAGTAAGACATTAGATTTTGAGCCCCTTTGAGAACCAGTTAATGACATGACAATGGACTTTGTAGAGTGCTGTGTAATATATCGGTACTATTTAAATGCTGGCTAATAATAATAATATTCATCATCATCAATTTCACAATTTAATATTTTTCAATATTTACAAACAAAACTTTTAGCATTGTTGACCTAAAATATGGTGACTGTTACTATAAAATAATGGAAGTACAGAAAAAGTTATGGAAAGAGTGAACTTGTTAGAGAATACTTATATAACTTATAACCCAAATGCAAATATCTGGTGAATATTTGGTGAATCATGTGAAAGTCTGATATTCAACTTCTCTATAAACATACATCCAATATATTTCAAACAGAATGTCCAAACATTTACTGGAATATATACTTCAGTGCTCAATGTAAAGTTATGGATCTTTTTTATGAAGGCCACATCTGGACCAATGAATATCAGAGGCTTTAGTGTTTCTCAGAAACACTAGCTTAAAGTTTCTGGCCTAGATTATATCTAACAATTGCATGTAAGATTTACAATATTAACTATGAACATTATTTAACTCCTAATAACAAAGTAGAACAGAAGTTTATCAAGACGGCAGAACTTTCATATAATGCTTTGTTCAAAGATAGCACAAACCCACCAAAAACACCTTAGGAGTGAGACCTGATCCACATCTTAATCTACGTCAATGAATCAGATGTACTTGATAACTCTTCGTATAAATAGCACATGTGAAACATTTTTCGAGAACTAGCTTTCTCTTGTGGTTAGTGATAATGTACCTTGTGAGACCTTGTTATGTAGGAGAGCAGTATAACAACTCTGTGTTGAAATATTTCAGGGACCTTACGTTTTTGAACACAAAAGCTGTCCAGAAACTGCCAAACAAAAGTTTGGAATGTACAGAAAAAAATAATGTCTGTTAAATAAACAGTTAAGGCAATCTCATTACTAATATAACCTAAGATTACCTGAGATAGTTCTATAGTGAAATATAAAAAACGAATTATAAAAAATGGAAGAGGAGTATTACAAGGTGACATTGCTCCTCTTTCATTCTGAGAATGTTGATACCTATGCAATATGTTGATCCTCTGGTCTATAAAGCCTATAAATCAGAGTTTTTCTTTTTTTTTAATGTTTAAAATGTATATCTGTCTGTAAAAACTTTTGTTGTGAGACAATCCAAACAACCTCCAAGTCTAGGTAGTACGTACGTGTTATATATATATATATATATATATATATATAAATATATATTGAATGATTACAAGGGAACTTTTGATATGGTTCCCTGCCAACTTCCCTGTGCTGTTCCTGTGTTCCTGTCTGCCTGTGGATATTCTTGTGCCTCCAGCTGTTTCCAGTGTCTCCTGTGTCCCCTGTGCCCGCTGTGTCCCCCTGTGTCATTGCTGTCTGTCTCCTGGATCCCTGGTTATTGACCCCTGGCGTGTGACCTGATCTCTCTTGCTTGCTGGCTGTCTTGACCCCAGCTTTCCTTGACTATCCTCCTGCCTGGTGATTTGGTACTGCCCACCTTGGTGTGCCCAAAAACCGCAACCTGGCCATAACCAGCAGCGCAACATCCTCACCATCAGAGGCTCTGGAAAAAACCTGGTTATGGCTTAGACTTTGCACCTTGGCCCTTCTCAGGGCTCACATCACCTCCATACACTCCCTAATGGATCTTGTGCTCTCCCTGCGTGACAGCCATATCATTCTGTATTTGTTCCTTATGGGTTTCCCATTCCACCACCGCAGTTCGCAGTGGGAGGATTGCAGTAGCAGTGGCAGTGGTGTCCGTTGAGAAGGAAGAAGCAGGGCTAGTTGTGGCCAGCTGTTGACAATTCTAAAAGCCATGCCCCAGCAATCTTCTCATCACACTGTAGTACAAGCATGTATGGTCTATATGACAGTGACTATAGTACAATGAATTTAGCATAAGTGCAGTAAGTGTTGTCACCCTATCACAGAAAGTTGGATGAGGCTGGCTTCAATGGCAGAAATACGTGTATTTGTGGGTTTTTGCAATTGAACTAAGACATACTTACAGTAAAGAGTGCAACACTTTTCTTTTTTTTTTTCTAGTGGGAGGCCATAATTCTTCCTAGTAGAAACAATGAATTGCCATAAAGTTATAATGAATACCACACAACTGCTGATATGTGAAGACTCACAGCTATATACTGTGTGTCTTGTCGCATAGGCAGCCCGTTGTTTCTCTGCTCATGGATCACTGTGGGCTTAATCATGAATTTTTTTTCTTTTTGTTCTGACAACTATGAACAAAATATTGTCTGCAATAAATGGTCATAGCTCTGGTGTCCAGCAAAAAATTCAGGATAAATTGTAATGTCTTAAAGGGTCAATCAGAAATGGATCTGGTGTCTATAGATAATACTGTGCACTCCTAAGGTCCTCTGTTGCAGTGGGATGCTTTAACTTAACGGGTATCTTCAGCCAAAACTTAGTTAAGTGGTTAAAAACCTAAAGGTAAGTGGTCTCCAGGTTCAAATGTGAGGGAAAATTTTAAATTCTGAGCTATAGCCAGTACAGGAATTGAGGAAATCTTGTCAAACTGATTTGGAAAGCTTATTTAAACCGAAATGTAAGAAATGATGTTATGAGCCAAATATGTTCACTTCTATTTATTGACCTTGATTTTAGATCAAGAGGTCATCAACATTAATTAAATGTGCTAAAAGAAAAACGTGATGAATGCTTTCCTTTTCAGCACTTAGATTCTAGCCACACATTAGCAGCTGCAGTCTTATACGCGTACAGGCTAGCCCTGGGCTCTGGTAGAGCTCACATCTCTGCTCATTTAGTGCAATGATAAAGAAGAATATGAAGTATTCCTTCTGACGTAAATGTCATCAGACAATTATTTTTTTTTTTTCTAGAGGAATACCCCAGAGCTTTGTATTCTGTTTTCATTCAAGTGTAATAACGTAATTTGAACCAACCACTATACATACCCGAGAAGTCTGGGAGTCTACCATCTAAAAAAATACCAAAGACTGACATGAAATTTTAGGGTGACACACAAAGGCTTCTAAAGAGCCTATATAAGTCTACATATTAAAAATATATCTGCTTCCTATAATAGAGTATGACAGATCCTGAGAAGAGGAGGTGTCATCTGGAGTATTCTACGCTGATGCTCATACAATATCATTATCGTAAAGCCTTCTAAGTGGACAAATTCTCCAGTTTGGTTAGGCATTATTTTGTTAGGGAACTAATAAAACTATTTCTTCCTAATAGGAAATGCTGCAGAGAACAATGAACAGCATATGGAATAAGAAATTCTCTAGGGTGTCAACATGAACATAAGTGAGATGGTCAAAAATCATTTAACTAGGTAACTATTTCTCCACTACATCAAAGTGCTACAAAAGTGTGCTTTTGGTTCAGATCTAATTCCAACTGGTATGGATATATATATATATATATATATATATGCATATATATTATGGTTTGCTTGTCCTGCAGTGATTGCTCTGGACCAGTTTTCTAAAAATGGTAAAGATGATAACATCAGCAATATTAGGAGACACATGTCAATTTACAACAGTATGTGTCTTAAATTTTAAGGGACTCCATGGTAGAAAAATGGATACTATTGCAATAGAAGCTGAGGATTAAATAGATTGAAAGCAAATTTTGTAATATAGTAACCTGTTAAAACTCCATTGAGATTTTCATGATCAGGTTTAAATCTACTTTAAGATACCAAGAACACATTTTGTTATAGCACTCATTTACATGTTTGTCTACATAAGTTGGTTTGTCATTTCTGACTGCTTTTATTTTCTCTTTAACACATAAAAACGTGATTTACAGTTTTTGTGGATCCAAATATTTTCCTAGAATTCTGACTTATTACTGCAAAGCTCCAAAAGCTTATTCCAAATTTGGACACAGTTTTACAAAACTCCAAGATTTAGGCTTTAAAGTCTATGTCAAGCTAAAGTTTTTCTTCTTTCTTCTTTTTCTTTCTTTCTGAAGGGATCCCCATCATCGAGAATTGTCACATGAACAAGTGTCCCTATTAGAGGCTTTTTCCTCACCTGAAGCATCTGATGACAAATCCAGATTTTGAGATTTACAATCTGTACAATGTCTGCCTCAGCTACAATGGTACAAAAAAGGATAATTTTTCCCAACAGGGACCCATAAAAACACATAGCAAAAATAAACTCTGCACATCTCCTACTATCCAAAAAAAAAGCAAAATGCCATAACGCTTTAATCCATAAAGAGTTCTCCATTTTAAAGCAGTAATATTTTAGTGCATTAAATCAGAGAAGCCAGATGCAATGCACACTGCTTTAGCCAGACCAGTGCAAAAAGATTTATGAGCATTTCTTACAAACCTTAATTACATTTATTGTAAACCCAGATCTTTCTCATGCACTACTGGTCTAATCCATGCTGTTGAATATAATAGGCAATACTTTGGTTCTATAGGGTCAGCTCTGTCACTCTGTTTATTATTGCGGTCAAGATGTTAGGTGCTTTGCCCAGCTAGCTGTAGCAAAACAAGAATATTGCACTGAACCTCTGCACGTCAATCATGTGTACAAATGAAGTAGGTTGACAGAATACAACTTCAAACAATACATTTGTCTGGGTGACTGTATAGAAAATGTAATCCAGGCTTTCAGTTTAGAAACAGATCTTCAATTGCGTGACACTTGATTTAAGAAACTAAATCCCCATTTCCATCAGGTTTCCCTTGTGTGAATAAATATCAATCTTTCTAGTCGTTGGAAATTGAAATGTGAAAATTAACAACTCTGGAACATGTTCTAAGAGCAGATGTAACCTTGCAAAAACTTAATAAATTAAAATAAGCTCAAAGAGTGAGAAAAGAGCTTGCGGAGTTAACTCTTTCACCTACATTCCCGTGTTTTCATTCATAAAGACCTGTCACTGGAGTTTCAGAGCTGGATAGTATGGTACTATGGTCATGAAAGAATGTTGCTCTATGTCAGCCAAGACTGATGATGCCAGCTTGGGGGGGGGGGGGGGTATCATAATACTCTGCATTCATAGAAAATGAAAATTGTAAATGGTGTATCCACATCCACTGTCAAACAAATTATTTATATATATATATATATATATATATATATATATATATATAAATATATATATACTTGGTCCTTTTAAGCTCCACATGGGGAAGTCTAAACCCCCTCTACTGGCATCCCCAGGTTGTACTATGCCTATACCTATGCCTATACCTGCAATTGTTGACCTCTTCTTCTAAAAATTCTGTTTCCGTGGCTGGTTTGCCAATTCAATGTTTGTTTGTTATTTAACACAAATCAGGTGAACATTTACACATTTACATGCCGCACTTAACTCTACAACCATGGACAAACCAGCATTTTCAGAAAAAGGTAATCAATTTTAAGCTACACAACTGTCTAAGCTAAAGTTGTTGCGAAGAAATAAAAGATACAAAAGATACATTTGTGATTTTGTATATTTCATACCAGTGGTAGGCCACAGTCCAAATGCCAACCTCTTCCATTCAAGTGAATGTGAGAGGTTGGGATTATTTTTTGCACATAGGATTGCACGGTGGTGCAGAGGTTAGCACTCTGGCCTGTGCAGCACTAGGTCCCAGGTTCCAATCTTGGCCAGGACACTATCTGCATGGAGTTTGCAGGTTCTCCCCTTGTTTCTGTGGGTTTCCTCCAGGTACTCCGATTTACTCCCACATTTCAAAAACATGCAGTTAGGTTAATTGCCTTCCCCCCTAAACTGACCTTAGACTACATTAATGATAGATATATATGACTATAGTAGGGACATTAGATTATGAGCTCCTTTGAGGGACAATTAGTGACATCACTATGGGCTTTGTGCAGGGCTGCCTAATATGTCGGTGCTATATAAATACTATCTAATAATAATAATAGCTACATAGCTGTCTCGTCTGCACATTTGTGGGTTGGAGATGTGCACCAAATATTGCTGTCTGTGTTGCAGTTTGAATTTGCCCATGCAGTTTGCTGTGCACCTAGAAAATGTTGGCCTTGACAATTGAGTCTGAAAGGATCCTCAACTATGTTATACTTCGAGTCTAAATGGAAATGGAAAAAGATGTGTGTAAACTTTTCTTTTTTCAGACTTCTGGCCCTGGCAAAATGCCATATTTCTCCAATGTATGTTCTGTGGCATGCTGAGACTTGTAGCTCTTTGGTAGACAAAGGTCTTCAATTGTCTAATCTGGCTTTAGACTTCATAAAATAGACTCTACTCAGTTTTCACCATATGTTTAACGGCCATATTTCAGTCAGCTAATAAAATTTCTGCAGATTTATTGACATCCCTGAAGACAGCTTCAGCATCCTTCTTTCCAAAAAAGAAAATCTTTATAGTTTCCTGCTTTATGCTGTATGAAGGATTTTATGCATGTATGATGGATTTGCATAGCTTTGTTACCCTCCTAGTGCTCAGCTAGAAAATTTATACAAGACGTTTATATACAGGTGCGGCAGTAAACATAAAGATGTGAACAAGACAGATACAGATAAAACCTACGGAACATTAAATTAAACTAAAAACAAGCACAATAAAAAAAAGAATAGAAATGATGTTAATAACAGTGTGGTAAATAACGGAAATGTAAAAAAGAATTAGTTGGCTTTGTTTTTAAATAAGCATATGTATGTTGCAATATTTTAGGATTTTCTTGAAGGTTGAATTATTAAGAGTAGAAAATATTCACCTACTAGAGAAAATGTTTGGTTTGATTTGTATGGTAGCTGTTTTCACTTTATATTACCAATCATAAGCAAGGATAATGAAAAAGAAAAAATATTACATATTGAAATTATATTTTGTATGTTTGCCAAATTTGGTGCAGAACTGGTTGACACCAACTGGACAGCCTTCAGTCCACTCAGCTGAAGATTGGTATACCTAAGTTTAGAAAAGAAGTAATGGCTTAGACTATGTAAAATGATGACTAAAAAAATCCATTCAAACAATTATTTTAAGATTTTAGTTCTTTTAATCTACATTCTTAACAGCTATAAATGGATAGCACATGGCTGATGGCAGTAGGTTTGTCTTGTTCTACTCTGAAAACTCAGCAAATGTTGATAAATAACTGTTTGCTGTTTTCATTACACAGGCATAGGAAGGGGGTCTGTTAATCTGAAAGCCTCTACTGACACAATTTAAAGTTTACTGCTAATAGGGAGCTTGCCAATTTACACAAAATTAATGTTGTTGATTTACACTGAGGCATGCTAAAAAAAATATTATGGAATTACTTGTATAGCTTACCAGATGTCCCAATGCCGATGTCCCAATTTATGCACATTTTTTATTAAAGGTACCGTTATTGTAAATGAAAGAAGAATATTTGGGTAAAAAACAGGGCATGCTTTTATTAAAATTCAAGGCCCTGTTTAATACAAATTGGAGACTTATGTATTTTTAATACTTGCTAGCTTCTGCATGTTGGACATTTTATGAGCTTATTAGAGAGTTTTTTTGAGAATAAGCTTTTTTTGGGAAAGGTTTAACAGAGTGAGACAGTCATGCAAGCCTATATGTATGGGCCAATTTATATGACTGCTTTGCTATTGCCTATGCAAGCTGCCTTCCTGTCTACCATTATGCTTTATTGTACCACAACTATGTTTACCTCATTTCTTGTAAACCACTTTCAAATATTGAAAAAGAAATTGTACCATCTTCCAGTGGAGGTCATCTGACATCATTCATGTCCTAAAAGCATGCAAATTGTGGTCTAGCTACTGGGTAATGGTTGTTTTATTCCATTAGGCACCTTTACATACAGATTTATAATTCTACAGATATAAAATACAGTCTCCCCTCAGCCTTTCCCCAGCCTCAAATATTTGATATTATTGTAAGCTTCAGGAAACAGTACAGGTAATGTTGATACAATCCATAACCATGTAAGACAATGTTTACATTGACCTTGATAGTCACTAAACTGCCCACCCGCTCCACTGGTCCTTAAACAACCACAATACTACAATGGGTGGCAGTAGGCAGTACTGATTTGCTCACTTTATTCTCTATAGGCAAGACACTATATACGGCATCTTACCTAAGAAATCGGTTCAGGGACATAAGGAAGCCATAATCACATTGCAACCTAACCAGCAGCCTGAACATTAATTTAACCTGAGCTTTACTTTAAAATTTAAAAAATTGTAACCAGGCGGGTCTTGTGAACAGGCAATGTCCCTTCTGCAATAAAATAAACATACCTGCCTTATTGTGGTTTTTAAATACACTTTCCTGTCCTAGTCTATTGTGGGCACTGCCATCTTTTTCTTCTTCCAGATGTTGGATCTTTGGCCATTTTGATTCCTCGTTCCCGTATGATGTAACTCTCACATGCTGGAGATTCAGTGCCAGCAGTTTTTAGAGATACAGCAAACCTCAGCATTGTACACTGGGCTTGTTTTGTTTTTTCAGGCAGGTAAGTGTGTTTTATTGAAGAGGGGACTTCCCCTGTCCCTTTCTGCAATAAAGACTTGCTTGATCACAAATTTTCGAAGCCGAACTATAGTTTATGAAAATACGAACCTGATATAAACAATCTCAAATGGCATTGGAAGTTGTTTTGTACTCTATCGACCATGCATGCATTCCAGCAATGGTGGCATGAAATGGTTCGGGGTTTCCTGATAATGACCAACCAATGTGTGATATATGCTAAAACTGCCACTTTATAATATATACTGACAGTTACTTTTTCAATGACATTACAATGCTAAAGGATACTTGTTGGTGATTTTGCTGACAAAAAAAAGAGGTCCTGTTATGCATAACAAAAATTCCAGTTGACCTCTGGATGGCTAAATAAAATGGGTGGGCAACAAACCGAATCTTCTCCCTGTTTATGAGCTCCATGAATACACAAGAAGAAGCAGAAGACACATTCCGCAATATATTTATTGCTTTTTTCAAATTATGAACAGTTGGCCAACTGTTCATTGCAAATAACCTAATTTCACAGCAGAACAAGGCTTATTAACATTGTTGGACAGATGCTGAGTACCTACCGCCAAACACAACCATTTTCTCAGCAGTAGGTATCGAGGAATGCAGCTTAGGCTATATGACCACAGGATTTTTTTTTTTAGGTTTCTAAATATGGGATAATTATCCGCATATATAAGTTATTTCACATCTTAGGCACTAATATAGTTGAGTCCTGCTAATGTTCCCAAACAATAGATTTTTGCTTAAATATTGCATATTCGAGATGGAAGATATGCTGGTATCTCTCATACAACTGCTTCCATTGTCCCTGCATATGGAAAATGAAATTCTACAACCTTATTTATTATCGGTCATATGCCAAATGGGCACTCAAGTAGTGTCAGGTGCCCCAATCTGCCTAAGTAGGGTAAGCAATGTATGAATAAAGCATGAGACTCCATAAAATCAAATGCTACCATCAAAATTTTAAGTGCCTTGAATTATGTAATTAAGTTAGTAAAAAAAAAATATAAAGTATTTATTTTATCAGCAATACCCCTTTATTTCTGATTTTTATAGGTTGAAATAGCAACTCAAACTAACAGGTGCTGAACTGAATGGTGCAGCAAGTATGCAAATGTATTTGCCTATTATTTTTTATTGAAAAACATACATAAACCATAATGAATTTCAGAATTATGCAATTAAATATGGGGGCAGTGAAGTATAGAGTGTGTGATCCCAGCTGCCGTGTCCTTGCTTAGTCAACGTGAACTTAGCTCACTTCTCACACAATGAACTCCCATAAATATGTAGAAACCATCTAAATCACTAGTCTATTTTGTAATAAAAAAAGTTGATATAGAAAAATGTCAAATGCTGGGACTGATGTATAAAAATTGAATGTAAGTAAAGAGTTTGTCTCCTACAGCTGCAAATGCAGTTCCCATTTTCTAGCGCAGATTAACATTTGATTGGTTGCTGTAGGCAACACCTCTGCCTTTCCAATCTTTTAGTTTTCATATGCAGGCATCCCTTTCTTGACACAAAGACAGTGTTTCCATATAAATTGAATTCCGTGTCAATTCGAAGATATATCTATTCGGTCAGGGAGATTTAGCAAGCAGGTTACTGAAAGAATAAGGCAAATAGCTAATGCAAATCAGGATGTCTCTCGATTACCAAGGGATTATTATTGCCTTGTTGTTTTATTTATAGTGAAGATATGAAGCACTTTACAGAGTCCATGTTACATGTCACTAAGTGTCCTTCATGGGAGCTCACAATTTAAAGTCTCTACTGTGGTTTTATGTGCCTTACATAGTCTATGTGTAATGAAACCATGGAAACCATGGCCATTTTTTGGAGGAAGCCAACTCTGCTACTTGTTTTTTTGGGGTCATGGGAGAAAAAAAAAGAGTGAATAGAGGAAATCCACAAATTATTTGAATCTGGGACCATAGAAATGCAAAGCAAGGGTGCTAGATACATATCCACTCAACGGAAGCCTTTTACTAAAATATAAATAGGTTGTTGATGATGTAATCCCATGGTGTCTTGAAAAATGTTGAAGCATTATTGACAGCCAGGTATATTCAGAAGATAACAGCAAACAGATTAAGAAGTTCTTTTTCCTAAATGCAAACTTTCACTCTTACCTTTGTCTCTATATAGGCATCTTTAGAAGAGACAATCTTTTTCTCTGTGCCATTTCCCAACTGAAAAGGCCACAATCTGGTCCAATGACAATACTAAGAGCCACATTTTTCCATTATATCCCAATAGCTAAAATAATTTCTCCTTCCTTAATGTCTGGGCTCAACAGGTTACAAGACCTTCCTGCCAATGTGGCAATTCAGAGGGGCATTTGAGCCTTCAGCTAACTTAGGGCGGACCTCTTACAAGTGACCTTCAAAACATAAATAAAGTGCATGCTTTTAACTACTTTTAAATGTATAAATACCGATTTGGGATGAATCCTATACTAAATATGTCTAAATTCTGTCTATACAGCTTCTGGTTTGCACTATTTCATTGTGCAGCAAAATCAATGCAAAATGTTTCATTAGATAAAATACATTGGTAAGTAATGGACAATACACATGAATACAGACAAGGATATGTAGCTTGAATAATTATGGTAATCTTCATACTTTACTTATAGGAAAAGTTTCATCTGATGCTGTTTTAGGATTTCTTCCGCTCAGGTGGATTGTCTTCTTATTAAACGGCACATCACTTGGCAGAGCCAACTATAGGATATCACTGATCTAAGTTGTCTGTAGGGGTGACATTCTGACTACCACTGATTGTGTTTTTCTCAATAACCACCAAATTGGGTGATATTTTATCCATTGATTCTGATTCTGGTTTTAAAAGGAACCTAAAAACTCAAGGGTTCCTCTGGGTCAAAAAAGTTAAATAAGGGTGGTCTAGGAGGTTTTCTAGATTTGCCTAAAAGGATCCAGAGAATAAAAAAAGAAAACATAATGAAAACCCTACCCCATATTAAATTATGTAGTCTACATCTTTACATGTGGCAATGTTGCTAAAAATATTACTGATGTGTATGGTATAATATTAACATCTTGGAGATTTCCACATACCATCCAAGCTCTATTTCAACAAGACTCCTTTACATCCACCTAAAATTTCCGAGGATGTAGATTGTACTTGCACAATGACCAGCAGATTAACAAAAAAATGCGATGCCATTTCTATTTGCAACCTCATTAAAACCACCATGACCAAATACGAATGCGCACAATATTCTTGTCTAAATTAATAAAACCATTACCATTACTATCATTAACATCTCATTTCCCTTATGACCTTATTATGGAAGCCCTTTCTTTAGTTATGCTAAATGAAGCATGGACGAGGTTGGAATAAATGCTGAGATTTCCAAGTAAACTGGAAGTTTAAAGAAGCGCAAATGAAAACTGGACCACAAATCAGACAACCTAGACAATATTGGCTTCATTTATGTTAATTTATATAGCTGACTGATGCTTCTACATCTCATTAACTTTCACTCATGTAATTTTGATCCCAATGTTAATAATTATTGTCTCAGCCAGAAGACAATAGGGCATCTAGTGCAACTGTCTGAAAGAAGGACAAATAGTCTCTTCTTATTGAGGCCAAGGCAGGCTGTAGAAAATAAGGTTATGGGCAGCAATCTAATTCATTAGCTTGCTCAGACGTATTCATCCTAACCCGGTTTGCCATTCTTGATGTGTCATTATTTTTTTTTCTGAGATCACTTGTATGTTCCGTCCTGGCCCATGATAAAAATTTGTCCTCCAGTCATTTAAATAAGCACAGAACCTGACACTTTAGATGTGATTACCCTTCCTCTGAACCTTCCCGCATCATAGCAGCATTTTTTCAGGCTGTTTCTAAAATACATTATGGATATCAATCTGGTATAAAGAATAGGCTGAAAATCAGATAGAAAGTAATAGGATATATCTCCACAGAGAAAAACACATTTTTAGTACAGTAATGAAGAGTTAGAGACAAATTATAGGGTTAAACTAGAACTATGATCAAAATATAAAAAATAAAGCAATAAAACTCTTCAAAGGATAATTCACTTAGCTTAGTGAATAAAGTGAAGCTCTGCTGACTTCAACCATCCAATCATGTGGAAGCAAATATCTATTTTTTTAAATTTCATTTCAGATGAATGAGTGTTCTTTTCAAAGTAAATTTTCACCACATTAACTAATCTAAGCTGAATATCTTTTGCAGAGTCATAATTCACTTTACTATGTGAAAAGCCAAAACTTGTTTCGTAATTTAAGCCCAATGTTTGAAATGTACTTTAGATTTTGGCAGCTCAGGTTTAGATCTTTATTCCCCCCCACCCCCCTAAAAGTGACAATGCCACTTCCCTACATAAATTGCAGCTTATGTAGTTGTAACAGGTCAGTTCATGGGGATTGCTAGAACCATTGATAATGTAGATTAACAAACCCTAGCTTGTCCAATATTGGGTAGACATGCCCATGACCCAACCAGTTTGTGCTCATCAGAGATTTTAGCTGATTGCTTAAATTAAGCTCCCAGTGGTCTGAGTTGGCAAATCAGAAGGAATCCTTGGATGCCTCAATTCCCCTCCCTGGGAAGATTCAACCTCTTTGTGTCCTTGTGATAGAAAATCTAGCATTTTACATTTGTTGACAGAACAGTAAACAGAAGCTATCTTCTTAGAATGGGGACGCTTGTTTCTTTAACTGTCTACAGGAGCAATACAGTTTCTGTTTAAAAAATGGATTAACTAATAAAAAATGAAAAACTCTCTGATAGGACAGATACAGTAGAAAGAAATTGTAACCCCTTCCTTATCCAGAAAGAACATTTTTGCTCACAAATGCATGTTAAAGCCAAACTCCAGAGTCCAAGGTAAACTCCAGCCAAGTGAAGGAAATCTAAGAAGAGAAAATAATTCAGGTGATTCGACAGCATTATTTCTTCATAGACAAATTCCCAGAGACCACCAAACTCCTTGTACATGCTCTTATCATCTCTTGTCTGGACTACTGTAACCTCCTCCTCTCCCACTAACCCAACTTTCTCCTCTACAATCTAATATGAACGCTGCAGCCAGCCTCATCCATCCTTCCCACTGCTCCTCTTCTGCTGCTTCTCTTTTTTAGTTCTCTTCATTGGCTTCCATTTCACCTTAGAATCAAATTGAAGCTCCTGTGCTTTGCCTTCAAATCCCTCCACAGTTCTTGTCCCACCTAGCTTTCTGCCCCGATAGAAAAATACTCTCCTAGCCGCTCTCTCCGCTCCTCCAATGACTTCCTAATGAATTCCTTAGTCATAACCTCTTCACACACAAGGCTCCAAGACTTCTCTAGAGCTGGCCGGACTCTCTGGAATAGTTCTTCCTCATCCTATTCGGCATGCTCCTATTTTCTGCTTATTTAAAAGAGCCCTTAAAACCCATCTTTTCATACTCACCTAGCCGTCTTCTGTTTTCTAAACCCTCACTACCTACCCAGCATTCTATATCTCCCCTCCAACTGTGTGTTACCTCCTCCACCTCCTAGATTGTAAGCTCCTCTGGGCAGAGTTCTCTCCTCCTCCTATGTCATTGTTTGTATCTTATATCATTTGCACTCCTGTTTAATGCACAGTGCTGTGCAATATGTTGTTGCTATATAAATACAGTTTAATAATAATTATTTATTAATTATTATTAATATTAATAATTAAACAAATCAGAGTAAACAAATGTGAAAGGAGAAATATTCCACATAAATGGGCACAAATGGGATGTTCTTATACAACAAAACTTGTTTTTATCAGATAAAGCAGCACAATCCAAGAAAATCTGTTAGCCACCAGCAGACCTCTGTGAAGGAACTGCTTACCCTTCATGGTAAAATTAACACATATACTTTGTCACGCAGCAGAGAAGTGCTCGAAGAGCGTAACCTGTCAAGTGTTCGCTAATATGCAGGACAACAACAGTTAGATCTCCTTCTACAGCGTGTTTTGGCTCCCAAGTACAAAATTTACTACAAACACACGGTCCCCAGAGCTTTGCTCAACAAGGTCAAATAGGTCATCTAATTTGAAGCAGCAGCACCATGATAGACTTAGTTAGGCCTGGGAGATGTCTTGTTGTTTCTTTGGAATAGCTTTGTCAGCTCTGCTACTTCTGGGCTTTCCTTGTCTCTTCTTATGTGTGCAGCAATAATGCCTCTACCTGAGGTGTTTTATTCCTGTCATTACAGGTAGCGTTTCTCTCACTTTGAAAACACCAGGGGACTTGCTGCTGTGGAGAATCTGCACGGCTTTGGATGAGAACCGGATCTCGCTCATCTTCCTCCCGTAATGTAGAGGTCATATTGATTAAGGCTATGAGGTTGCTTCAGAGCACAATTGATTCCATGTTTGTTATTTTTGCATAACAACACTTAGCATTGATTTTAGGTGATAAAGTGCTGTTCTACTTATCAGATTTGTGTCATATTTTTGGTGCATTAGCAAGGAACAATAAATCAGTGTTGTGTTACTGGGAACAAATAGCACAGGTAGTGTAATTTTGTTCCTAAGTAAATGGTGTCCTAATTTAATTACCAACATCAGCATGCTGTATAGCTGGTTATAACGTGTCGGTGGAACAGTCTAACTAGAACTTAGCACATTACATAATTCACTTCTGTGCATTATGTCTCCAATGTGGCTGAACCTATTGCACAGAAATATATATTGATAAACCTTTGTCTAAAATGTTTTCTAACTTAGCACACCTGCCTTAAATCCTGTTGTATACCAATACCAATACAATCATGTCTGTTCACAACTTCTAGGCGACTGAAAAAATTTGGACTCACAGGCTGCAAATTGAACGCAGCCTGCTGCATTTGGACATTAATAAGAATCCCATTAATGCATGCAAATGCTCACAAATGATTGAAAACATCTAGAAATGCTCAAGATGTCCCCAACTAAATAAATGGGCTCTTTGTTATGGCAGCAAACTCATGCATATCTGCATATTGGAGCAAAACTGACCCTCCACCAATCCGCCTATGGCTTCACAGGGTTAACAAGATCCAGCGTATGGAAGACCTGACCTCCTCCATTCAAGGGACGAGTAGGAAATTCTACAACACATGGTTCTATTGGTCTCAATTCACTAACTCTACGGATTACTCTTGCCACTTGGACCTACCTTGAGTGCTTACATACCTATAGAGACCTTTATATTTACGCATATACAGTCGGACAGTGACATAGTCGGTAGTTTATTAACTCCTAGCTAACGTCTGCCCCCTCAGACCCTTCCCTCCCCCCTTGTTACCCACTTACTATTCGAAGGGTTGGTAATCCACTTTTTATACCGTGCTAGAGCCATTTAGCTCCTATACTGATCCAAACTATAGCCGTCATCTGTATAAATGTCTTCGAGACACCCATGTGTCTCCGGTACACTCATATGACTAGCTTTCACCGTTATAATCTCGAGATTACCAAAGTGTATGTGTCACAGATCAGCAGCACAGCTGATCTGGTACTTGTTGTTCACCAGATATATGTCAGATCAGCAGCAGTTGGTTCCCTTTCCTTGCTTCAGCAGCTCTGTCCAGGCTCTGGAGTTAAAGGTGTCGCCGAACCTTTCCAGCTGAATTATCTGCACCTGCTCACCCAGTTCCTGCCCAGCCTGCCTGTTAGTCTCACTATATAAGCTGTGTTCAGACTGACACTCCTTGCCTTTGCAATAGGTGCATTTACCTGAGGCTCCAGCGTATCTATTTCCAAGTGCTGATATCTTGGTTCTGACTTCGCCACCTGCCCTGACCTAGTCCTGTTCTGGTTTTTGAGTTTGTCTACCGATTTGGTTCTACGATTTGGTTCTATCCGCTGTCAGCTGCTGTCTGCATGGGTGTGTCTGAGGGCCGCAACCTGGGAGCCGTCTGCAGCAAAGTCCATCACTCCTTGCGGGGTGCTCTGATGAATGCTGGGCCTTAGACTCCGCGCCTCAGTTCATACCTCTGCTAAATGTTCAGATTGCACAGAGGGTCCACTTACCCACACTTGTGGCAGATCTGTGACAGTATGTATGTCAGTTTAATGTTCACAATTGTTCTTCTTTATTGCTTTTGTTTCATTCAAGTACCTTTTTTCGATGCATAGTTTTGAAAAATCCCCTGTTGTCCAGTCCCCCTCTGTTATTTAATTATTGTAATCCTGTTGTTATGTGTATATACCCCTGTATCAACCTCCCCTTGGCCATATTTGCCACAAAATCCCTAGATAAAGAATGTTTAAAAAAATGTTGGTCTTTTTTAAGTATATGCCGGAAACAAATGTATGAAAAGGACAATTTACCTGAGGATTTTATTACATTGGGCTGCCTGTTGCAGATATATCTATATTCATCAAAGCAGCACCCTACAGCCTACTCGTAGGACCCAGTTTTGCCATAGTGTTGCTAGACTGGCTTCCTGCTAAACCCCAATCCACACTGATGCAAAACGTTGTACTTCAATTTTACACATAAGGATAAAATATGTAAAATATTCTTCCTGTCCATGGTTGGCAGCCTACAATGTGTTTCCTAGAAAACTGATTTTTTTTCACACTGTCTCCAATCAGATGTAAGCTTTCAAGACAACTATGAATCTAATTGTTAACTGTGGGACTGTCTAATCAGAACTTAGCACACTGTTATCCCCCTCTGTGCAATACTTTCCCAATGTGGCTGCATTTATTACACAAAAAATATATACTGCTAACCCGATGTCTAGAAGATTTTCGAATTTAGTACATCTACCTTAAACCCTACTATGTATCTATACAATCATGTCTATTCTTAACTTCTACTTTGTACAAGTAGTAGGTGACTAAAACAAAGTCAAACCTATGTATGAAAAAGTCTATCCAGAAAGGTTCTTTAACATGCTAGGCTGCCTCTGTTGCAGATATTAGCAGAACTCTACAGCATATCCATAGTATCCATCATTTTGCCATGTTGCTGTCACCCAACATCTTGTAGCCATTACCAAGTCTTGTTAAAGGAAAACAAGCTGTTAAACCCCAACCTGCGCTGATGCAAAAAGTTGTACTTCTACTTTAAACATTAGGAAAAAAACAAAATAAAATTGATTGACAAGTGAAAAATCCTTTCTGTCAAAAATATTTATTGACTGATTTATGAAAGCTCTCCAAGACTGGAGAAGACAGTCTATCATAGGAGAATCTTGGTGATCCAGCAAACCTGGAATAGATCTGGTCCAACATTGAAAACATTTGTCAGCTAATAGCAAATGATTTTTAGGAAATTTATTACAGATTTACTGGATCATCCCAGGTTCTCCCATGATAGTCTATCGTCTCCAGTTTTGGAGAGGTTTAATAAATCCAAACAGATTTAACATTTCTGGACAACTTTGCTGAATGTGGAACACACTGGTATCCACCTCTGTGTATTATGTTCCCAAAGTGGCTTCACTTATTGCACAGAAAATATAATGATAAACCTGTCTAAGCCATGTCTAAAAAAATTTCTAAAGTAGCACACCTGCTTAAATCCTACTGTATATTAATACAATCATGTCTGTTCCCAAATTCTAGTAATAGGTGGCTAAAACAAATCGGGACCCATAGGCTGCAAGAGAACGCAGCCTGCTGCATTTGGACATCATTAAAAATTCTATTAAAGTTTGCAAACAATCACAAACACTTGTAAATGCTCATATGGTTGAAAACATTTCGAAAAACATAAACACATAAAAATTATTGAGGCTCTTGTAAGCATTTGTGGCTGTGTGCATTTTCAACTGCTTATAGGAGTTTTGGGGCAGTTTTGGGATGTCTGTGTAAGTTTTTTCTCACTCCAGCTCTTCTCTGCCACATAACTTAGTTTAAAAAACTTTTTTTAAAGTATTTAAAAAAAAATAATATTGAAAATATAACCTATTACATTTAGACTTTTTTATTTGATATACTTTGCACATAGGTATTGGAGTCTGCACTGTTTAATTAAATATGCCTGATAATTAGCTTTTCATTTTATGTAACATGTCAAACACTACAGAAATTATACAGCTACAATATATTACATAACATCTCTTTCATTTTTCCTATTAGATCCCATTTATTTACCAGGTTTAGTTTATATGCTTTTATTCTCTATGTGATAGAAGCATTTTGATTTAGCAAGTTATATCAGCTATAATTAGGCATTTATATCTTTTTACCAGTAATTGGCACACGGTATAGTTTGTTTGATATAATCAGTAAAAAGATCAGTAGGGGTTGTTGAGGTAAATGAAAATTTAATGCCATTTTATGCTTGTCCACAACTATAATGTCCAATAATGTCTCAAAAGTTCAATATCCTTTCGTGAAATATAGAATTGATTTACCATCCAATTTTTGTTTGAAATAAGCATTCAACACTTTATCAATAATTCAGGAACTTGTATTCAGCAGCCCTTATTTCCCTGTCAAGGAGGTCTACATCTCTTGAAGAAGTTCAAAGATGTATCTCACGGGATCTTTAAAATCGCAGCTACTTAACTGACTTGGTGACAAATGGATCTGCAGTGCACAGCTAAGCAATGGAGTGTTAGATCGCCGAGTCTTTAACTGGTTAGGAAGCCTCCCCAAGCAGTAAAATCTGTCACCAACTTTACTGACTGAGAAACTATATTGATATTCCATAAAGCTTATTCTCTGAATTTGATGACAGATTTGATTTTTAGAGCATTTGCACAATTAGGGTTCGTATTTTTTCAGTTTTTCTTTATTACTTTAGCATTTTACCAAATTTACCACGGAGAGAAATGGGATTTTTTTTTTTTTAGAATGTTTGCCGCTGGAAGTACGATTAATACGGCTATATATCTGTCATTTCTGCTACTACACAATGCAGTATATCTGACAGGTTCATACTGTCACTACAATAACTAACAATAGCTAATGATTTTAGCCTGCCTACTGTGAAGAACATGAATTAATTATTGTCTGAATTTTTTTTTTTTTTTTGGAGGGGGGGGAATGGATACATATTCAAAAATATATTACCTATTTTA